>NC_140953.1:80193149-80623149 GCF_014529385.1 Adiantum capillus-veneris | reverse complement strand
TGTACATATCAGTTCATTGTTCCTTGGCCAACTGTCTTTTGAATGTAAAAATTCAATTATGCCTTATTAGTTAAGATTTAAACACCTACACACACACACACACACACACACACACACACACACACACACACACACACACACACACACACACACACACACACACACACACACACACACACACACACACGCACATTGTGGTATTACTAAATGCTTTATTTTTTTACCCTCCTATATATTTTCCCCTTCCCCCCCCCTCCCCCCCCCTGAAGCACTCATGGGACACTAGCTCATAACTTGCTACTCATGGTCGGTGGGACTAGGTCCTTGTTTAAAAAAACTCTACTATAATTAAACACATTGAGCTCTCATAAGGCGGCCTGCGTATCTTGGGCTGAGATCTCCCCTTGCAAAGTTTCTGTGCATCACTTGAAGACACTTAAACAGGAGGGCGGCTTGCACACACACACACACACACACACACACACACACACACACACACACACACACACACACACACACACACACACACGATCCATGGTTTTTAGGACCCCTTCTGAAGATGCAATAAAGGCACAGTCAGTTGTTGGGGAGATGAGGATACTCTAGTCCAAGGGATCTCGAAAGAGAAGAAAAATCTACTTCACAAGCACCAAAGAGTAAAAAGTGCCATGGACAGAAGATACATGGGAACGAGCTCTTATGCATGCCTACAACCTATATCTTACAGAATAGCCCATTCTAGGTGTGAATTTCTAGTAAAATTTACACGAGGATGTTCATGTGGACTCACAGCACAGCATACTCCGTTTTCACTTTTTTATCGACAGTAAATATTTTTGACCACAATAAATATTTTTTACCTACAGTAACTTTTTTTTACCCATGGTAAATATTTTTTACTGCACCATAAGTATTTGGTAGGTAAAAGTTCACTGTTACTAGAAGCAGTGATTGAGCATCAACAATGTAGTTACAGGAGGAGAAAAAGGGAAAATCTTATGGTAAAGGTGAGTCAACAGGGATAAAGACTTTTGAGTTGAAAAGAGACATGCTGATTTTTTCAAAGAACACATGTCAAAAGAAGCCATGGTTGAGGATTTTTTGAGAATTTGATATTCAGGAGGACCCAGCTGCCACCTCCCCCCCGCAGGTCCCCCCCTGACATGTGCAGAACCTCCAGTTTCAACAGCCACCTTACCTGCTCTTAAATGCTGGTCAAGGCCTTATCCCCATGTGTCAAAATCAGAAAAATCAGCATTTACCCTCCCCTCTCACATCACTCTAGGAAATATCTTGATGGTGACATATCAGGTGACCTCAATCTGTTGACCACCCTAAGCAAAAAGTAACCCCAATCAGCGGATTTAAGCATGTTTATCCCTAATCCTAAACCCTCTCAGAAACCTATATAAGGAGGCCTTCTCTCACTCAAAACCAACACTTCACCCACTTCACCAAGCAATGAAGCTATGACGACATTGCTCACAACGAGGAGCTATGGATGGAGCTCTACTCTCTCTCCCTCTCTCTCCCTCTAGTATGCTACATTACTAGCCCTAAAACCTAAATAAGGAGTCTTCTCTCATGCTCCATGGCCACCATCCTCGCCATCATTCTCTAAGGTATTGATGTGTTGCTAGTAGGATCATACCTACTTGCTGGGTTGATTGTTTTTGACAAGGGATTATGCCATCCTTGGCTTGCTTCTCTATATCCTTGTTATGTATGATCAGATGCCGTTGTATTGTTAAGCTGATGTCTTGTGTATATATATGCTACATAAGGTCCCTAAGCTTTGCTTCTATGTGTTTTGCCATATGTTTTGATGCCATCATAATGCCAGAAGTCTCACTTGCCTATGTGCACTATGTGTGAGGTCCCTAAACCTCTTAATTTAGGGTGGTGCCCCCTTTGTTTTGTTCTTTGCTTGTTTGCATGAGGCGTGGTTTGTGGAGTGTGCACGAGTACAGAGGCCACCCGACTGCACTGCTCTTTTTCCCGCTATCAACACACACACACACACACACACACACACACACACACATTGCATGCGAATCCCTAGATGGTGTTTAGGGCTTAGATTTGGACAGGGTACCCACTTTGGCATCCTCTTTCGACCTCTCAAAGACTCACAAGATGGTGGAAATCATTCCAGTTGAGGATGTTGTGAGTTTAACAAGTAGTACATGCCTTTGTTGTGACTCAGTCAAGTGCAACTCATGAAAACAGAGTGTAATCAAGGATTATGAAGCAAACCAAAAACGCGCATATCGCGAGAGAATCAAAGAAAGGGAATCTAGAATTAAACAGGTCGATATTAATGAATTTCAGCACTGCAAAATTACTGCATAGGTGATCAAGTTTTCAAGCAGTGCACAGAGGGTCTTGACAACAAGGAAAAGGAGGAAATCATCAAGAGCATCCTCAAGCACTGTAAGGCTGGTTGTTATCAGACAAATCAATACCATTCTAATACTAGCTCCCACAAGATTGATCTCAGTTTTGCATGTCAACAATAAGTTATGATTTTTCCAATAAGTGTACTAAATATCATTATTTATTGCAGGTAGAATTCTTTCTTGCCTTCAAACAGAGTCACCTAGAGGTACAAATTCACCAAAGGACATTTGAAAACAAGAAACCTTACTTTGTACACAAGCTTCGAGATCGCTACAGCTGCTGTTGCATCACTCATATTCAAATGTCATTCTTGAGGAATGCTGTAAACCATATAAGGCAGATTTCTTATGGTGTGCATGGGAAAGAGTGTAGTTGTCAATGTGATATTTGTGGTGCAGATTTGAAATGTAGTGCTCAGACAAATCAGTGCCCTAGCCTTACAAAGCTTTTGGAGTCAGTTTTATGATCAAAGGCTAGCGGGTAAATTTTTTTGCACTGAAGTGTTTGATTGGCGAATGCTCTTCGTGTGGGCCTTCAAAGAAGCTACCAATTTGCCCAATTGAAGAGTTAAATGGTACACGCATGGTAACATTTAAGATTTTTGAAGACCCTGAAGTTGGCGAAACAGATTCAGGGAAAAAGAAGAAAAGAAAAGTTCTTTCTCACAAGGAGATGCAATGCGGGCAGCTTTTCATACTGTTCAAGGATCATCTGAGTAAGTTTATAAAGAACAATTTTGTTTACAGATGGCAGGCCGAGCAGTTTAAAGATTGTCTACGTATCTTCCCCGAAGATGTGGTAGTGTTAGTGGTGGATTTTACTGAAAATTACACTTTCAAAGAACAGAATGAGATCCAATCGATGCATTGGTTTTCTAGCCAGGTGACAATCTTCGTTCACATTACATATGTGAGGATTGCAGGTAGTGTCCAAAAATACTATCATTTCTATATATTTGATGATAAAAGCCATGATACTCTTTTTGTCCAGCATTGCTTTATGCTCCATTATGGTTGGTTGAAGAGCTAGGCATATCGCTCAAAGAACATTGGGTCTGGTTAGGTGGAGCAGCCTCGCATTTCAAAGCAAAGAGGTCTTTTTATTTTGTTGCTCGATATGGAACTCTGACAAGTTTGAAAATGACACATCACTTTTCAGGTTCAGGTCATGGGAACGGCGAACATGATGGTGCAGGTGCTGTTATTAAGAGGCATCTCACTCAGGAGCAACTAAAGCCAGACTGTGTGAAATTACAATGTGCAGCAGATGTGGTGCCATTTTTGAGAGAAACCATGTCCAATGGTGCTACAACCACGTATTCTTCACAGGTACGACCAGTTACTCGACTGTTCTGGGAGGTCAAAGTAGGTGATGTGAATAGAAGCCAACGTTGGGATTGTAAATCTGTGCCTAATGCACGTGGGTTACATTGTGTCAGTGGCTACTCCTTAACAAATGGAAAACTTCTTAGGTATTGACAATTCTCTTTTGTAGTGCTTGTTTGCAAGGTAGCTGAAGGAGGTGTTCGAACAAATCACACATTTCTGCATGGAATTATGTTACCCTTGAACCTACAGATGATGCGAAGATGATGATGAGATTGAAGAGTTTTCATATGAAGGACACCATGATGCGTTGAGTGATGCACTTCATTTTGGTGACAATTTTGCTGTTATAGCTCCTCATGACAATAAGGAGCTTGTGGATTTCTATGTCTTGAAATGTACAACAGAAAAGACTCAAACTAAAGCTTTGCTAAGAGATGCATGGGGGAATGTTTGCAATGCCGGCTCATTTGTTGCCAAAGGAGTTTGGTACGAACAAGCAAAAGAAAATCCCTATGAGTTCAAGCTATTAAATTCTGAGCCTGAAGCCACCTTGCAATCCCACCTTGTACGAGCTATTAAGTTCCCAATGCAAAAAGTGGGACGTACAAGAAAATTCTTACTTTCCTCAGAAACATATGACGCTATTTACAATAGCACTCCTTTTGATGTATAGCATTCCTAGTGCTAATCTAAACTGCTTTTGATGGCCCTTCAACATCTTTTCTTTTTTTTTTTCTTTGGGGGAATCTCCGTAATCTTTTTGCTGAGCATCACCCTGTTTTGCAATTTCTTGAATTGTGTCTAAAATGCCTATGTGATATCCTGAGGCAGATAGCATGAACACTCTGTCGAAAGCCTTTCCCTAAAAAAGGAGATGAGGGCAACTCCAGATGAGACTCGCACATGCAGCCGGCCATTCAAGGGTTCCATGCCCCTGACTGGACAGCCAATCGATGACGGATCTTGCACATGCACAACAGGCGGTTGCTCAACGGTTGTGTTGGCAGAGGATAAGGTTAGCTTTTATAGGCCCGCAACAGTAGGTGTTAGCAGTCTTTTGCAGTCTCCTGCTTCTCTCCCGCCTTCACCATCGGCACCGTTATAGCTGAACGTCGTGAGGGGAGGGGTCATCACATTGGGGGCAATAAGGAGCCGTTCATAATAAGCGCAGGAACGTGCAAACGTGGCAGCACTTTTTGAACGTTCGAGGCTGCATGTGCGAGTCCTAAGAGACAATGGATGTGTGACTCTGGTAAATGTTGAATACATCTGATGCATGAATGATCATGACCACTAGAACCAACCTCGGCTATCCCCATTCTTTCAGGACTATCCTATAAACTTCTTCTTCTTGAATATTCCAAGCCATTAGTAATTTCAAAACGAGTCTTGCTATATATACTTATAGCTTTATCTGTGGCTAATCACAAAAACTTCTTGGATTTCTTCATTATTACTCAAAATTATCTTCCAGTCAATGTCCCAAAAATTAATTCTTCATGTGGTAGCTACCTTACCCAATCTTGCTCCTTATTACTAAGCTTAAGGGAGAATGACAAGTAAAGCTCAATAAAAGTTTCATCCATGCCACTTTCATGTGTCTTCGCACAAGTGCATGCGTCTTTATTCATTTATGCCACTTCCATGCGTCTTCGCACAAGTGCATTACCTATTCTTTCACAAATCTCTGTATCGTTTATTTCCAACTTTACTCACACTTCCCACTTGCTTAAATCCCAGGGACATGTATAGGTTTTTGGAAATAAGAGCTCCCTAAAATGTTCTAGCATAGCGAGCCTTCGCTCTACCGTAGCAGTTCCCATCCTCTCTTAGATAATCCACTTAATTTCTAATGGCAGATCCCAAGTCATCTTGAAATTTTTGAATAATTTATTGGAACATCAAGAGTTCATTTTGTAATATATTATTGAAATTTGGGTGTAGATTAGACTGAGTTGTTTTTCCCTCATGCATTAATCCAAAATTCTAAGGTCCAAGATACAAAATTAGGCTCTGATACCACTTGAGAGGGCCATACCCAGACTCGACCCTACTCACCTCCCTTAGTCTTCCAAACTGCTCCAGGGAATGACGTAGATCTATCTGCAGGTATCCCTCCCACTTGGGATCGACACCCAGACAGGACTGTGGCCTATCTTGAATGCCAACCCAAGGGGGTAAATCCCATCAATTTGACAACTCTATTCGCTTATCATAATTTAATCCATCCTTGGCATCTTTTCGTCATCCACACCCGAAATCGTGGTCCTTAGTCTTGATTCTCTCGATTTTCAACTTTTGGATCTACTCTTGCTTTCTTGTTCTCCCTTGGTTCATGACGATAACCCCTTTTTCCTAACAAGCAGGCACGACAGTTATCACTTTTCCCTAAGAAGAGGGATCTTGTAATCCTACTTGGTCTCGCTCGTTCCCGCTTACCCGTTTTCTTTTCCCGCATAATCCTAACGTTTAACATAAAATTTTTATTCAACATCCGGCCGTCTGACCCTCCGGATCCGCCCACCCACCGAACCATTTCATGAAAATACCTTCCCAAGGTAGTACTTAACTACCTTCCCAAGGTAGTACTTACTACTACAAAATCAGGGAAGACAATCATCAGACATCGTCAGACAACAAACAACATGCAATCTGTTGCATACCCTCGTTTAGGAAAATTCATCTGGTTGTTCCCATTGGATCTTTAATTAGAAACTTTTAATTTATTTCTTTACTTTTATCTACTACAATTAACTTGAACTAGTTTCCTAACTAATCATGCAACACATTTAGTTTCAACCAATTCATCTTGCCTCACTCAGGACCAAGATAATCGGTTACAAGCCATCAAAATGGCAGCACCTTCACAATATTCCCCAGAATTAAGTGTTTGGGAAAGTCTCATCAAGTAATTTAATCATTCCTTCCTAAACATTTTATTTCGAGAGGTATAGCACCATTTGGTGACAGATGCACAGGATAGCCCCTATATTCCTAGCCTTTCCAGTTCCTTTTTAAGCACCAAATCGAACAAATTTTCTTAATTAAATTCACATCATCCTTCTTGAGTATGACCTTCTCATCCAACTATTGGCATCAGGACATACCCGGATTATGGCTGTTTTCCAAGAAGAAACCGCGGGTATTCCACCTGGCCGGGCAAAAATAAAACAAACTCATTCATCCCTTATCCCTTGGGCATGAATGACCTAGGTATAACAAACTTTCCGGTTACGTTGCCCTAGCCAAAAAGGGCCAATCCCCGTCAAGTTCCCCAAGAGAATCCTCTCAATGGGCCGGCCATTCAATCAAATGACCCCAAGAAGATCCATCTTGGTTTTCGATCATTTCCAGACAATCTTCAAAACTCCTAGTTAAATCTATGTTTTGCAATGGGCTATCACTATCACCTTTCGAGATTCCTTTTTAACTCCTAGTTGGTAATTTCTAGGTTCACTCATTTATCAACCTTAATTGCTACTTTCAATAATTATCTACTAGCCAAGTTTATTTAGAAAATACAAGCCAGTTTTTGCCATAGGCATTTGATGGTTAATGTCTCTTCGGAAATGCCAACTTTTTAAGCTCAATCTCCGTTTTGTACGATTCTCAGATTTTTGCAATCCTTTGTCATCCATGGGGCATCTCCATGGAATCTTGTAGAGTTTTCGGTTCAAACAACACGGAGATCAATTCCGCGAAGTTATCCCCTATCTCTCTCATCCCCTATTTGCAAACAAACTTGAAATTGACAACTTTAGAAATACTCTTCAATACCAAAAATTGAACTACTTCTATCGAGCGTAAACAACTACTCTTTTCTTATGGTGCCTAACTTTCCATTTAGAAAGTTAGAAGGTCATTCTATAATTTATGAGTCTTCGAGCTTTCCATTAAATCTCGCTTTGGAGATAAATTGGAATCTAGAGCTTTCCATTAAAGCTTGGAAGAGAGGATTATAACCATACATTCTTCCTACCATAAAGAGACATGCAAACCCTAAGCTTGATTACCATAATGAGACTAAACCTTTCTCTCTTTAATGAGACAAATTTTCCATGGAATCTTAACCCTAATCACACAAGGTCACCATGGAAGCTTAACCCTAATCACACACAAAGTCACCATGGAAGCTAAATCCTAAATTGCAAGCTTGTCTTTCAATGCTTTTCCTTAGTGCAAAGTTACCATCAAAGCTTAGCTTAAGGATGCAAATCTACCTTTGAAGCTCAACTTAATGATGCATAGATACTCTTAGCACTTAACCCTAATTGCGAGGTTACCATTAAAGCTTAAACCTAAAATACAAGGTAGTCACTAAAGCTGACACCTAAGTGCAAAGTTACCATTAAAGCTTAGATTAAGGATGAAAATCTACCTTTGAAGCTTAACTTAATGATGCATAACTACTATTAAGACTTAACCCTAATTCCAAAGTTACCATTAAAGCTTAAATCTAAAATACAAGGTAGTCACTAAAGCTTACACCTAAGTGCAAAGTTACCATTAAAACTTAGCTTAAGGATGAAAATCTATCTTTGAAGCTTAATTTAATAATGCATAACTATCATTAAGACTTAACCCTAATTCCAAGGTTACCATTAAAGCTTAACTAACCCTAATTCCAAGGTTACCATTAAAGCTTAAACCTAAAATACAAGGTAGTCACTAAAGCTTACACCTAAGTGTAAAGTTATCATTAAAGCTTAGCTTAAGAGTGAAAACCTACCTTTGAAGCCTAACTTAATGATGCATAACTACCATTAAGACTTAACCCTAATTCCAAGGTTACCATTAAAGCTTAAACCTAAAATACAAGGTAGTCACTAAATCTTACACCTAAGTGTAAAGGTATCATTAAAGCTTAGCTTAAGGATGCAAACCTACCTTTGAAGCTTAACTTAATGATGGATAACTACCATTGTGACTTAACCCTAATTCCAAGGTTACCATTAAAGCTTAAACCTAAAATGATGCACATAAACCTTTCTAGTATTAAAACACATGGTTTAGGTTAATTAATCCTACTAGAAGTGAAGATTACCTCCTCTAAACAAGAGGGAAGTGGAGTTGAAGTCCTCCTTGAAGAGATGTGAGGCTCAAGGAAGAAGGAAAGGGATTTAGGATGAAGAGGGAGGAGAGAGGAGCTTCTTCACAAAAACTCTCAAGGGTTTGGCCTTCAAGAGAGTGAGAGAGCAAGAGCAAGGTTAAATGGAAACCTTGATTTACTTAAGCATAATCTTGAGCACGGCAAGTATGCAAGTAGCTTAGCAATATGTGTAAAATTACAAAGGAGAGGGGGTGCGAATATAGGAAATGGTGGGTAGAATTCTCTTCTCAATTCCTATTGGACCCTAAGTCTCTTCTCAATTCCTATTGGACCCCAATTCTCTTCTCAATTCCTATTGGACCAATTCTCTTCTCAATTCTTATTGGACCCCAATTTCTTCTCAATTCCTATCTCTTAACTTTATCTTCCAGTCAAGTTAGTCCCTTTTTCTGCCAGTTCTCGATCTAGATCAGTTCCCACACGGCTTTTGACGAGGAAAAACAAAATAATCTTAATATTTTTGAAAGAATATAGGGATGAAGTAATTTCTTATCCATATCCTTGTCTTTTTATTCTGGAGTAAAGTCTGACTTCTTTGTTGGTCTTGCTTTTTCTAAATTTTTTTCTAGGCTGAAAAAGTTCTGAATGGCTCTAGGGTTTAGGGAGGGACCTTACACTCATGACTCTAGCAGGTCCAATGGACAGGGAAACAACCTTGACATGTGTGATGCAACTCTATCTCTCGCTCTATATGACACAATTGGTAAGTCTTGGCCTCTGTTGGTACTCTCCTATATGTTCCAATCTAAAACTCTAGCTGATGCAATTATGTGTGCTTCTTAACAATAGCACATTGTATCCCATGGGATAGATGAGTGTCCATATAAGCAAGTCTAATCCCATATCCATCCTCTATGAGCTCAATAAGATGTTCTTTATAGAAAGCCATCGTCGAAGCTGTTGTGTCAAATTTTTCCAAGTCCACTTGACTGAATCAAATCCTATTTGATGAGGTGGGTAATCTCGGTCCGTGTAAGGGACAAGGAGAGTGCATCCAATCAATACTAGAAAGGGGGTATTCCGTTCATATTAAAAAAATTTAGATGAAACCATGATGTCATTTGTGCATACCAACAGGATGAGTCTCCTTGTGAGGCCATCTGTCGAGAAGACTCTAAATCTAGGTGAGCATCTCACATACTATGTATAAAAGAGACAGATCTGGCAAGTGCCTCTATAACAAGAGGGGGAGTAGCAAGCTCTGCATGAATAATCTCGTGCACAAGAGAGACCTTTGCCCTAATCATTTGGAAAATCATAGAGACCAAAGGTCTCTCCATACATATTCAACCATAAGTTTTTCCAGCTTGGCTATGATGATCTACTAATAGTCCCCATATCTGCACCCAATAAATCATAGCTCAAGCAACCAATGTGTCAAATAGCCGAAGTTTTGTTTGAGGTTCCTGAAATTCAATCTAAAAACACATCCTCTCCATGTTCCCTAAAGCTACATATACTCTCGTTTGTTTTGTTTGTGCTACTCTCTCCTCAACACAAGAACTTTGGACCATTGAAGACCAAACCTAGGTAAGTGTATGTATCTGTATACTCAACCATATGCTGACCATATGTGAAGGTCGGTGCAGATCAACTGACCCACTGTGATGCTACAAGGAAAAAATGTAGCACATGTGACATCAAAGGATGTTGTAATAGCTTCCATGTTTCCAAGAAGGGTTTTTGATGTAGAAGATTCTCTACTCATACCTCATTGGTGTTCAATGCGTGAGTGCCTTTTGGACTTCCTCCTTGACTTAACCAAACTTAAAATACATAGACATTGACTCTTATGCTCACCTATACCAACATGAGTGTCACAATGTAAATATGGTCAACTTTTCCAGCTTGAGGAGTACCTAGAATAGCTAAGATTCTTACAGAAGTACTATTACTTGAAGCTTTGAGACTAATGTTTTTCTCATTTAGTGGCTTAGCTACTCGACTCTAACTCTTATGCCATGTATTTTTAATGGTGACTTGGATGTACATATTCAAGGCCAGAAACCCAATTCCATAGGTTCTTGAGATTTAGTCCTCTTTCATTGTTTTGGTATTTGAATGCCACAAATTTTTCCAATAGGTTGGCATGCTTTTGCTTCTCTTGATTTATTTTTCATGTGTTGATATTACTTTTTGAACAGGCTCTATATTTGTAGTAGGGATTGATGGAGCCTTTGCATTGTCTCACATGAAAAGCGGCTATAGATGTTTGTGGGTTTTTTGAAATTGAGTTTCCAAGAGCAATTTTGAAGCCCATCTTGTTTGTGGTCTCCATGTGACCATCGTTTTCATTTTTCCCCTTTTGATTGATGACTTGATGTACACTAGGCTTTGGTACCCAGGTCTGATTAGTATCATTGTAAAAGCCTTGCTTTTGTAGTAGAAGAGGAGGTATCCATTTGGAAGTTGTACCACTCGTGGTTGTGATTGGATTCTATTGGATCTTGGTTGTGATTTCTTACCTTTGGGTGGAGCCTTGGATGGAGTATTTGTGATATGTGATGAGTCGTAGTTTTTTGAGTTTTACCAAACATCGAGCAAGTTTTCTCGAGGAAAGAAAATACCGAGCAAAGCCACTCAATTTTTTTTTTTCAAGGCCACTTTTGTAGCCATTCCAAAGCTTTAAGAGACAATTGAAACATGTACATACAAAAGGATAAATGAGCTATGGATTACTACAATAATTAGTTAATTTTGTAGCTCACATGTAGCACAATTACACAATAGACATTGACACACTTGCATGAGGCATTATGAGTTTATGCCTTGAACTGAGTAGTAGTTATTTTCTTGAAGAAAACATGCAAAATCGTATAAATTTTGTCTAAATAGGTCAAAAAATGCTTCAACTTTTGATCTATAAAGTGGACAAAATATTAAGTATGCCTTGATTTTCTTTGATTAGGAGATTTTTTGGGAAAGATGTGGTCCTACTGGCTCAATTATTCAATATGAGCAATTGGTCTAATTCACTATCAAATGATTAAGACACACCTCTCATAGTAGTGCCCCTTGCAACCCTTTTCTCCTCAACCAACATGCGTGCCTCTACTCTAGCCACTCCCTTGTATGCTCTCTTGGCATCTCTCTCTCTCTCTCTCTCTCTCTCTCTCTCTCTCTCTCTCTCTCTCTCTCTCTCTCTCTTCAAAAACCAAATATAACATTGAATTTGAAAGTTTGACATTCCAAGATATCATCCAAACATGAATAGACCCTTGTTGGAATTAGGGTTGCAGAGAAACACACACAGATTGGAGAAGACGAAGGAAGCTCAAGGCACACAATAGAGAGTATGTTACTTAGTGTGCAATGGAAAGATAGATAGCCCTAGAGTGATGGGCGTATATACAATGCACGGGGGAAAAAACCTCCTAAAGAGGGAAAAAATGCCCCGGCGGTCCTAGTGTGTTCACACACATCACTACCACATGTATATGGTAACAAATCCCCCTTGGAGTGATGCGGTGAACGAGAGCTGGCACATGAGTAAAGGGAAGTGCCATGCTCTGAGGACAAGATCAGTCCACAAAGGGGAGTAAGCCCAAAGCTTTGCAGAAAGCTTCAAGCTTCTCACGAGACAATGCCTTTGTGAAAAGATCTGCAAGGTTGTCCTGTGTTGGCACATAAGCCAAGCTGATCTCTCTTGCTGAGAGCCTCTCCTTGACATAGTGGTAATGCACCTCAATGTGCTCTGTGCGAGCATGAAAAACTGGGTTCCTCGCAACTGCCAATGCGCTCTGACTGTCAGTGTAGATAGTGTTGGCAGTGTCCTGTCCAACACCCAAATCAGCCATAAGGCGTCTGAGCCATACACACTCAACCTTAGCTGTGAAGACTACCCTGTACTCAGCCTCACAACTCAAAGTGGCCACAGTAGGTTGCTTCTTGCTCAACCATGATATACATGAACTGCCAAGCATGAAACAAAAACCACTTGTGGACACTCGCGTGTCAAAACAACCAGCCCAATCTGAGTCCGAAAAAGCATGTAAGTCTGGCGGCAATGATCCCCCCTTGGGATAAAACAAGCCAAGATGTAAAGTGCCACTAAGGTAGCGGAAAATCCTCTTGACAGCCTGCCAATTCTTAGACCCTGGGCTATGCATAAATCTACTGACCTGTGAGACTACAAACAGAATATCCGGCCTCGTGTTGCATACATAAATGAGGCAGCCAACAGAAGTTTGGTAAAGAGTGACATCAGCAGGATTGCCAGCATCATGTAGACTCAAATTCAAACTTGTTTCCATGGGAGTGGCAATAGGTTTGCAATCCTCAAGTCCAAACTTACATAGAAATGTCTCTATGTAACTTTTCTGACACAAGGCAATACCACCATCACACTGCTTAAACTGTATACCCAAGTAATGATGCAACAGCCCCAAATCTTTCATCTTGAAAATAGCATTCAAATCAGCCTTAAATTCAGCAATATGTCTCTCATTTGGTCCAGTGATCAGTAAATCATCAACATTAAGAACCACGATGAGAAATACATCACCCTCACACTTTACATACAATGTGCTTTCTGTTGGACTGTTACGAAAGCCTTGTTTGACCAAATGAGTGTCAGCTTTCTCATACCAAGCACGAGGAGATTGCTTCAACCCATACAAAGCCTTGTTACATTTGCACACTTTGTCCTCTTGTCCTTTTATGACAAAACCGCGAGGCTGCGTTACATAAACTTCCTCAAATATGTCACCATTCAAGAAAGCTGTAACAATGTCTGATTGATTTACATCCCAACCAAAATGAGTTGCCAATGCACATATAAAACGCACAGTATTCATACGACAAGTGGGAGAAAAAGTCTCTTCATAATCTATGCCTTTTTGCTGTGCATAACCCTTTGCAACAAGTTGAGCCTTATGCCGATCAATCTCACCATGCGGCTTGCGTTTCAACTTGTAAACCCACTTCGTACCAATGGCCTTTCTGCCAGGAGGCAAATCACATAAAGTCCATGTGTCATTTTCTATAAGTGCATCATATTCTGATTGCATGGCAGCCATCCAATTTTCTGAATTCTGTGCTTCATCAAAAGACAGAGGCTCCTCAACATCATGTAAACTAGACACAGCCAAAGCATAAAAATCTGATGCATAAGATGCATGGCGAGAGCCTGAACGAGTACGACTAGATAAAGGTGCATCCAATTTACTGTCACACAAAGTGTGCACAAGCCATTTTGGCATACCTCTAGCCTGCTCATTTTCAGCCCTTTCCTCATCAAGTACATCATGTACATCTGCATCAGTAATAGGCTGATCTAAAACATTTTCAGAAACCCCCATAGTCTGTACATTTGCCTCATTGGAACTTACATTCGTATTTCCACCATTGAAAAGAGGCAACAAAGTGTCATAAATGTCCTGTGAGCTTACATTACTGTCTCTAGTACATGACAGCAAGGGCTGAATAGAATCTTCCACAAACACTACATCCCGAGAAACCAGAATACGTTTTGTTTGCGGATGATACAACCTGTAACCTTTGCTTTCAGCACTATAACCAACAAAAATACATTTGACAGCCTTATCATCTAACTTTCTGCGTTGCACTTGTGGCACCAAAGCATATGCCAAACAGCCAAAAACACGCATGTGCTCAATAGAAGGCTTTCTATCATGCCATGATTCATATGGAGTAATAGACTGCAAAGCTTTCGTAGGACACCTGCTAAGTACATAAGTGGCACACATGATGGCCTCAAGCCAAAAAGCATGCGGCAAAGCTTGACTTTTGACCATACATCGTGCCATTTTCATAAGTGACCTGTTTTTCCTCTCAGCAACACCATTTTGCTGAGGCGTATAAGGCACTGTACATTGGTGTTTTATCCCACGACTAGCCAGAAATGCATTAAATTCATGAGACATATACTTCCCCCCTCGATCGGAAGGGAGGGTGCCCATAGTACATTTCGAGACATTTTCAGCCATAGCCAGAAATTGTTTGAAGCACATAAAAACTTTGGACTTCGCTTTAAGTGGAAATACCCATGCATGCCTGGAGTAAGCATCAATGAAAGTCACGAAGTACAGGTAATTGCCCAAGGACGGAGTTTGCATGGGCCCACAAACATCACTATGCACAAGCTGCAACCTGCATGTGGCCCGAACTGAACCATCCTTTGGAAATTTAGAACGCTGCATCGTACCCAAAATACAGCCTTCACAAACATGTTTGACAGGTGCTTCAAGAGGCGGCAAAGAAGCAACCATATCAGATTTCTGCAAACGCAGCAAACTGGCAAAATTCAGATGACCAAAACGTGCATGCCAAAGTTTTACATCTGAAATAGCCCTTGAATCTGCAACAACATTTGCAAAATTTTTTCCACACTTGTGATACAAAGTGAGCTTATACAGCCCACGACACAAAAGGCTAGATGCAACAATTTCATCACCAAAACTGAGATCATGAACTGTACATCTGTCATCCACAAATTTGACTACAAGTCCAAGTCTAGCAAGTGCCGATATAGACAAGAGATTCTTCTTGATCCCAGGTACATAAAGTGCATCAACAAGTGTGAAGGAACTGCCATTAGCAGTAGTGAGCACAATCTTTCCAACTCCCTGAACTGGATAAGAGGCGTTGTTGGCACAAGTGACTGAATTCCCATGAGGCACAGACTCAAGAGAGGTAAACAATTCACGATGTGAGGTAATGTGCTTTGTCCACTATCGAAATACCACACATGTGAATCTGCAGCAACAACTGGCAAGCATGCATCATGGACAACAGGATTGTAAGTGCACTCTGCGCTAAAAGCCCATTCTGCATCAACATAAGCAACATAGTCTCCTTTCACAGAAGACTCATTAATGGCTGCATTTGTAGTGGAAGCCTCTTTGGTCTTCAACTTAGGACACGACTTGATCAAGTGATCATTGGCTTTACAATAATGGCAACGCATCTTCTTTTTGCCCTTATCACCAGAATTTCCAGACGAATTGCTGCCAGCAGAAGCATTAGGAACATAATTTTTGCCACTCGCAGCAGAACCATAAGAAGTGGCTGCATTACTGTTACCACCCTTTCTTTGAGAAGCAATAAAAGTCTGTTCAACTGCACGCTGCCTAGTCCTGTTTTTTCTGGAAAGTGACTCTTGCAACAGCAATGTGCATAATGTATCAAACTTGACAACTTCAGGATTTCCTTGGGTCATCAGTCTCCAAGTACTAGCAAAAGTCTGGTAGGAATCTGGTAAGGCATCAAGAACAGTTTGCACAAGGGAACTGTCTGAAATGGCTTCACCTGCAGAAATAAGCTGCTCATTGATATCCTTGACACTAGCAAGGAAAGTGTCCATATCATCTTCCTCATGCATAATCTTCGACTCCAGCTCTTTACGCAGCAAAGCAATTTTAGCCTCATTGCAGCTTGCATAAAGACCTGCTAAAATATCCCAAGCCTATTTTGCTGAATGGATGTGAGGAACAATGGTGCGCTTCACAGACAACGCAATCAATGCATGAGCCTGCGCATCCTTAACATCCCAAGGAGCTTGTTCTGCCGTAGGCAAAACAACTCTAACAGCTGCAATCCTTGCAGCAAGACCTGCAACATCCTCAACATCACCTACATCCTCAGAACTAGGACGTACATCAATGCCCTGCACAATGTTCCAGACACCTTTTGACACAAGAACATGTTGCATCATATAAGCCACATGTTCCAGACACCTTTTGACACAAGAACATGTTGCATCATATAAGCCCACATAGGGTAGTTGTCCCCATCCAACCTGTCCTCAGTAGCAAACATCTTGAACACATCTGTGTTGTTGTTGTCAGCCATGGTAAATGCTGCACCTGATGTGAAAACTGCCCGAAAATAGGAGAAATGGAGCGGGAACAACCTGTGCTATATAGCACAAACCGTAGAAAGACTATAAGGCACCTGTTATGCAGAAAACGGCACTGACAAAAATTCTGCACAAAATGACGAAATAGCCTGTGCAGTACTGCCTGTAGTGGAAACGGAGGCCAAAATGAGCCCAAATCAAAATTCTGAGCAGACCAAGCTCTTCGAACTTGCCCAAATTATTTGTCGACCTGCGAACGCTCGCCAAAGCTCACTGAAATCGGAGAAAGTGAGCAGGTGTGTGCTGGAGCAGCTGGTGACTAAACCCGGGAGGACGTGCCCTGCTCTGATACCATTTGTTGGAATTAGGGTTGCAGAGAAACACACACAGCTTGGAGAAGACGAAGGAAGCTCAAGGCACACAATAGAGAGTATGTTACTTAGTGTGCAATGGAAAGATAGATAGCCCTAGAGTGATGGGCGTATATACAATGCACGGGGGAAAAAACCTCCTAAAGAGGGAAAAAATGCCCCGGCGGTCCTAGTGTGTTCACACACATCACTACCACATGTATATGGTAA
The DNA here is from genome assembly GCF_014529385.1 of Adiantum capillus-veneris. Classification (NCBI taxonomy): domain Eukaryota; kingdom Viridiplantae; phylum Streptophyta; class Polypodiopsida; order Polypodiales; family Pteridaceae; genus Adiantum; species Adiantum capillus-veneris. Next base: position 80,605,911 of record NC_140953.1, on the reverse strand, counting down.
CAACCCTCTCTCTCTCTCTCTCTCTCTCGATAAAGAAAGACAATTCTCTTACAATAATTAGTAAAAACACAGTAGTACTGGTGGTAATGTGTATTTTTGTCAACCCATGGAAGATAAGAGGTAAATCTCCCTCAAAGCCCGCAGCCAAGGTGCTCAATCATGGTACTTTGATAATATGAAGGTTTTGTATTATAGTTTTCAATGATAAACATCTCCTTTAGCATTTACAAAAGGAATTCAAGCCTACTTTTCTCTCTTGAAACTAGTTGGAACTTGGCCCCCTAGCCATGTGGCTTGCCATTGCTTGTCATCAAATGTTGATTCCTATGCTCATTGCGTTAAAACTATCACAATCTTCATTCTTCCATATAGATAGAAAAAGGATACTCATTTGATCTATAGGTCAGGTCTTATCAAACAATCACATAACCCACAAAGAAACCAATCATAGCTACACACCCATTGGATTAGGGTTTTGCAACTGGAAAAATGAAATTATTTTTAACTAGGTCCATCACAAAATAATGTCTCAAAATGATGGGGTCCTTGTTTGTAGATGCCTCAAGCTGGTTGACTTCTAAACCATTTCTTATTATGACCTTTGCATTAATAATCACATAACCCACAAAGAAACCAATCATAGCTACACCCATTGGATTAGGGTTTTTGCAACTGGAAAAATGAAATTATTTTTAACTAGGTCCATCACAAAATAATGTCTCAAAATGATGGGGTCCTTGTTTGTAGATGCCTCAAGCTGGTTGACTTCTAAACCATTTCTTATTATGACCTTTGCATTAATAATAGCATCCAATGGACCTTCCCATCTACCGTGACCTCTTGAACTTTCCAAGTCTGATCTGCCCATCTCCATCATTGAAGAGCCCATTCATGGCCACAACCCTTGGAGAAAATTTGCATGTGAGAGAATTTGCAACCAGGTCCCTACTATTTGCCTTGTCTCCTTTGAGGGTTCCCTCATTCTCTTATGAACCTAATGAGTTAGAAGGCTCTAAAGCCACCCCTTCTCCTTCTCACCCACCCCTTCAAGCCCCACCTAGTGTATTTGGTTCCTCTTCCAACACCACCACTTGGGTGACCACAGATTTTGACGATGCACTTGCTCATGTAGGAAGAGTTGGATGTATACGCATCATCCCCTCGCGCTTGGAGGGCACTTTTAATTACACCAATTTTTGACAATGTTAGGATTAATGTGAGCTCCTACTACCAAAAATACAGGAAGAGAGTGGATGGACACCATTGACGAGCTACTTCACTCTGCAATTGTTGTTGATGCTTCTGTAGAGACAAAAGCAAGGAAGCCAAAGTCACCCCCCCTATGTTCATTACTCTTGTGTATGTAATTGTAGCCCTCTCCCATTACTCTCCCTACTTGAACTGATTTTGTTCAGCCAAACTTTATATAGTTGTGCCCAATCGTACTTTTACTACAGGTAGACTCCAAGCTTACTCTCTAACCATTGCTTGCTCTGGCTCTCCTCCTACCAATTGGTGCTCTTGGAAGGTGACTTTCCATGCTATGACTGTCCATCCACCCAAAAACTTTGATGACTTGAGTGAGGAGTGATACCACTTAACCTTTCATCACAAAATAGTATGGCACATGCATACACGTATTTGTTTCAATCACCCACCTAGAATCCCCCAAAAACAGCCCATGTTTTCGTGCATTGTTTTGAAGACTTTTTTGAGTGTCTAAAAATCAAAATAATATGGCTCACAATCTGCAGGTACTCGCTTCCTATGGTCCACCTCAAAAGCCCTCAAAATAGTCCACGGCAATGTTCATAGCTTGTAGGTCCTCTAAAGCCCTCAAAATAGTCCGCGGTGCCACACACTATTTTAATGTTCAAATTTTCTTCAAACTAGAAAGGAATAAACCTAGAGCTATAGCCCCGCAGTTGCAATCACCCCTCCTACATAGCACCCCTGCACACCATTGCTTCCCTTCTTACGATGAAAAAAAGATCAATCTCTCTCTTGCCCATCTCACAATGCAACCCTCCTCTATGCTCTACTTTGTCGCACTATTGACTGCATGTAGACCATAACTCTCTCTCTCTCTCTTAGTGCTGCATGTATTGATGCCCCTTCCACCAAGCTCTGCACCATCGTACAACGAATAACAATAGCAACAATAGCTCTTTCACACCCGGAAAATACAAACTGCAGTATGAGGGCGACTGGTATGGTGGTGTATATGCTCATGCCATTGACCCTTGAAGCAATGCAGACAAGATGAAGAAGCTCTCTCTCTCTCTCTCTCTCTCTCTCTCTCTCTCTCTCTCTTTAGTACACACAACATGTCCTACTTGCAGGGAAATTGAGAACGGAGCTAGAACATGGAGTCCTCGTTGGCATCCCTTCTCACAATCATCTGTGCCGATGATCAAGTGGATGACCAAGATCCTAATTACTAGAGCATGATCAAGACTGCCAATCATGGCAAATGTTAGTAATAAATAACAAATACAAATCAGCCAAAGCAGTGGGTAGCTCAATGCCAACGCTGATCAACATGCCGATCGCAACAAGTTTCACGAGCATTACGTCCAAGGTGGGGTTAGCAGGTGCAATAAGATTGTGCAAAGTTCTCCTATCCAATTGTTTCAACGCATCTCCTCCTCGTTCACACAACCTTGCCCCTTACTCAACATTGAATGCATTGTAGTTTGTCCTGCTTCACTCACACCTCACATGACCACCCTCGCCCCTTGCATTAATTAGTCCTTGGAATTGGATGCCACTTTTGCCTAAGATTGAAGAGGAATCACTTGAAATTCCCTTTAATGAAGCCAAATGCAAAAGCAAAGCTGAACACACTTACTCGGTCTAGGTTTTAAGTGCCAATCAATGAAAGATTTTGCTCGATCTAGGTTAGACGTCCTTGGTCTAGGTTCTAAGTGCCAATTAACTTTGCGAGGCGATACAAAAGGAATCTAGAAATTTGATATAACAAAAGTAAAGTGGGCCTATATCCATCAACCCTTATCATTTTTCCATGTGCTCCTTATTGCAGTCAACTCTCTGCTTCACCATGCACACAATGCTCTTACTTTGAAGGGCTAGAAGCTGGCACCCCGGAGACATGTACATGCAGGGGGCGGTAATGGTTTCACATATGTGCAAGCATCCCCAATTGTCACCCCTTCCTTCTCCTAGTTTTCGTCCACGTTGAATACCCTTTGGCTCCTTCTTACAGCCACGGCCCAAGCCTCGTTAACTCTTGGACTTCTTCTTTCCTCCACAATCTTGGCAAGCATCTGGTTATGCAAGAACACACACACACACACACACACACACACACACACACACACACAACTCTTGGACTTCTTCTTTCCTCCACAATCTTGGCAAGCATCTGGTTATGCAAGAACACACACACACACACACACACACACACACACACACACACACACACACACACATCTGATACCTTTTGGTTGACAAAACGTAGTTGGATTTCACATCCCTTTGTCAAAAAAAGGGGTACCTTTGATACCATGGGATTGCTAAAGTCTGCAGGTAAGTATATGGTTACATAGCTACTGAGCTATGGCTCTCGAAATAGTTTGACTCGTAATGGACTTTACCATTTAGGAACAAACTGTAACACTCATTTATGAAGTAATTAGAAAAGACTGCTAAACATACCAAGTCTAAATGAATAACCTAGCTTGTCTAAAGTAACTAAAACCTATAAGATGGACATGGATAACAATTGATACGGTCCATTAATACCTGTAAAACACATCCAAGGCTAACTAAATTGTTGTCTTGTTTGGATGGATGTAGGTAAGGACTCTATCCTATCTTGGAGGGTTTTCTTTTCTTTGGCAAGCAACCTTACTTTAATGAAGTACTCACTGAGGAACGGGGAAGTTCTTTTACTACTGGTCTTACTGAAAGAGGATCTCTTTCATACAATCATTGTACCTTAATAATTCTGATACTGAGTTATTTTTGTACATATCTGTTCATTATTCCTTGGCCAGCTTTCTTTTGAATGTAAAAATTCAATTATGTCTTATTAGTTAAGATTTAAACAGCTACACACACATCCTATACATAAGGTTTTTCCTTTCCGGGGGAAACCGGGATACTGGCCTATGAAATTATCTTAGGAATGGAGCTCTAATTTGGACCCACAGTCTGTAAATCCTTTATTGGTAGACTGTTGTTAGGTGGACCCTTTTAGACCCTTTTTCTGGTTCCCTGCTCATGGCTTCCATAGTCCGTGACTTTGCCGATTGAAGGTTTGCAGGACCAAGTATACATTACAATCTAGACACTTTGCTAATTTTTATGTCACCTCTGTTTCAGGATTGCTCACGATATAGAATGACAGCTCGCATGAGTACTAATCACAACCCTAAGAATCATGCAAAGATTCTTGATCAGATTAAGCTTTACCTTAAAGACCATACACCAAAGAATGCCTTGGCTACTAGAACTATACCTTTCCTTGCTAGGAAAGCCAAATTATGTATTACATACTATGGCAAGAAAAAGTAAAACCTGACCTCACTGTTTTTGCAGACTCTTGATCTCTCTCAAGGATTGGAACTAACCTCGGAGCCCCTCTCTGTGGCCTCCTCTCTTGTCCTCAGATGTATTAGCAGCTTGGATGCTTCACCGCTTATTTATGATTCGACACTTTCCTCGGATAAAAAACTGTCTGTCTTGCATATGTTGTCATTTAATGACTGGGTAAAACATATGGCTACATTGGACAAAGACCCCCTAGAAGGTCTTAATTTGTTGTCCCAATATATTGCCCAACTTCCTATCCTTGCTTCACAATATCAGCAAGAGCTTGCCCTATTCTCCTCTTCTAGAGATGAATTGTCTAACTTCCTTAGAAAACTATGTGGGCTTAACCCCTCGTTTGTTTGCACTCCAAATACCCCCTCCATCCCTCCAACTAGTGGCATATTCTGTCAATATAGTGCAACACTGGAAGCAGTAAAGGAATTTCAAAATAATCTTTTCTCCCTTAATGATGTTAACCTCCTTGAGATGGTACCAAAAATCTCTAAAGTTTTTTCTGTCTTAACAGTAAGACAAATAGAAATTGAATCTCTCGGAGTTGACCATCAACTGTGGGTTCTGCCAAACAAAGCCTTTCTGGCTCCTATTATTAGTGAAACCTGGGTGTACTTGGCCAACCTTCCTGCCTCAACTGTGGAAGACTGTAAACTCAAGATTCTTAAAGGTGGACAGTTACTGGACAAAGGGGAATTGATTAAAGCACCCTTTAACCTTCATCTCATTGACCACTCCAAATGCCCCTCAAATGCTGGATTGTACATACGTACTAAGGGTAGCATGGAATTTGATAAAATTAACCCAGATTTCTACACTGAGTCCATCTGGAATATCTTTCGCCCCTATGTGAAATGTGCTTGCAGATTTCTTGACCCCAAAGCTTCCTATGAATCAAGCATCATGTGGTTTGATCATGCAATATGGTTTATCCTCAACCATCTGGATTTATTATTCCAAGAGAAACCAATCGACTTTCATCTATCCCTCATCTGCTCATGGCTAGGTGGACAGGCTAAGCAGATTGTGATTGCACAAATTGCCTTTAATATCTTATGTGGTATTATGCATGATATTCTGAAAGAGCTTAAAGTAGATGAACCCGGTCTATACCTCACCACTTATGCTAGCTTTAAAGGGGTCAAGTTCATCACTAATCTACTTAAACCTTGTATTGGAGATGATGATTCTCTTGCCTTAAAAAGAGCTAACTCCTTGACTACTCCCAACTCTTTCACCTCGTTTTTTACACCTAGCTCCTCGTCTAATCGATGAAAAACTCGTAGATTTACAAGAGGGAGAGGCAGGTTCCTTGCTATCAAAAACTTCCCTGAAATCTAACCCATGAATATATTACAGGTCTCTAAAACGTGTGGAAGAAGAGTTCTCAGCAGAGAAGATACGAAATGTGGTTCTATCTACATACACTGTCTCTTTCACAATGTACTTCTCTTGGATTCCACCAAAAAATCTTTTTTGTGAGTGCTTTGACTTACTTTTTGGGAATCATAAGCCGCTTGACAATATTATCTTAGGATGGAAATATCATCATCCTATAAAAGGATTAGTTTTAAATAATGACTTTCTTAGACAAGAAACAATCCCTTACTGTACATGCATTCATTTTGCCTCATTCTGCAGGAATTTTGAAGGAATTGGTAACCATGTCTGTACCCAGGATCTCAACATTATTGATAATGTCACAATATGTAAGTCATTGGCCAAAGGGCTCAATCACATACCTAACTATCCAAAAAACCCTTACCTTGCCCTATCAGCTTCACTTAGCTGCCTCACTGACCTTGCCAGTACTCTCCGACTGGAGATGACAGTCCTACTGGACTTAAAGGAATTAGTGAAGGAAGGCTTCCTTCATAACGTTTCTCTACTACCTAGGAAGTGGCTTTCTTCTGATAGCTCTTGGCTTACATCTCAACTAGCTATTGATTTTCAACTAATCTCAGATAAATGATTTGTGGTTGGGCTTGAAAAAATCTCCAACTGTCCTAATGTTATGTGCAAATACCTTGCTTGGAAAGAAGATCGGGATCGAGTATCCGGTAAAGAATTCTGCCATACTAACAATACGCCACAAAATATCTCTAACAAGATCTCTAAACATTTAGGACAGGTTGGATACTCAATTAGTAACACCAGGTTACCGGTACTATTTCCTACATATAAATTCCACAAACATAAGTTTAGATGGGTATCTGATGCCTTTAACTGTATCTTCTCATATATCACCAAAGATATTACTCTTTTCCTTGATATTATCCTCATAGAATTTAAGCTCATTTGTGCTGAGAAGTAGAGAATCTGCAAGGATTTCCTAAATATTCAATATAATCCCTTCTGGTTAACAAAAAATGCTACAGAAGTCACACTTAACCTTCCTCAACATATACTCCACATCTTTACAGCTGATATTACACAATGCTACAAAAACATTCCACTTAATGGGGATCTCGGTCTTAAGACAGTTTTAACCAAGGTTAATAATTTAGCCTTTTCCAATGCTAAAAAGAGAAAGTATCATTTTATCTCCCTATCCAAGAAACCTAGATGGATTCAAGCATCTCACTCCATACACCCTCTACACTTCAATGAAACAAAACTTTGCTCCTATATGTCTTGTCTATTGAATAACTGCACTATTATTTCAGGCGGCTGTTGCTTTAACCAATGCCTTGGCATCCCTATGGGCTGCTCTTGCTCACCACTTATGTGCAATATTTACCTGGCTTTTTTTGAATACAGATGGTGTCTTAAGAACATGGAAACTGACCATAAAAAACTTCCGCTATTCAATCATACTTAGTATTAACAATAGAATGTTCTTTAATGAGATTGATCTAATTTACCCCCACTGCCTAAAAATTGAGCCTACTTCCCTCCAAGATAATTCAACTTTTTTTGGGGACTTTTGCAAATCAGTCCAATTTCTTAACCTTTCAATATCCCTTCACTCCCCATCTACAGGTGGATATGACCTTAGATTTATCTAGAGAAAGGATCTTCTTAAGCTACCTCACATAGAATTCATTAAAAGAAATAGCAATAGGCCATACAAAGCCTCTATTTTCTCCTGTATTGGCCTTCTGTACTTAATCAGCTACTCTTCATCTACCCCCTCTTTGGCCTGGGAAGAGATATTTGTACTAGTTAAAAAACACTGCCATAATGGATTTAATCATATTCAGATCCGTAACACCATCATACAAGCTCTCATTCGGCATAACTGGCCTAGACTATTATTTCAAAAAGAGAGTCTCATCTTTCTCATAAGGTAGTAGGCCCATACACAATGGGCATACTACCGACCCATTGTGTGTGGTGCCTGGGCTAGGGCGGGCACGCGCGCGTGCACACACACACACACACACACACACACACACACACACACTAGTATACTGATCATAAGTTCTTTAAAAAAAACCAACCCCCCCCCCCCCCCGGGCGCATTTTTGCATAAGAATGATACCCTTTTGCCATGCCATTGGAAACTGCCTTATAACGGGACATTACCCCCGCTTAATCAAAGCGTGAAGAAACGAGTGCTATCATCACACGAGGTAGGCGGGCCCTGTCCACTCTCTATCGCCTTCCCCAGGCGATGGCACTTACAGGCTCGCGCAGTTGAGGGCAGCCGAACGCATTCAACCTACTGGCTCTAGGAGCGTGTGCACCATCCTATATAAACTGAGGTGAGGGCATACTTTGGCCCTCACTTAGCCCTGGAGTAGGTCTTTGTTCTGCTCATTTTTTCCACTGTCTGAACTTGCTAAAGTGGAGCTTGCAGCGCAAGTAACACAGGTGTCATATTCTACCTTACTACAAGCTTCGATTTTGGTTTGTTTTTTGTTGCAGTACTATGCATGGTTGGTAAAGAGTGATGCCGTATGAGTTATACACTGTGTATTTGTCATAAGCATACAAAAGACAAACTATTGAGCCATAGCATAAATGGCTTAGGATTTGAGACGATTAATGTTTTTCTGTTAAAGGGAATGCCTGCATGTAATCTGGGGGTCGGCTCTGTAAAAAGCCGCTGCAGAACTTCACCCTTGCATAATTTGGTATATGGTTCTGTGTAAGCGTATGTAGGTGTGTATATGTATGTATAGGTATATGTGAATATGATGGTTTGGCTTGGCCTGATGGCAGTTGTCAACATTTGCTACATCTAGACATGAATATTGCTTGACGGGGAACTGGTGTTCTGTCCTGACTGTGTAAATGGAAGAATTTTTTTTTTTGATGACCAACTGGTCGTAAGGATTTGATTCTAACCGCTACAGGACTTTGCAAAAATTGGCATAATGACTAGTTTTTTTTTGCAGTTTTAACCGGTTCTTTCTCATAGAATCATTCATTGGATACACAGTATGAAAAAGTAAACGAGCTTGGCCGGATATCACCTGTCTTTGTTTAAAAGGTTGCCAATGCTAGTGTAATGAAAACATGGGGCTATTAATTCTGAAGGTAAGTATAGCTACTTTTGAGCTCCTGGCATAATAATCGAGCTACTATTCTTAATCTCTTGGGATACTACTGTTCCAAAAAAGTGGTTAATGACTTATGGATATCGTGGGAAGATGAAGGTAAGTATATTGCTGGTTGCTTTTTTTTTGGCTTTGGTATAGCTTGCAAACTATTGAAGAAGGAGTCTTGCTACTCTGCTGACCGGTTGTACTGGTATCTTATTTGGTTTTAAAAAAAGAGGTAGTCATCACCCTCATCTGATACCTTTGGTTGACAAAAAGTAGTTGGATTTCACATCCCTTTGTCAAAAAAGGGGTACCTTTGATACCATGGGATTGCTAAATTCTGCAGGTAAGTATATAGTTACATAGCTACTGAGCTATGGCTCTCAAAATAGTTTGACTCGTAATGGACTTTACCATTTAGAAATAGACTGTAACACTCATTTATGAAGTAATTAGAAAAGACTGCTAAACATACCAAGTCTAAATGAATAACCTAGCTTGTCTAAAGTAACTAAAACCTATAAGATGGACATGGATAACAATTGATACGGTCCATTGATACCTGTAAAACACATCCAAGGCTAACTAAATTGTTGTCTTGTTTGGATGGATGTAGGTAAGGACTCTATCCTATCTTGGAGGGTTTTCTTTTCTTTGGCAAGCAACCTTACTTTAATGAAGTACTCACTGAGGAACGGGGAAGTTCTTTTACTACTGGTCTTACTGAAAGAGGATCTCTTTCATACAATCATTGTACCTAAATAATTCTGATATTGAGTTATTTTTGTACATATCTGTTCATTATTCCTTGGCCAGCTTTCTTTTGAATGTAAAAATTCAATTATGTCTTATTAGTTAAGATTTAAACAGCTACACACACACACACACACACACACACACACACACACACACACACACACACACATATATATATATATATATATATGGAGAGAGAGAGAGAGAGAGAGAGAGAGAGAGAGAGAGAGAGAGAGAGAGAGAGAGAGAGAAGAAGAAGAAGAAGAAGAAGAAAATAATTTTCACATCATAGGAAACTATCCCAAAAAACCTTAAGTCGAGAGTTGAACTTGTTTTATTTTATTCAAGAGGAAAATGGCACAACTTATATACAACACTTGGTTTTTTGTGCGTGCGTGTGTGTGTGTGTGTGTGTGTGTGTGTGTGAGAGAGAGAGAGAGAGAGAGAGAGAGAGAGAGAGAGAGAGAGAGAGAGAGAGAGAGAGAGAGAGAGAGGTCATGACAAATTCCTTTAGCAGTTTTGACGTTGGAGATTGAGTTCTATCAATATATATTGATAGTGTTGGAAAGTTTTCATAGATTGTTCACTTCAATTGGTTCTTTTTTCTCAGTTTTTTCTTTGCTCGAAAAATCTTTCTCGATCTTTGGGACTCCCGAGTTTTTCCAAGTTGAGCTACTACCTTTGGTAGCTATATTTGAAAGTGACCTTCATAAAACCCTTGTGCTTTGAGTAGCTTGACTGGAATTATCTATTGCTTCACATGTCTTTGTTAGGTAGCTTGGTAGAAGTTTGGCTTTATTACCCACCCTTGTCACATTGCTTGGCTCTTTAAAGGTCTTTTCTTTTACCTTTTGTGGTTGTTGTTCTTGATTGAGGTGTTTGTCTTTTGTTGATAGCTCAAAATCTCTTTGTAGAGATTTTTTCTTGAGGTGAGTAGGTCCAAGCTATTACCCCAAGAATTTTGGCCTAAACATTAGTGTTTTCTTGAAAGTAGCCTTGAGCAGTGATTGACTCATTTGATGGTACCCACCCTAGTACCTTTGGTTGTTGAGGTTGAACTTGGGATTGGTGTATCCAAACTGCATCTTTGATTTTGATGTGCTCTTTGGATACTAACACTTGATTGATTCCTTTTGTCTTATTTTGGAAACTTTTTTTGTGATGGAAACTTTGGTCGATAAACTTTTTGCTTAGATTTCCATTGCATTGTCGAAGGTTTGGATTTTGATATGAAGGTTGTGCAAGAAGTTTGATAGGGATTTATTGAAGGTAAAGTCAACTTGCAAGGTTGACCTGCTTGAATGTGTACTCTAGCTTTAGCTTCTTCGGCTCTGTTTGGTCGTTTCTTTTCTGCATGGACTTAAGATGCTTCAATGATTATCATTGGTGTTTTTTGTTGTGAAAAGAAGATGTTCATCTAGCTTTTTGTTAAGACTAGACTCTCTTTATGGTGATGGGAGTTGATTATGTGGAAAGTATCTACCACACTAAATCTAAAAATTAGTGTTTAGAACTTGTGCACACTATTCCTTATAGCTCTTTGATTGGTGGCTTTTTCATCATTATCTAGGTTCCATATGACATTAGATTATTTGTAGCATAAGGATCTATCACAGTTGAAGATGTTATTTTGAGTTTTATTGTGCCACATGAGCTGAATTGGATCTCTATAGAAGACAATTAATCTTTTGCCTTATCCTTGTTCTTATCTTAAATCTCTTGAGTTTGTTGAACATCTATGATGTGAAACTTGAGAACATTGCTTCTTCATTTTCTTTCAATTTTGCACTTTTTAGAATATCCTTCTTTGAAGCAACTATTGTTGATTCTTCATGTATGTCAATGATGACATATTCTTATGGTTGCTTATCTTCCTTTGTTAGTGCTTTTGTATCATGGTTCATGACATAGCTATTTGTTCCACCTTTTCTTCTTTCATACTCACAATTTTGATGAACTTCCTTCAACACCATTATCATAAAACAAGGAGATATGTCATAGCCATCCTCATCATAAAATTTTGTAGGTGTTTTCTCAGTTATGCACACATCTAGAGTAGCGAGTATCACATCCCAGCCAAAAGGTTCAAAATAATCTTTTGGAAATGGCTCTAGAATGTAGTATTTGTTTTCCACGGGCCTCTCTAGAATGCAATTCTCTTTAATTAGGCACTCGCATTTAGACGATCCATACATCCAAATATATGCTTTGGTGTGTTACCATGAAAATATTTACTTCTCATTGATCATTGTTGAGTCAAAATCCTCTACATGAGTTTGACTAACATCCCTATAGCTATGGTCTTTCACACCAATCCTTGTCATAACCCCTTTGTGCCTCAAGTAAATGTGGTCATAGATCCAATCTTGTACCATTTTGAGTTGATGCATAAATGGTCTCCCCAGAATGACATCAAAGGTTTTTCTCTTTCCAAAACCCACTATTGCAAAGATATGTTTGTACTCTATTCCACAAAAGGTTACTATGATATGTTCCAACATACCCATAGGTCTCTCTACATAGCCATCTTCAATTTGAAGCTTCATTCTTGTTTTTCTTAGAATTGTCTTTCCCTTTTATTCAAAATCTCTTTGGTGGCTATGGCTACTCCAGCCTCACTATCAAGTATGGCCATTGTTTTGACTTGTTTGTGACCCACAAGTAAGGTGGTGTTTCCTTCTTCTCCTTGAAAATAATATTTACCTTGTTTACATGTACTGATTTTGCCTTTTGGTTTGTCTTGTGTTGTTTTACCATGTGTTCATCTAAATAAATGTATTGAGAAGGAGCTTTTAATACCATTTTCTCTAGCTTTTTCCCACTTCTCTCCATAGATGTGGTTTGATTTTCAACAACTTTGAGAGAGTAATTGTGCATTGTATAGGAGTTGACATCAATTTGAGCAAGATTTTTGTATCCATCATTTTTTTGTGGCTTTCTTCTAAGATGGTACCACTCTAACCTAAGATTTTGTTTCATGTTCTCTTATGAAGGGTGGCAAAGTTTTCAATGTTTCAAGCTCACTCTCCATAGATTCTTTTGTCCTTGCATCACTATAAAGAGATTGTATATCTCTTGGGTAGAACTTATGTTCCATATTAATTTCAGTGATAGGTACCATCCTTTGCATTCCTAATTTTCTCCCATAAGGCTTGTGACCATGGCTTGTCCACTTCAAGAATCGGCATCATCACTTGTGACTTTGAGTCATCCATGGTATTTGCCACTATCCTATTGTTCAATGGCATTTTTGTCTTTGGCTTCATTTGATCGTTCATTTTGTCTTTTTTGTGCTTAATTTCCCCCCCTTTTGTGGATTAACACTTCCAATTTAGGGATGTCTAATCTCTCTAGCTCCATTAGAGCTTGATCTGTCTTTATGATCCATTTGCACATTTCAAGTCTTTGTTTTTCAACCTCCAGATGCAGATATGTCAACCATCTTTATTCCAATGTCTGATTGGTTTTTAGTCTTGTCTCAAATGCTTGCAACATAGAATCTAATGGCTCCAAGACTTTATCTACCAACACTGATCCTCTTGAACATATCTTGAATGATTTATCTTTCTTTGTTTGTTCCCTATTTTCCTTTTCTTTCTTCAACTACTCCTCTTTGGTTTGTTGCATCTCAGCTGCTATGATGGTTTTCTCTTTCAACCTTTTTCCTTCATTTTTGTCTCATTTGGCTTTCCAAAATTGACTTCAAGTCCTCACTGATAGGATTTCAATTTTTGTTTGAACAAGCAGTTTATGTTCCTCTTTGACAGGTTTATATTTCATAGCTTCTTGAGCTTGAACGCTAGCCATTGCATTTATAGTAATTGTGGATTCTACCTCAGATACGCTTGAGGAAGGTAACACTCCTACAATGTTCATTGTTGCTCTCTCCTTGTTATCAAAATTTTTGGGACAATCTAAAAGAACATGAGTGGTTGTACATTCATCACAAAATCCAAAAAATTCTTTACGTTCACCCTTGTGTGGACAACTCCTTGCCCAATGATTGCCTCCACACTCGTAGCGTGGTCCTACCTGTTGCTTAGCTGGTGGTGTAACCAATGGTTTTTCTTGATTTTGATAAGAATGATCTTTGATGCATAATTTTGATTGGCTATGAACATCAAGGTGTTCTCATTCATTGTATAATTATTATTCATGGGCTATGGCACATACAATGGTTTTGGTCTCTCAATGCCTAGCCTCCGGGGGGTCACTGTGTATAAATTGTGTATATCACGTGCGTTCAAGGACTACTTTTTAAACTCCTTATCTGTGAATTTTTTACAAATAGAATTTATCCTTTTCTTATTCAACTTTAAATTTTTTTCACAATTCCATTTGATGGTACCCTTTTGCATGTGAAAATGTGAGTTTTTTTTTTTAATAACCCCTTCTTCTGTACTGACGTGATAGTCACACAAATATGAAGTGACCCCCTGAGTGCCTAGCACAATCCTATTTTGACCGAATGGGAATCTTAAAGGTGGCAATTAATGTTGTGGTATTGTATGTTTGATACATCTCCACATTTTTTCTCAATCCCACTATCAAAGGGGTTGCAATATTTCTTATGGTTTGCATATCTTTGAGTTGAGTAGAAAACCCTAGTGGTGGATGATTTATCATGTTTAAGGCTCACTGAATACTCTCAAGATAGCCTTTGACAAACCCACCTTGGCTTAATGCAACTTATCCCTTTTTGTCATGGACACAATCTTGTTCTAATAATCATTCTTGCATTTCATGGTCCTCGGAATTTCCAACATCAGTTTCCCTACATTATTCATATCACTAGCTCTCTTTGTGGTCTCATTTTTAATATTTCAATTATGTCATGATAGATCTTACTACACTATGGTAATTACTTGTTCACTGGCACACTATTGTGTTGTGTCCACTTGCCTTTCTTTCTCATCACTATTCAAAAGATTCTATTGGAGAAAGTTTGCTTTCTTGCTGGTTGTTGCAGAGCAGGATGATGTGTATAAACACTTCTAGAATTTGCGAGCTAGATTGTTTTTTTAATTATATTGACTTCCTCTCTCTCTCTCTATCCCTCTTTCTCTCTCTATGTGTGTGTGTGTGTGTGTGAAGAGAAAGTCTTGCTCGATTTTTTGACTTACTCAGGAAACCTTGCTCGGTAAATGGTAACACTTTGTTACAAGTTTCCTTTTAGAACATAGAAGTAGGGTAAGTAGAAACCATCACTATCAAATTGGACTGAAAAGATCAGAGGAAAAAGGACTGAAAACCATATTTTGGGCAAAATGACCGAAAATTTGATGGTAGAAACCTAAAAATTGACCAAACTAAAAAGTTGGTGATCAAGGGCCTTAAAAAACTCACCTAGTGCGAATTGATAAGTTTCATCAGATTTTGTGGATTGCAAGAAAATTTCAAAAATCATACCAAAATTGGCTCATAGGGAAAAATCACAAAAACAAGGGTCTCAAACACAAAATTGGGCCTATCTTAAGATTTTGAGATCCAAATCACAAAAGACCAAGTGAACCAATTAAAGAAAATCAGCAACTGTGATAATTGCAGATTTCTTTGTGGTGGAACATGGATTACGATCCATGTACCCCTAAGACAGAACTGGGAATAACTAAGACCAATTGACAAATAATAACTTCAAATCCATTAGGAAATTTCAGAGGTCATTTGGAGGGCCATATGAAGAGAGAGAAAAATAGAGCGCATCCAATGAGCACGAAGGCTACGTTACGTAGAAAAGTACGTGGAAAGACTCAAAAAATAGGAAAATAGCATAAAACTTTCACGAATCTAGGATTGTAGCATCGTAATTTCCTTCCTTTTACCGAGCTTTTAGGTGCTTGCATGTGGTCCCACTTATGATATTCTCTTATGGTCATTAACGTACTGGAGGGTGACCATTAAGCCCGCACAAGATATTGGAATTCTAAAACACTTTCCCTCCATTAGAATGCTTTCAAAGTGAATCTCCCTCCACTAAAGCTTTTCTCTGAGAGCTATGGCTTCCATGTCTTCTCACCCAAGAAGCTCCAGGTGTTTACTGTCTCTCACACCAACAACCAACAGCTGCACTTTGCCTAGAAGGCTAAGTAGTAGCATATCCTCAATTACAATATCAACTTCAATAAGTGCAGAGAACCAATGGGTTGGACAAAGGATAAACAAAGGTTCATGGGTCCTCATGCAACCAAGAAGACCCAAGAGGTCTAGTGGTATCAACGTTTACCGCTCAACATGGAAGGCCAGAGTGTTGGATTTCAAAGTTGAAATCGGCAAAAGATCTGTAAAGAAAGTTCTTGTTCAGCATGTGTTTACCCATCCAGAGGTGATAGCAAACGGTGGAAATGTATCAGATATACATCAACCATGTTGCAATTGTAAGTACTTTTGACATGTGAACTTACTGATACTCTCATTATAAATTTTCTTATATATTTTGCAATGTTTCTCCCGCTTGTTATGAGCAATGTCTCCATTCTTCACAGCTCAATTACATTAGATTTGTCATTTTTACTTATTGATACTCTTAGGTTAACTCTTCTTATATATATTGCAGATGTTTATCCCTCTTCTTATGAGCAATGGGAGCATGTGGAGTGCATAATAGGCCTCTTCCATGTTGTTCATGCCCACATTGGTTCTCTACAGTATTCAGGGAGGAGCAACAAAAGACTGGCTGATGAGGGAATATTTTTTTATGACCACTTCTACCAACTCAGCTCAGGGAATAAGAATGGCATGTTGGTGAAATTGCCTCTACCAACCGATTGGAACACTGTGGACTGGCCAGTTCCCGAGGAAACAATGGTGGATGCAATGCGAAGTAATCTCTACAAGGATATACAAAGGTCTCTACGTAGCTCTATTCCCACCAAACTGGTTAGAATTGCAAACTTTTGTCCTGTTGCACTCTTCATAGAGTTGTTTCATAGCTACAACATCCGTGTTACGAAAACTATGTTCATGTGCAAGTCATTCCAGCAGTCATCCTGTGACAAACTTCTTGACAAAGGATGGTATGTAAAGGAAGAGATTGGTTTACGGTACGAGGTCGCGCTTGATACTCTAGTTGTCAAGTACATGATTGCAAGCCAATCACTGTTACTCTCGTTTTGGTATATGCGATCACAAATTCTCAATGGTAAGTACATTCCTATGGACCAGGTTTCTACAGGTTTGGAAGATAATCCTGCTGTGGATGTGGAAGTGATTGATAAAGAGCATGGCCTACTGTTGGTGGTTACAATAAGGGAGCTATGAAGTCTTCAGCATTTGCGGCATGACATAATTGAAGAGTCAATGGACAGGGACCTATCAGATTTTTCCTTTTTCCTAGCTGGTCATAAGGTGATGCGACGAAGGGAAAAAGATATTTTGTGCAAAGAGTTGGATGGTCGGGTTGAAGTAGAGTCAATGTAACAGATATTCTTGTGAACCCAAGTGTATACAAATGACTTTCAATACATGAAGTTTATTGAGCTCATTTGTCAATTGTACCCTGTGAAAAAGTGTGCTTGAAATACATTTCTTTACCATGTCAAATCTCTCTCTCTCTCTCTCAATGTTAGACAAGACAAAGACATGATAGAAGAGTCATCTTAATTCATTAGAAAGTACAAACTCGTCCGTGAACAATGGACTGAGATACAATTTCTGTAAGTATGGAATCAGAATGTCTTCAAGGTAAAAATAGAAGGAATGCCCCTCGAAAGAAGGTGGTGAGATAGTTGTTCCCGGCGGAAATTTTAGTTCTCCCTTTTCAGGAGTATCATCAATCAGTAGTGTATTAGTTGCATCAAAGGGTACATCGATTTGGCTAAACGGTTTGTACAAAAGAGGTAAGTGTGGTTTTTTAGGGTGGTAGTGGCCCTCAACGGTAACGCATTTTCTTTGATCATACAAAAAGGCAAAATCTGACGTGTGAGCGTCGCATACACTGCAAACTATTGTAACTAGTGGCGACAAGTTTTTCCTTTGCATTGAAGACCATATGGCAACTTTGAAGCGCGGAAGAAGAAACTGAATAAATTCCTTGGTTCCTGGACGAACCACGACTCGACAAGTTCCCATCCGAAACGTTTGCAAATCCTCAAAGGGTTCTGTGTCACCGAGAGGCACAAGCATCAGCAGCAATCCATTGACGTCCAAGATAATCAACCTCTATAAAAGTTGACAAGTACATATAAGTAGTTAGAAGTTGAACATATTTTGCCATACTTGAATAGACATTACCGGAACAACCGTATCTACAGGTAGCAAGGGTCCATACTGGGTCTCTGTAGTGTTGATGTCGTTGTTGCTCTCCTCTACTTTAGCTTCATCATTCACATCTTCATAGTCATCATTCACATCTTCATCAGGGGTCTCCCCCATGGCTCTTTCTGCCTCATTCAAGGTTTCCTCCAAGGTCTTTTCCTCTCCCTCGGTTGACCGGCTTGCCTCATACATCCTTGCCTGATCCATATCAGTTTGCTCATCCCTAGGCTTGCTTTCCTCATCCATATCCTTTTGCTCATCTATAGGCCTGCTTTCCTCATCTTGGGTTTCAGCCATAGGCTCTTTTGGCTCCTCCACTGGTTGACTTGGCTCTTTCATTGTCTCCTCTGGTTGTACACTAGCACCTTCCATATGCTCATTTGACCTTTCCTCATCCTCGGCTCTTTCATCTTCTGCTGATATGACCCCCTTGGCCCGTTGTGATTCCACTGTATCGGATGCAGGGGTTTGTCGTGGTGGCACGTCATGTATTGTTAGATCAATAGTGTGGTCATCCAAGCCGCTATCTTCAAGCTCTCTGGGGCTAGACATAGTAAGCAGGTGTTGTATTAAACTTACCCGGTATCTTTGCAAATAATCATATGTGTAGTTTTTTAAAGCACTCTGCAAAATTGAAAGACCACATTGTGAGAATTCTTTTATAAACTAAACCAAAACTAACTGAATGCATTGCCAAATGGTTACCTTAGTCATGAAAGGTTTTAATGCAAAGTAGCTTTGCAGGACATATTCTGCATGGAGAAGACATCTCCAGCCGCAAGAATTTCCATCGGTTTGATTTGGGACACGTACGTCTT
Source organism: Adiantum capillus-veneris (assembly GCF_014529385.1). Lineage (NCBI taxonomy): Eukaryota > Viridiplantae > Streptophyta > Polypodiopsida > Polypodiales > Pteridaceae > Adiantum > Adiantum capillus-veneris. The sequence continues at coordinate 80,587,025 of NC_140953.1, read as the reverse complement.
TGATTGGGGCCTTGTATAGTTCATACCTTCCACATAGCTTGCCATAGGCAAGCAACAACCTCTTTATACAACTGCACAAAGCAATGTCAAGATGTTAGCATGAGGCTTCAAATTTACATGGATATCTATAAGAAACACTTTCTGATACAAAACACTTACAGCCTAATTTCAGGGTGGGTTCCTTTTATTGAATTGAATACCCACACTGCTGGTTGGTCAACATCAAGGCATATGAGACTCCAGTGATGGTTGTTCTCATATGGAAAGATGATGACAGTAACTTCCAGCATAGCACAGTGGAGAAACCAACTCTCAAAGGTCCCAGATGGACTGTTCTTTTGTCTAATAATCACTGACATTTGTGGATCAAGAAGAAACACCTCTGTGTGGGTGTGCAGTGGGAGTTGACTTTTGATCAGGGTGCAGAGACTTTACCTGAGTTAGCAAACCTATTATCTGAGTTTTCAAAGCTAGCAAGATAGTAACACTTAGTTAAGACAAGCATAGATAATTGTGTCTGAAATATGAGCATCTCGATTCTGCAATAAATTAATGTCCACTTTTTCCAGAGCTAGCTTTCTGGCTCCATCTACAAATGGTATCTCTGCAAGCAAACCATCCTTCATTGAAAGTAGAGTTTCTTGATTGCTTGCCTCTATGGACAGCGTCACATTGCATTCTGTTTGCCTCTAGGACTCCGCTGCTACTATTGCATTCTGTTTGCCTCTATGGACAACGTCACATTGCATTTTGTTTGCCTCTGGGACTCCACTGCTACTTTTGCTTTCTCCTTAAGCTCTGCTTCCCTCATGTCCTCTGTTTGGAGAGCAATAGTCTCTGCCCTTGCCCTTGTATTCACATCATGTGTGACATCTACAACTGTGCGTTGTGGCACTAGCTCAGGGGGGTATAACAAAATTTCCCTCATTTTCTTATCCCTGCAGACATTGGGGACCAATAGTTTGTCATACCTCCACCTTATTCTTTTCAGTGTCTCACTATCTTTGTCCATTATAGTAACCTTGTGGGCATGGGCTGCAACAATGGTGATGTCACTGAAGTACTCCAGTAGGAAGTCCTCTGCTGCTTCTTGTAGAGCCATTAATGCCACCACCTTCCACCTTTTGGTGCCCCAAGTAGCTTCTTCACATATGGACCTCACCATCCTCTGAAAGGGCAGCTTTGGTATGCATAAATCTACACATTTCTGTGCCTTTCTGATTTCTCTGAAAAGTCCCATGCAGGTTTGTAACTTCTTCACCCTTGGACCTTTCAGAATTTTATTGGGTTTTCCAGGTCTTTTCTTTGGGGTTGCAGATCTGCTACTTGCTTTAGCTGCTAATCCTGGTCCCTTGCCTGCCTTCCTTGCAGTGGCTTTTGTTCTAGCCATTTCACTGTATACAAAAAGAGGACTTTCTCTCTCTCTCTCTCTCTCTCTCTCTCTCTCTCTCTCTCTCTCTCTCTCTCTCTCTCTCTCTCTCTCTCTCTCTCTCTCTCTCTCTCTCTCTCCTTTCTATAGCTTAGCATATTTAAATAGAGAGAGAGAGGGTGAGAAACTCCCATTACTAAAGGCGCGCGTGGAGCATGTTTTGACCTCAAAAAACATCTCCGCGCGCCGTTAGTGTAAGGTAAAAGAAAGACTCACTCTCTTTCCCCCGCCTTACATCCTCTCTCTATAACACTCACACATACACTAGTCGATGCACAGTACTAACGGCGCACATAGAGACATGCACACCGGTTATGCCTCTCCACACGCGCCTTTAGTATAGAGAGAGAGAGAGAGAGAGAGAGAGAGAGAGAGAGAGAGAGAGAGAGAGAGAGAGAGAGAGAGAGAGAGAGAGAGAGAGAGAGAGAGGCTCTGTGTGTGTGTGTAAGTTATATCTGTGTGTGTGTGTGTGTCTCTGTATGTGTGTTTGTGTGTGTCTGTGTGTGTGTATGTTATATTTGTGTCTCTGTGTGTTTGTGTGTATGTTATATTTGTCTGTATCTGTGTGTGTTTGTGTGTGTATGTTAGATTTGTGTGTCTCTGGGTTTGTGAGTGTGTGTGTCTTTGGTGTGTATGTTATATTTGTGTCTCTGTGTGTTTGTGTGTATGTTATATTTGTCTGTTTCTGTGTGTTTGTGTGTGTGTCTGTATGTGTGTGTGTGTGTATGTTTTATTTGTGTGTCTGTGTGTTTGTGAGTGTGTGTTGTGTTTGTGACTGTATGTGTGTGTTGTTTGTTAAGACAGCTAGATATGCAATATATTGTGACAGAAACAGAGAGAGAGGTATAGAGGCAAAGGCAGAGGGAAATTTCAGAAGCAGAGGGAGAGAGAGAGAGGGCCAAACCTCCTGAGGACGCAGACCTTCGTTATGTCTAAGATGGGTCGGCTTGCTGTCGGAGACGCAGACGACGGCTCTTTCTCTCTCTCTCTCTCTCTCTCTCTCTCTCTCTCTCTCTCTCTCTCTCTCTTTCACTCACTCTCTTTCACCAGGTGTGGTTTTTCTCTCTCATGACCTCTATATATGACGTACAAAAGTATACGGTCTCAATAATGACCGCACGTGCGACAACATGCAATTATACTCTATTTTATAGTAACACGTGGGGTGCCGCCGTGTGTATCCGTTATAAGTGTGATTTTGAGAGAGAGAAAGAGAGAGAACAATAGAGAGAGAGAGAGAGAGAGAGAGAGAGAGAGAGAGAGAGAGAGAGAGAGAGAGAGCCTCATGATTGCCAGAGAGTGATAGAGAGAGAGTGATAGAGAGACAGAGAGAGAGAGAACCATAGAAAGAGAGAAGGAGAGAGAGAGAGAGAGACAGATTGTGAGAGAGATAGAGAGAGGGACTCCTTACTCTCAGAGAGAGAGAGAGAGGGAGAGAGACAGAGTGAGTTTGACAGACAAAAAGCAATGGAGGAGACACCTCCCTTGGAGTTTCTGCAAACCCCACCAACAAAAGGTGATCTCTCGCTCTTTCTCTCTGTATTTCCAACAGTTGGTACAAATTGTGTGTGTCTGTGTGTGTGTGTGTAAACAAAGAAAAACCCAGACTGTTGTTCAACACACACACACCTCAACACATACGTCCATAGACAGAGACACACACACACAGACACACACACACACACACACACACACATACACACAGACACACACACAGAGACATACACACTCTCTCTCTCCCTCCCCTCTCTGTCCCCGTTACTAACGGCGCGCAGAGCCAACCAAACACTGGCTGCAGCTCTCTACGCGCGCCTATAGTATAGTTATGACTCTCTCTCTCTCTTTCTCTCAATTGTACTTAAGGCACGCGTAGAGAGTTGCAAAAAGTATGTTGTCGTCCTTGCGCGCCTTTAGTACAAAGAGACACATACACACACACACACACACACACACAGAGAGAGAGAGAGAGAGAGAGAGAGAGAGAGAGAGAGAGAGAGAGAGAGAGAGAGAGAGAGAGAGAGAGAGTCTGTGTATTTTTTTAATGTTCTTTGGAGAGAGAGAGAAAGAGAGAGAGAGAGAGAGAGAGAGAGAGAGAGAGAGAGAGAGAGAGAGAGAGAGAGAGAGAGACTATGTGTGTTTTTGTTTGTGCTTTGGAGAGAGACATATATATATATATATATATATATATATATATGGAGAGAGAGAGAGAGAGAGAAAGAGAGTGAGACTTGTCATGTTTCCTGATGAATAGGATTAAGGTCCAGTAGGCAGAAGAGGCTGAAACCACACCCAGATCTTGTGCCAGGATTTCAACCTTTGCAGGCTCATTTGCTTAATGTTTCTGCCAAAAGAACTGTTGACTTTTGTCAGGACATATCTGAAGAAGAGTCAATTGGTGAAGATCAATCAGAGAGGTCACCAGGCCAAGAGGATCCCTCACCCTACAAGGCTCCCTCACCCTGTACAGTACTTGTCAAGAAAAATACAAGAAAGAGGAATATAGACTTCTCAGATGATGCAGATGTGCTAGAAAGTAGTCCCTGTGCAACTAAATGTAAAGCCAAAGAGGATGTGTCTTCTCTGGAAGACCCAGCTGCAACTGATGAGAGGCTGTTTGATTTTGCAGCATCTTGTGGTGCTGGGGACAAGTTTGATCTAGTTCATTCTATGTTTAATCCAAAGTTTGACATTGAAGACCTGTTAGCTCAGCACAGTAATTTCTTGCAGTCCTACAGAGATAAGTTTGAAGTGATGGTGCAGGTAGGGAGGGTTGTTCTGTCCACTATGACTCTTGTGCATTTAAATGACTGTGGTGTAAAGGGACAGGGACTGAAGAATTATAGGGAATTACCACCTTCTTGCCGACATTCAGCCTGCCCTTTGCACCAAAAAGAATGCAAACTCATTCAGGAAGCCTTTGGCTTTATGATTTACCTGAACAGCCTGTTTGGATTCCTCATGCAGAATCCTGATGAGGTGTTAGAGGAGCAGGATGCAGCACCACATGAAGAATGCGAGGAGACAACTCATATACAAGAAGTCGAGGAGGTTGAAGATACAATCGACCTTGAGGTTGAGGCAATTGAAGTACAAAGAATTAAGATGCTCTCTGTGAAAACCACAGAAATCAAACTTCCATTGGATGTCAGTAACTTCACTGAGAAGCATGCTCAGATGATGTTGCCTGCTGTGCCTGACTTCAGGATTGGAGACAGGACCTATATCTTCTTACATGATGTGCAAAGCATCTTTTATTTAAGGGAGGATTTCTCCCTGGCTATTATTTCCAGAGTCCAAGAGGAGAGGAGTGGATTTGTTTCAGAGGATAGTAGTGATGATGAGGCAATAAAAACATCCAGCAATCCAATGGAATGCCTCCGAAGATGCTTTGAGAAAGCTGAAAAATACAAGGAGACACTACCTGATGAAGCCACCTTCCAAGCAATAAGACAAAGCCTAAGACCATCAACAAGTAACAAAGAAGTGGAGGATTGGTTTAACCATTCAGGTCAGGGGTCAACTACATCTGTAGACCTGTGGCAGGAAAACCTCTTTCTACAGGATGAGAGCTTCATGGTAACTCTCTCTCTCTCTCTCTCTCTCTCTCTCTCTCTCTCTCTCTCTCTCTCTCTCTCTCTCTCTCTCTCTCTCTCTCTCTTTGTGTCACTTCTGACATGATATGTGCAGTCTTGGATTGCTGACAAGGATGACTTCCTTCGGCGGCGGACTCGAGAGTATCGTGGAAGGGATGCGGCCCTAGCGCAGTACCTTTCAGAGCTTTGCGAGTCGCCGATAGTATTTTTTCACAATTCCATGTCACAAGAGGGTTCAATAGCAACTTACACATTCAAGACACTATCACGCTTCTTGGGTGGACCCGTGCTGCCCAAAAGTGCAGATAAAGTCATTCTTGTGGACAAAGTGTTTGTTAGAGATTGTTTTGGTTACTGCCCGGGCTATACAGGTGGTCGGGCAGCGTATTACTACACCTACACAGCAATGGCACTAGCTCTTGGTAGACAAAACCCAGATGAACTTTTAGACTATGGCAAACATCTCATGATTCGTTACAAGGGTGACGCGCCAAAAAACAAAATTGAACCTTCAAAATCTTGATACACTTCAAGTAGCAATTGTATAAGATCATGTATTACATAAATTTTGTACAATGTCATCCACTCAGAGTATCTTTCTCCACTTGTGATTCACATACACCATTGTCTCTCTCCACCTTCGTTGACTTTCACGAGCTCCGGAGTTGTTGTATGCCATTGATCTTTTAACTTTTTGTTGTTGTAAATGTCTTATGGCTTGTGCTGTTGCTGAATTTGCCAAGACTTCTTTTGCTCGCATTCGATGAATGATTCTACGATAGAACCATTCAAATAGTTCTCTCAAACTGTTAGCCTTGATTCGAGAGCCACCATGTCGTGTGTGCCTGAAATAAGCATTCCTCGCCATGTAATGAGACTTTTCCATCCCTTGGGTATTCCATATTGCCAGGTTCCCATACTTTTGTATAAAATATGGTAAATGATTGAAGATTATGTGCTGGATATGAAAACAGATTAGTTAGAATGTTTTACACTCACATATTTGCACATAAGAGAGAATGAAATACACGATAATACCATGTAGTGAGTAATTTGGGTGTCTATCCATGAGCTGTCTTGAATGATTTTTTCAGAAGGTTGAGATTCTCCTTGAACTTGTTCATATCACCTTGTGATCAGTCATCTTTGTCGCACATCAAAAATAGGATGTCTGTTGATCGCCAAACCTTAGCCTTCGCGTTACGAGTAGTTGGTTCTTGGTCTTTGACTGCAATATGTAGCTTTTTCCAGCTGTGATACTCTTCCTTGCTAACATAAGATGTGTTATATATTTTTCCATGTTTTGTTAGCTTCGGATCTCTTGTACCTTGGGGTTTAGATAAAAACCTCCGTGCCTTCACCCCACCGATGGATGGTTTGTATGGGACATCCTTCTCAACAGTTGATCTCTTTTCATCCTGCTGGATTTTCACATTGCCACCATGAAGCCCCATATCCGACAGTACCATTTCTAAGCACTGCAGGGCTACTTGTCGTTCTGCCGAGTTCTTAATCTTCCAAGCAAACCCGATATATAAGTAGACCAATTTCTCCACAATTCTACAAAGGGCATGCATTGTACAAATGTGAACATTCACAAGTGGTATTTTCAAAACCGGTCGAAAAGCAGGATCCTCAATGTGATGTGTTGGAGCTTTTCTCCACCACTTTGGGTCCATGATCTTTGCAGGCTCCATGCAGAACAAACACGGCGACTTTGCCATTGCACCCATTCCACAATTATACATGCACTTTAATGTTTTGAGGTCACCTGCAAGATGCCACTGAACTTGAAAGTCTCCCCTTCCATCTAGACGTAGTACCTCTCCCTGGTTAGTCTGTCGATCAATCACCTCCGAAATATTAGTTCGATGGAACACCCAATATAGAATCTCATGATCTTCTTTCTTTACCTGCAACAAAAAATAAATGAGACTTAAGTAGATGTGAACATTTGAGCTTACCTGAGAATCTCGCTTACCTCAAAGGCACCAAGCCACCATATGTTAGATTCTGATTGAACACTAAAATATAAAGGATCATCACTGGGACACTTTGAGAGGGCTCTATTCATTAAAGTAATAGTAACACGCTCTAGCTTTTTCTCTTTAACAAGCTCACACTCATCCTGTTTTAACACAAAATGTAATACCCCTCGCGACTCTTCAAATGTGATGTTGTAAAACTCCACCATTCTCTTCTGTAATATCCGCAGGTCCATAAAAATATTATTGAACTCATCATATGCCATGTTTGCTCCATGGCCACTGTAAGTTGCTTTAATATGAAAGGGTTGTCCAAGATAGTCTCCCTGTGCCTCGTTAAGCTGAAGCCTCTCTTTCCAAACACTTGAGGCTGATGGTAGAAGTTTGGATTTTATACCCTTCTTAACAAAGATGGATGAGACAGACTTTTGGATAGCCGAATATCCTCTTTTGCTTACACCAAGTGAATCAAGTGTGCCTTGTATCTCTTTTGCAGGCACTGAGTTCTCTGAAATAAAGCGGTCCACTACATTTCGTTGTAGGACCTTAAACTTCTTGTCATGTACTATATCTGCTGCCAGGCTTCTACTTATGAGTGGCTTCAATCTCTTTCCTATATTGGCTTTGGGGTCAATGTTTTCTTTGTCAGGATAGATTGAATCTCTACATGAAGACAATGCATAAGTAAATAACAGAAAATTTGCTTCACTAACACTATTTAGGCACATGAAAACAATGCATACCAAGAAAAAACAAAAAGATTACTTAACTAAGACAATGTAGCCAACCAAGAAGCATCATCTTAATACTCGGATTCTTTTCTTGAGACCTCCTGATGCAACCTGCAATGTTTCAAGATTGCGCAATTTCTTCTTTCGGATGCGACCACCCAAGATGGTGTCCTTCATTTGACAACTTCGCACCTTTCCTTTCAGTTCTTGTACCTGTGTTTTATGTTGAAAAATGGTAACCTGATCTGTAGAATGTAAATGTGAAAGGCGAACAATCTCACATTGTTGAGCTTGGAGAATGCCCTTGTAAGTTTCAGCTTCTCTTGTAAGAGATTTACAATAACCCAGAAGGCCCTTTTCTCCATCACCAGCAAAGGTCAATAAGCTTGTAGGATTGACAAATGGTGGAGACGCATTAGTCATTGGATTCTTAGGGTAGAGAGAGCCTCTCGTCCAGATATCTATGTGTTTAGCTCCCTGAGCTCTGAGCGTGTCTATGGAAGCGGGAGGTATATGTGTGTTTGTTTTACTGCGCTTAATCAATGGTTGGTACTCATTGTCCAAATCAATGTGAAGGTGATATTTGGCTCGTTTCTGGGTAACATTTTTGCCATTTGAGGAGTGCGCCATTAGCAAAATGTGAAGGTTTAATGAAAAGTGAATAGCGGCTGCGCCTTCGTCCCTCCATGTTAGCCTCATTTCCTCCATATTGACGAGGTTCATTCAATGCAACTGAAAAGAGGATTGTCCCTCAATCACTACGAACGAATGTTTAGAAGAGTAAGGAATCTACTTAAAGTACACTTTTTGAACTTTTACTATGAAAGACCCAACTCTATTATTTGCCATTTTTTCTAGAGAGAGAGTGCAAAAAATACATTTTCTTAGAAGGCCCTCCAAATGACCTCTGAAATTCCCTAATGACTAACTCCAAAGTTTGGGATCAAATTGAGCTAAAAAAGACACTCAAATCAAGGGAATTATGAGAAAACGTTCAAAGTTAGTTTGTGTGACCAAAATTTTGGAATTTTTAAATTTTTGCTATCCAAATCCAAAAAGGTTTTGAGATTAGCATAAAAATAGAATTGACAACGAGCTGACCAAGTTTCGGGTCAAAATGAGGTCAACAAGCTGACCAAGTTTCGGGTTAACATGGATCACAATCCATGTCCCTCATCATGATTTTGCTAAGATTTGATCAGTGGATAGCTGAAACTATTTGAAACACTTTTCCCAAAAGGCACATTGGCAAAAAAGTTTAAAAAGTTGGTCAAAATAGCCAAAGTCAAAAGATAGCAAAAAACTGTGAAAAGACATAACGTTTTTACTTTTGGCTGACCAAAACTTATCCAAATCTTGAAAGATTTTGGGGATAGCTTAAAAATACCTTTATCTATCAATGGTTAGCTCTCCAAACGTGGATCATGATCCATGTTACCTTTTCCAAATTTTTGGCCTAGAACCTAGCCATTGTGATCTACATGCTATTTCTAGCCTAATCCCAAGTTTCATCTCATGCCTAATCCCAAGTTTCATCTCATTTGGACATCAAAACCCAAGTAAAAATCCCAAATTTTCCAAGTACTCCGAGCAAAATTTCATCTCCAAAGACTTCCAAATATCATCCTACTCTTGCCATCTCATTGAGGAAGGTTGTTGTTGCTCTGTCTTTTCCTGCCAACCTTTCTTCTTGATTTCATCCTACACCTTTTTTGCATCTGAATTTTTACTACCACCACCCTGACTGTCTAATAGTGAAGAATCCCTAATGGTAAAACCTGCATTTTCATAATAATCAATATCTAATTCTCCTAATTTTCTCATGTTAAACTGAGGGAATGAGGGACACATGTCAGCTCCCTAGGCCAGATGCCTACAAGGTGTACCCAATTCCTATTGGATGGCCTTGGAGGTGGACCAATGAGAATTAGGCTAGAGTAAATCTAGTTTAATCTATTTAAAAACACTTAATTAAAGAACCAATGAGAATTAAGTTCTCTAGAAGACTATTGGACAGTCTCCCAAGGGGTCCAATGAGCATTCAACAGCCCAATGGCTTGCCTGATTCCTATTGGCCAGGAGGCAAAGGGGTCCAATGAGAGTTTAGTTGAATTATTAAATTACCTAAAGCTCTCACAAAAGAGGAAATGGGGACACATGTCAGAAGGCTATCACTTATGCTACTTAATTGTCATTGGCTAGCCCTAGGGAGGTCCAATGAGAGGATAGCAACAGCAAATAGCAAGAGGGGTCACCCAAGAGAGAGGGGGGGCTGGTTTTTGCAAGGCATTATCACACACACACTCACACAATCTCATGTGTGAAGTAAAGAAGACTCTCTCTCCTTCTCAAGCTTTAATGGAAAGATTACCACCTACTCCAAGCTTGTGAGAAGGGAGGCCTACACCAACAACTCTTGGCTTTGTGATACAAATCCAACCAAGAGCCAAGCTTCAATGCATGCTCATCTCCTCTACCATGCTAATTACTAAGCTAAGCTATGCTAATATGAGTGATTATGTGAGGAGATGTACATCTTTCTCATAAGAATACTCCTACTTCCTCTCAATCTACTCTCATACCCTGCTAGCTCTCAATCTACTCTCATACTCCTACTTCCTCTCAATCTACTCTCATACCCTTCTAGCTCTCACCATCTTCGAAGGTGTGTGAGGTCTTGGGTCTGAGATCAAGGATAAGTGATGCCGTGTTTGCTAAGTGTTTTGCTTAGTGCATGAAGCTTTCATCTTCATTGCACTAGCTAGTCTTGAAGGAACACAAAGAATTGTATTGTACAATGTCTCTCTTGATGGGAGAAACCATAATACAAAGCCTTTTGGAGGGGGGACCGCCTCCATGCTTATCCGGTCCTCAACTATTGTCAATAGCTTAATTTCTCTCTCTTTTGAAAGTATTGTTCATGCTATCTAACTAGGCGTTATGCTTTTTGTTGCTCTCTCCACCCAAGCACTCTTGTAATTATCATTAGGACTCTATTCTAATGAAATGCCCACTATGTTCATGCTAATTTCCGCTACACACAAGTTTTTAGGCCATTAAATGTTACATTGGTATTAGAGCACAAGGTTTCTCTTTTCTTGCTCAAGAAGGGAGGTCCTCAAGCTAGCTATAAATGTTTGGTATTATTAATTTCCTGTGAGTAAGTAGAATAGGGATTTTTCATCCTTGCAGTGCGCCTGTCTTTGTGCAGTTAATGGGGCATCACCGTTGAGAGCTATGGTCTTAATAGTGGAGTCCTACGGGGCTTTTGCCTATGGCTTAACCACTATTGAGCTACTAGAAGCTTGACAGGAGCCGGTGCTGTTTTGGTGTTGAACGACCCTCTCTTCTATTCCTTGCAATTAATGGTATTCGAGCCACGGGTACAGTAGCTTGAGTGTTTTTTCTAAAGGGGTAAAGAGGAGTAGCAACTAGGGCTTGAAGTGCCAAAGTACACCTAAAAAGTTTACACCTAAAAGTTGTTAGAATGGCTGACAATAATAAAGAGAGTGAAATTAATGTTGATAACTTTGATTTTGCTAATGAGCAAGCTACTAATGATGCTCCGATGCTTGTTAACTATCTTGTTTCTAGGCTTCAACAAGCCATGGGCAATCCATCTCTCCAAAGTGAAGTGCAACGGCAGCTCCATGCTCATAGGATTCCCAAGCTCACCACCATGATGAGAGAACACCTAGGAAGCCTCCTTGTGAGACTTCCAAAAGAGGTCTCTCTCCGATTCGGGAAGAAGAAAAGAATGCATACGAAGGGCTCAAGAATTTACTTCTTGATGATGCATCTCCTTCCCAAAGGAGAACTCAAGATCCTCCACGGAAGGAACACGAAAGAAGTGAGTCTCCCGCCACCTCGGCGGAGATGGCTCCATGAAGACGGCGGGCTAAATGCTCTCCATCACCACCAAAGCGGAGAAGACCATCGCACCCTTCTCCACACCATAATTCAAAGAGGGATGATAAAAATCAAGAGAAGAAAAAGGCAAGAAAGAGGACACCCTCTTCTCCATCTTCTTCATCCTCTTCCTCTTATGAAAGTGATGGTGAAGACAACGAAGATCAAGACAAGAAAAAGGCAAGAAAGAGGTTACCCTCTTCTCCACCTTCTTCAAATTCTTCACCTTCTAAAGACAATGATGGTGCAACCTTTGAACCATCAAAAAGAAGAGGCCATAGGAAATCCTATGCCGCATGGAAGAGGTCGTCCAAGCTCAAGAAGTTCAAAGAGGGAAGGAAGAGCATCTCTTTCCTTACCTATGATGACACCTTTGGTGCTACGAACAAAGTCTTGGCCTTTATCCAACAATTTGATGCGGCGTTTGGAGATGAGGGCTTCACGGAGTCCTCTAAGCTACGCCATGTAGCTATGCACTTCCAAAAGTCTACTAGGCAATGGTGGTCTAGCCTACGAGCCAACGGTGAAGCTCCACGAACATGGAAAGCTTTAAGAGCTTCCACTATGAAGCAGTTTTTGGCAACCGATGCCAAAGACAAAGTAATCACCGAATGGCGAAGCTTAAAGCTCTCTCCCTATGAATCCATCCACAAATATGTAGACAAGTTTTGGGACCTACAACTCAAAGCCACTGTCTTCAAAAAGTTGGATTTTGGAGAGAAAAAGAAACAATTTTGTGCGGGCTTAACCGAAGAAATGGTGGAGTATGTCAACTCCCAAAGGCCACGTACCATATCGGCGGTAATACACCATACTATGGTGGCCTCTCGAATCAATTTCCAAACGGGGGCTAAAAGAAATAATAAGCCCACGAAAAACAAGGGTTCCAACGAGCCTAAGGGGAAGGACAATGTCCACAAGTCTCCTAAGGGCAACTCCAACATAGCTAAAGAGAAGGGAGTTTACAAAGGTAAAAACAAACTCTCTCCTGAAGAGCTTGAGTGTTATCGCAAGGATAACTGGTGTTTCAAATGTGACGAACAAGGGCATGCATATTGCGCTTGTCCCCAAAAGAACAACCGCCAAGATCCTCCTAGAGCTACCTTGGTTGAAATCCAAGAGGAGGAAACTCACCAAACCACAAAGGATCTCCTCTATGCCATGCTTGGGGAAAGGTAAGAGAACATGATGCTTTTATTCTCTTTGACCCTGGTTCTACTCACAATTTTATATCTATAGAGTTGGCCACCAAGCTAGGCATACAAGCCTACGAGATGGGAGATGTCCTACCCACAGACAGTGCTTTCAAGGGGCAAGAAGCTTCAGTCACTCCCTTAATCGGGAAATTGAGGTTTCATGTCCAAAGCTATGTGGACAAAGAGGACTTCTTTATCTCTCCTCTCAAGCATGAGGATGTAATCCTAGGGGCACCATGGTTTGACCGCTTGGCTGCCAATGTTAAATTCACTGAAAGGAGAATCTGCTTTAAGTTCAGGGAAAAAGATATGTATATAGATGCTAAGGAAATGGGTAACACTATCCCCATTGTACATACACCAGCTTTCAACAAGTCAATAAAGAGCTCTATTTCCGTGTACATGATTTTTGTTAAAGATTCTCAAAATGAACCTAATGCTTTAGCAAAAATAAAAGCAACCAAAAGGAATTAGAGTTATCCAATTTTCTCAAGGGGTTTCAAGATGTTTTTATTGATGACATCCCTTGTGAGCTACCTCCTAAACGAGTTAATGATGACCATGCAATTGAACTTCTTCCAGGAAGTTCACCGCCTAACAAACCTCCTTATAGAGTTTCTCACACTCAACAAGAGGAGATTATGTGGCAAGTGCATGAGTTAGTTGAGAAGGGCATGGTTAGGCCTAGCTCATCTCCATTTTGCTCACCTGTGCTATTAGTGCAAAAGAAAGACATCACATATCGTATGTGTGTTGACTATAGAGCACTAAATAGGATCACTATCAAGAATAGGTTTCCCGTTCCATGGGTAGAAGACCTATTTGATAAGCTACAAGGATCGACCTACTTCAGTAGGATTGACCTAAAAAGTGGCTATCACCAAATAAGGATAGTTGATCAAGATATTGTAAAGACCGCATTTCGCACCACATTACGAATATATTGTCATGCCTTTTGGCTTGAACAATGCACCAGCTACATTCAACCACTTGATGGAGAAGCTGTTCAGGCCTCATCGAACCTTCACTGGAGTGTTCTTTGATGATATTATCATCTACTCTAATTCATTAGACGAACACAAGAAACACCTCCAGGTAATATTTCAAGTTTTAAGAGAGAATAAACTTTATGTTAACCGAAAGAAAAGTGAATTTTTCTTGCAAGAGATTCAGTATTTAGGTCACATTATCTCTCAAGATTGCATCCGAATGGATCCATCAAAGTTAGAGGTAATAAAAGGATGGCCTAAACCAAAGAATCTTCATGAACTAAGAAGCTTTATAGGTATGTGTGCATATTATAGACATTTCATAGAAACAAATTGTGGGATCATTACATGACCTAACAAAGAAAAGCGTTAGGTACACATGGTCTGCTAAGGAGAACAATGCTTTCGAAAAGTTTAAAGAAAAGCTTATCTCTCAACCTGTGCTTACAGTAGCGGATCTCTCAAAACCATTTGAGGTCCAATGTGATGCTTGTGGTGATTGCCTTGGAGCTGTTTTGCTCCAAGAAGGGCACGCCATAGGCTATGAAAGTCGAAGGCTCGACCTTGTTGAGCAAGATTTAGGCATATATGAAAAGGAACTCCTTGCAGTTCTACATGCCTTAGACTCATGGAAGCACTATTTATTGGGGACTCCTTTTATTCTACGAACGGATCACCAAAGTCTTAAGTACTTCATGATGCAGACCAAGCTCTCTGACAAACAAATAGGTGGGCAAATTTACTTTTGCAATTTCATTTTCATATTTCTCACATTGCTGGCAAGCATAATCAAGTAGCTGATGCACTCTCAAGACGGCCGAGAGTGAATGTGGTTTCGATAGCAACTCACAATGATCTATCTTCAATGATAGAATAGTATGCTATTGATCCCGATTTTATAGATGTGATTTCAGCCCTTGCATTAGGGAAGAAAGAAGAACCATTTACTTTACAAGATGGTTATCTTCTCTATGGAAATAGACTATGCGTTACTAACTCACTACGTGAGAAAGTAATGTATGAATCTCATGCTCCACCTTATGCGGGGCATAGAGGGATTCAGTCTACCTTAAAGGGAATTGAAACATATTTCTATTGGCCTACCATGAAAGTGAACATACAAGAGTATGTTTCTAAATGTGTGGTATGCCAAAAGACAAAATTTGATAGAGGGAAGCAACTTGGATTGCTTCAACCCTTGCCAAATTCACCATGGGAGAGCATATCCATGGATATTATCTTTGGATTGCCTAAGTCTATCCATGGGAATACGAGAATATGGACGATAGTAGACAGGTTCAGTAAACAAGCTCATTTTATACTTGTCCAAAGACTATCAAAAACCATCAAATGGCAACCCTCTTCATTTCACAAATTTTCAAATTCCATGGCTTGCCAATGTCCATAGTGTCGGATAGAGATCCTAGAATGACCAGTAATTTCTGGAAGGGTCTCTTTGAGAATTTAGGGACAAGGATAAACTTCTCTTCGGCCTATCATCCACAAACGGATGGCCAAAGTGAAATAGCTAACCTAACGATTCTCGATCTACTAAAAGCCTATGTAACAGAAGTAGATCAAAGATCCCAATGGGAGAAGTACTTACCCTTAGTGGAGTATGCTTACAATAACACTGTACATACTTCCACGGGAAAAGCACCTTTTGAGGTAATTGAGGGAAGATCAAAAAGTCCCTTGCTACTTAAGGTATATGGGAAGATCTTCGCTGCAGATGAGTATAGCCGAGACCTACAAGAATCTTTTCAAAAGATTAAGGATGCTATCTCTATCTCACAACAAAGGCAAAAGGCTGCTGCTGACAAGCACAGAAGAGCCCAAGCCTTTAAAGAAAATGATTGGGTCTTATTAAAATTTCTCAAGGCTCGATTAAGGCACACGATGGGCAAGAATCCTACGAGACACCAAAAGTACTATGCTAAACTAGAAAAAAGGTACTATGGTCCCTTCCAGATTCTTAGGCCAATCAATGAGATGGCCTATCAACTCAAGTTGCCCAATCATTGACTCATACACAATGCTTTCCATGTGAGCCTATTAAAGCCTTATAAAGGAGAGACACCTCAAGAACCAACTACTGAAGACCCACCGGAGATCGAGGACCAAGAGGAGGTGCTGCAGCCCGAGTGCATTCTCGGACATGAAGACAAGGTACTAAGAGGCGGTAAGACTATCCGACGATATCTTATTAAGTTTAAGAATTATCCTTTTGAAGATGCTACATGGATGCAAGGCATACAATTAAAGGATAACCTAAACCTTGTCAATGCTTACAATGCTTCCCAAGAGTAAGCAAATGTACAAAATGTTAAAAATGAACAAAGTTTTTGTCTTATAAGACTCTCTTTTTCTTTATTGTGCACAAAAATGAAGTAGTATGCATGCTTAGATCAAGTTTGCGGAGATGACGTCTCCCAAACACCAAGTAGAGCTTGTCACTCTACTATGGAAGATTGATAGGACTAATGTGCAGACATGCTTGCGGCAGCCTCAGGCTCTCAAGCGCCAAATGGACTAGTCATCCATTGTGGAATGATGTCGTAGGGTAACATAGGGATCCTCTACCCGCTAAGAAAAGGACTCATGAACATGGTTTATCTTCTCTACACCATAGTCGAGGAAGACTATGATTTCAAGAGAGAGGTAATGTCATAATAATCAATATCTAATTCTCCTAAATGATTTTCTCATATTAAACTGATCATTTAATGTGGGGAAGGCAAGGGGAGAAAAAGCTAGAATATTGGTTAAGCTAGCAAACCGGCCATAGTAGGGATCCAAAGGGGGGGCCATCTGCAAAAGACCCATGTGCAACAATGGGCTAAAAAGACCCTAAGTTTCAGCCCATTAAGACTTCCAAACTGCTAAGGTTCCAAAATTCAAAGGTTGTGTCCAAAGGTCAACCATGGGGGAATTGGATGCTTTGTGTGTGTCAAAAAAGTCTTTACAAATCCCTACTTAGGATGGGGTGAGCCTTGCTTGTAGGGGATGAGAGAGAAAGCCACACACACACACACACACACACACAAGCTCCCTTTACACAAAGGGAATGAGGGACACATGTCAGCTCCCTAGGCCAGATGCCCACAAGGTGTACCCAATTCCTATTGGATGGCCTTGGAGGTGGACCAATGAGAATTAGGCTAGAGTAAATCTAGTTTAATTAATTTAAAAACACTTAATAAAAGAACCAATGAGAATTAAGTCCTCTAGAAGACTATTGGACAGTCTCCCAAGGGGTCCAACGAGCATTCAACAGCCCAATGGCTTGCCTGATTCCTATTGGCCAGGACGCAAAGGGTTCCAATGAGATTTTAGTTGAATTATTAAGTTACCTAAAGCTCTCACAAAAGGGGAAAGGGGGACACATGTCAGAAGGCTATCATTTATGCTGCTTAATTGTCATTAGCTAGCCCTAGGGAGGTCCAATGAGAGGATAGCAAGAGCAAATAGCAAGAGGGGTCGCCCAAGAGAGAGAGGGGGCTGATTTTTGCAAGGAATTATCACACACACACAAACTCACACAATCTCATGTGTGAAGTAAAGAAGATTCTCTCTCCTTCTCAAGCTTTAATGGAAAGATTACCACCTACTCCAAGCTTGTGAGAAGGGAGGCCTACACCAACAACTCTTGGCTTTGTGATACAAATCCAACCAAGAGCCAAGCTTCAATGCATGATCATCTCCTCTACCATGCTAATTACTAAGCTAAGCTATTCTAATATGAGTGATTATGTGAGGAGATGTACATCTTTCTCGTAAGAATACTCCTACTTCCTCTCAATCTACTCTCATACCCTGCTAGCTCTCACCATCTTCGAAGGTGTGTGAGGTCTTGGGTCTGAGATCGGGGATAATTGATGTTGTGTTTGATAAGTGTTTTGCTTAGTGCATGAAGCTTTCATCTTCATTGCACTAGCTAGTCTTGAAGGAACACAAAGAATTGTATTGTACAATGTCTCTCTTGATGGGAGAAACCATAATACAAAGCCTTTTGGAGGGGGGACCGGCTCCATGCAAATCCGGTCTTCAACTGTTGTCAATAGCTTAATTTCTCTCTCTTTTGAAAGTATTGTTCATGCTATCTAACTAGGTGTTATGCTTTTTGTTGCTCTCTCCACCCAAGCACTCTTGTAATTCTCATTAGGACTCTATTCTAATGAAATGCCCACTATGCTCATGCTAATTTCCGCTACACACAAGTTTTTAGGCCATTAAATTTACATGCTCTTACACCTTACTTGGACTAATTCCCATCAAGGCTATCATATGCATTGCATGGATCTATAGAGCATTCAGGAAGGCATCAATTTTGGTAGTTCTGTCCCTATTTTTCTTCATTTGGTAGATTTCAATACTACGCCTAGCCCACCCAATCTTTCTTCTACATTCAATAACATGTAAAATGGAAAAGTTCTCTTTGGAGTTATACTCTTGCTTTACCAACACACAAACCCTTTCTAGGTAACATTTTATTTGCTAGAACCTGCCTGGGTTTCACATCTTGCTGCTCCATCAACTCATCTGAAGCTTTACCTACTTAATTTTCCTTCTCTACACGCAAGCTAAAAATTGTACCAAGCAACTGAGGATTGAGCCAAAACCTACCAAATATGTTACCTTTGGTGTCTTGCAGGTGAGTGAGGATGCTCACTATGAAGCATTGTTTCTCCAATGCTTCCAAGGAAGCATAGTATACTGCAATAGGCCAACCTTCTCCAACCATTCTTTGTGCAATGACAAGTTAAAGTCAATTTCCTATCTTAGGTCCACAAAAGTGCACTCTACTACCTCCATCTCCATAGCCAATGGAGACTTCTCTATTGGTGCTGATAGATCCTCCTCATGACCATCTTAGGCAATGTAGAGATGGCTTGAGTAGTTGCTTTAGCCTTGCGGGCTGATCTTATGGTCACCATAGTCTCCAGTTCTTCATTCTTGCAAGAGGGTCCTCTACTTCAATGGTGACAAGACTGTAAGACAAGGGGAACTAGAACCTAGGAGTCCACCTCCCAACCACCCACTATATAGCATGGCTCCTAGCCCTTTGCCCTAGTTGGACTCCCTTTCCACATTGCCTAGCCCGGCCTTGCCGTTGTCCTGACATTACTCCCCCTTAAAGAAGAGTTTTCGTCCTCAAAAACAAAAGTGGGGAATTGCTTCGTAAGAACACTAATGTTTTCCCAAGTGGCATCCTTCATGGATCCAGCTGTTTGGTTACCGGAACACGGTTCCATAGGAGGTTCAATGAAACGAAGAGTAACATCTTGATTTTCCACATTGTTGTCCATTTGCAACCAGCTTGTGTTACCGATTTCTATCCTATCATTGTGTGTAGAATCCATTTAGAAGACACATTAGTGTTCAAAACGAGTTATCACACAAAGATGCACCCTAAAGAGTACCTCTTTTCACTTTCCATGAAAGTAACTTGCTAACATACTCATCAGCCAAGTTTAAGTCCTTGACTTGTTTTCCAATTTCAGCAGTAAACAACCCCACCATCACTAGTGTTCAAGGTTGAGAACTTGATTTATACATGAAGAGACTACACCTAGTCGCAACCATGCTTTAACTTTATAAGAAAACTCCAAGTAGAGCAATAAATGCTTACTAATTGGATCGCATGGTGCTAACGTACACACTTGCATATCCTTTTAGCACAAGATTACGCTTTGTAACCTACTTATCCCCTTGGATAACTGACAGTACTGAGGCGTTTTCCCCCCACGGTTTACAGATAGTCTTTCCAGATGGCTGGTAAAAGGGGATCACAATATCATGCCACATTGCTGAGGAATCAACAATTGGATGAATAACCATCGTGGTTAATTTGAAAGACAAGCACCCAAACTGAGCCATGACCTCTATCGGTGATTGGTAGACCAAAAAATAAACTCATTGAGATACTACACATAGAGTGCAAAAATGCTTCATAAGCAACAACTTGAGGAATATGCATGCCGTTCCAAATCAGCCTTTGCTAAACACTAGGGCCCATAACACCTAGTGTGCATGCATTTAGAAAAAAACAGATCCAAACCTGTATATCCATGGTGATCCTTATGGAAAATGTGATGCGCCTAGCACACATTAAAAAGGAAAGGAATGTAATAGTTCTAAACGAAACTAAATACTTTCAATTGCAATCTTGTGCAAGCCTTGTTGAAACGTCTGAACCATAATAGAAGGTGAAACATTGATCACTTCTAGGTACAAACAATGAAACTTTTTCATTAACAACTTAGAGACTTGCTATATGTATAAACAACCATCTGTAATGTTGTTTAGTAGTACTTGTACTTGAACAAGTCATTCTAACTATCCGACAATTTTTGGCCCGTGGGCAGCCTCCCTTAGTAAATTTTAATTGCCCAAGGCCAAAGGCCTTAGGGAGTTTATGTGTGAAAATGAAACTTGCTTTTGGCAATGGTGTTCTCTGCCGCCTGTGCAGGAAAGAAAAAAAGTGACCTTAAGAACCCAAACCAGGGGCGGCCGTAGTGTCGAACAAGAATGAGCAGGGCAGGGCAAACCCGTAGAGCCCATCTGCGATAGTTTTGGAGGTGGCCGACTTGCCTCGCTTCCCTCTACTAGGGGTGCTTGCACACGGCTCCCTTCTTTGTCATCACCGCCTGTTAAGAGTTTATGCACATATCGTGTGCCTTGTCCCCCGACCGTGAACACCACGCCTTGCAAGATATGCAAGACCATGCACGGCCTGCTCTCAAAAACGAGGGAGAGAGAGCCGACTCCGGAGAAAGGGAGGCCATGCCTCATGCTGATGAGAGAGAGAGAGAGAGAGAGAGAGAGAGAGAGAGAGAGAGAGAGAGAGAGAGAGAGATAGAGAGAGAGAGAGAGAGAGAGAGAGAGAGAATCCGTGAAGGCATGCAAAGCCATGCCTCGCCATGCCAAAACCTTCTCCTCCGTCACTCTCCTCTCCCCCTGAGCTCTGATACCAGTGTAAGACAAGGGGAACTAGAACCTAGGAGCCCACCTCCCAACCACCCACTATATAGCATGGCTCCTAGCCCTTTTCCCTAGTTGGACTCCCTTTCCACATTGCCTAGCCTGGCCTTGCCCTTGTCTAGTCCGGCCTTGCCGTTGTCCTGACAAAGATGCTTAGCCACGTGCTTGGGAGAGAGAAAACACAGGAGGTAGTAGAGTACACACACACACACACACACACACACACACACACACACACACACACACACACACACACACACACACACACAAATGAGTGAAAAGATTAGTGTAAAAAGGACGTTAAATTGATTTTGAACTTTAAATTTTGAAAGAGATATATGTGACCCATCCGCACTTAGCATGTAAATCTCCCCAAGAGATTCTCCCTGATTTAGGGGACTTGTCTCACTCTCCTCAAAATGAGGCCCCCCATGAACAAAATACTTTAATCTAAAACTATTTATGACCTTTGAAGAAATTCTCCCATGAGTGTCTACAATAGATAGGTTGATGGTCCAACTTCTTCTGCAACCTAAAACAGTCCCAAATATCTTAATGTTAATTTTCCATGTCTCTTACCCAACGTGTTGTTGTACAATAACACCCAATTAGCCTCAGAAAAGATTTTGTGCTTCAAGTTTCTATCAACCCATGCATGCCCCTCCTTTGAGTTGCTTCAGTAAGGTAAGTTGTCTAAATTTTGATTTCCTCTAGTTTCAAGAGCTGCTCCTGCCTAAGGACTCAAGCATCATCTTCGACAAATTGTGGCTAACAACAATTCACAAACTTGGTACCACAAACTCCATTGCCACAATAGCTTCCAGCGTATACACCATCTTAAATAGTGTCATTTTTGTATTGGATTTGAAAGCTATCCTAAAATCCCACAATGCTGAATCTAACTTAGTATCCCATATTTCCTATTTTTTGAGATCGTTCTTCTCAATATGGTTATCAAGGTTTTGTTGGTGGACTCACCATTTTCTTGAGGACAATAGACAGTAGACTTCTTGTGCACAATCAGGTGGTATTCAATTAGCTTCTTGATTACTTTAATAATTGATTGGATACCAACTCTAGTGGGCATCAAAACCTTGTCATCATGTTCTTATACAAGAACTTTCCTACACTCTTTGCTTTGAATTCCTTGATGGCTTGTGCTTCCACCCACTTAGTGCAGTAATCTGTTGTACCAAAATATACATGTTCCTTGTAAATTTTGTAGTGGGCTTGACAGGTCCCACAAAGTCAAGCACCCACTTGTGAAAAGGCTCAAGTGGAAGTATTGGCTATAAGGGCATACTATTTGAATCTAGAGGTATGTCATCCCTTTGACATGTTAAGCAATTTATCAGAAATTGATGAGTATCCCTAAAACCTGAAGCCCAACAGAAACCTACTTGAAGAAATTTCTTTGCTATAGTGTCACCTGAAAAGTGATCACTTGCATTCCCTGAATGAGCTTCAATCAATATTTTTTTTTTCAAAATGTTAAACACATCTTGTTAGAATCTGATCCATTCCTCTCTATAGATGACTCCCATGATAACTATGAAAGACCTCTTCTCCATGCCATATTCTTCCTTTGAACCACTAACATTTGCTTTGGAAGGACACCTTCAAGAAAGAAATAGAGCATGTCTCCATACCAAGACTCCTTGCCATCTACCAAATGAATTGGAAACACTCCTGCATCAGGCAATTCATCAATCTCTTGGGTAGGAGATTCCCATGTATCCATTGTGCTCAAATAGTCAGCTATAACATGTTCTTGATTTGGTCTATGGATTACTGAGTAATAAAATTCTTGCATCAAGAGAACCCACCTAGCCAACCTTCTTGAAAGGTGAGACTTCTTGACCAGGTATGGACTAAGGCTTGATGGTCCAAATGGATTACCAGTCTATTAGCCAATAAGCAATGCCTGAACTTTTGTAATTTAAAGATCATTCCCATACATTCTCTCTCAATAACTATTAATTCTTCTTTATAGGTGCTAGCACTCTACTAGCATAATAAATTGGTTTGAACTAACCTTTCTCCACTTCTTGCATTAGACTTCTTGTAGTGTTGAATGAGAGGCATCCACAAGCAGATGAAAAGGCAACTTCCAATCAAGAGGAATCAGTATTGGTGCATTCACCATCTTTTTCAGCACGTTAAATGCAATATTCTGCTCTTACTTCCACACAAAATCTACATTCTTCTTTGTCAAATTTGTAAGTGGTAAGCATACATGTGCTAAGTACCTGAAAACTTTGCTATGCCACTTCACCTGACCTATAAACCTCATGAATTGCTTGAGGTTTTTTGGAGGTGAGGCTTTTAGGATTGCTTCCACCATCTTTGGATCAATGGCTTTACCTTATTTACTGATGATGTGGCCCAATGAAATACCACTTTGGAAAAAAAAGCACTTTGGACAATCTGGATTCTCTATGCTTCTGAAAACATAACCTCAAATGATTGAGATAATCCCCTTTGTACCCTAAAACACTAAAATTATCCAAGAGCACTTTCATAAATGTGGTTAAGTATGGACCAAACACTTCCATAACCAACTTTTGAAAAGTAGGTGGTGCATTCTTCAGTCAAAGTTCATCACTATAGAAACATACACTCCCCATTCACTTATAAAGGTCGTTCTATCCCCGTCCTTGAGAGCCTTTATGATCTAATTATGTCCATTGAATTGATCCAAAAAAGTGTACATTTCCTCCCCAACTACTACATCAACATGTAGTCACAATATGGCAAAGGAAATGGATCAGTAATTCTAGCAACATTTAGTTTCTTATAGCCCACACACACCCTAATTTTTGCATTCTTCTTGGGGACCACCATAATTGGTGACAACCTTATCCATAGGATAAATAAATTCAAGTTCCAACAATTTATCTATTTTTCTTTTACTTGTTTGGCATAATTGGGGTTCATCCTGTACCTTTGTTGCTTCACTGGCACTACGTCTATTTCCAAATTTATAGTGTGCTGGCATATAGCTGGATCTACCCCTTTCATGTCATTATATGACCAAGAAAACACATCCTTAAACTCTAGCAAAAAAGCTTTCAATGATTTTTTAAACCCAATATCTAATTTGGTAGATACCTTGACCATTTTGGGATCATTTTCCTCTCCCAGATTCATATCCTCCAAGTCATCTTCCTTGACTCTTGTAAGGTCTTCATCTTTCTAGCTGTCAAGATTGAACTCAAAGATAAATGAGAAAGAAATGGTCATACAAATAGGTAGAACACTATCTCAAAAGAAATTAAAAATGGTATTTCTGGAATCTTAAGCACAACAAACCCATGGCTAGAAATTTACAGAACTAAATTCGAAACAAAAACAGACCCCGCTAGTCTCTCTGGAAGATTCAATGTAAATTAAATTGTTAAGAAAAATTAGATGGTTGTAGTAATCATTTAAGCATAGACTTTCACAAAGCCTGCCAAATATTTTCCTCAGATATTTTTAAAAATAACATAATATAGCCAAAAAATTTAGTAGGGTTGACTTTTTAATCACACATGCAGTGGGAGGAGATTATAGGAGCTGTTAGGCACTAATTTAGGAGAAGATGGTGCCTTCTTGAGGATGGGGACTGCTTGAGTAGCAAGGAGCTACCAGATACAACAAGAGAGAGCATGTGTGCCCCTGAAAAACTATAAATAGGGCCTTAGGACTCTCATTTTGAATTAGACTCGGAGCCCTGGCCACTTCTCTCTCACATAGAGAGAAACTCTACTCAAAAATCACTAGAGAGAGAAACTCTAGCTGATTATCAACGGTAATTTACCTAATCTCTTTTTAATTAGCAAACCTATGCTAATTTATCTTTAGTTTCTTAATTAATCTTATTAATGAAGAAGATTAAACCTCTTTACATTATAAATTACTCTTTTAACTCTTAATATTTTTCTATTACTTAGATTAAGATTAGGGATACTAATCTAATTAATTATTAAGCCATATTAGTGTTGAAAATTAATTCTTTTAGTCTTAAACTAACGGTAAATATACTATTTAAGCTTAGATTAGTATAAGATGATTATCAAAGCATGACTAGATTGTTATTAAGTTAGGAAAATTATATCATAATTTTGTGATTAGTCTCTATAATTAATCAGGCAAAAACTAACTACTTTTAATCAAAAAACCAATGGGGAACCTACTTAGTTAGCTCAAATATTCCTTAGTTAATTATCATAGTTAGAAAATACTTTTAGAAACACGAGTTAATTATCTCACTAACAAAAAACTAGTTTAAATATTTAATTAAGGTAAAACTAGCTGTTTCTAGCCACAAATTGAAGAAGGAAACTAGTAAACTAACTTAGATAATTATGTGCTATTTATCAGAGTTAGTATACATTATAAAAAATCCATGATAAATATCTTAATATCAAAAAGTTAATTTAGCTATTTATCTAGGTCAAAATAGACTAACTTCAATTGAAATAAAAGGGGGAAAATTAGCTAATCAAGTTACATAATTATGTCCTAACTATCAAAGTTAATATATATCATAAGTGATGATAATTAGCTTAATGTTTAAAAATAAAATTTAGCTATTTATTTAAGTCAAAAGAGATCAATTTTAGTTGAAATTAAAGACGGAAAATAAGCTACTCAAGTTAGATAATTATGTGCTATTTATTAGAGTTTCTATACATCATAAGTACTCTGTGATAATTAGCTTAAGGTATGAAAGTTATTTTAGCTATTTATCTAAGCCTAAAAAGACTGATTTTAGCTAAAATTGAAACAGAAAAATTAGATAACTAATTTGGATAATAAAAGATAATTACCAGAGTTAGAAAATATCATTATCTACTTGTGGTGATTATAACATAATTAATTAATCAATTTAAGTAGTTATAATTGATCAAAAACACTATTTTTATCTCGAGATTAATTAGGATAAATAGGATTTACGATCAAAAGTTTTTAGGAGAATTACAAAAAGTGTAAACCATTGATATGAAGTTGAGGAATGCAATCTTTAAGAGAAAATGAATATAATAAAGATTAAGCTTAAAATAAGCAAATTTCAAGCTTCAAATAGATTGGAAAATTAGGAAAAAGATGTAGAAATTTATAAGAAAATTAAGAGAGCTTAGAAAACCCTTAGGAAAGCTATGAAAAAGTTATGTTACCTATATAAGCAAATAAGAAATTACTACGTCAAGAATTTACCATCTAGGACTACAAATTTAACCTTGATTGGGTTAAGAAGAGGAATTAGATTGAATACAAAGGTTAAGTCTAGCTTTTGGATGATTTACCTAATAATTAGACGTTCTTTTTTATAAGGATAAAAAGTCATGGCACCCAAAACGACTCGAGTCAATCCTCTATCTGATGATGAGGGTAGTGTTCCTAAAAGAGCTAGAGCGTGGTACGAGGACAAATTCGGGCCTAGTAGTAGGCCTATTGACAAGAGCGCCCAGGCCTTGGTGCTACAACAAATGCTCGATCACTCCCAGGGGGTCTTTGTTATAATTAAGTTTATATAATTCAAGTTTTTCTTTAAATATTAACATTGCATATGTAAAGAGGGAGTAAGGAATGAGGAAAATTAAAACTAGCTGAAACGGAAGACATCTTCGAAGAAACCTACGAGGACTTGTTTGTAAATTAGGAAGGAAATGTTTGGGATAAGGCTAGTTGACTTAGGAAAGAACGATTGGTCATGCTTAAGACAGATTGTCTCAAGACACCTCTGCTTCTATAGCCACTAGCTTAATTACTTGAGGATAACCAATGCCAACCATCATAAGCTTTGGTGTGATCGATCTTGCTAGCAAGCTTGTATCCTCCATGGTGAGTTATCGAAAGTGTATTCTCTTACAAGCCTCTCTAGCTCGAGCCTCTCTTTTCACTGCAGATGATGAGTAATGATGGCTTGTCAGCCATGGACGAGTCGCTTTCCCCCATGTATGTGGAGTCTGTACCCCCTACATGTGTATGTTTGTGGATACTACTTAGGATACCATTTTTATCCTAAGGGAACCGCCCAGTTGTATGGGTGCCCCGAACTTTTGGGTGATCGGTTTTCCACCCTATTTATAAATAAGGAAGGGTTCTGTTGTTCACCCATGTATAGGTGTGCTTGAGACAAGTGGATTATGTGTCAGAATTTTCAAGATATATTATAAGTGACCGTACCTTGTCTTAAGTCTAAAGATGTTTGTTTTCTAAAAGGCTGTTTTCAATGTTGATTTCAATGACTTGTCTTGATGAATAATTGTGACGAAAAATTAAAAAGGAATTCATTACTTTAAGTGTTAAAACTGTTGAGATGTCGAGCTCTACACCTTGAGCTGGCATCCACTACGGGTCTTGGCCGCTTACGGCATTTACTCACTGGCGCGTTAGGTGACCGACACGGAGGATCTCTGCCAGTGAGTCTACAGCTGGACTACACTTATAGTGCCAGCCTAGTACTAGATTGTTACTGAGAAGCTTGAGAAAAATAACTACCCTGCATGGAAGTTTAGAATAATAAATTTCCTAAAAGGAAAAGGTTATTGGGACTATGTAGAAGGAGACAATGAAAAGGAACCAGAGATTCCCGAGGCAAATGCTACAGCAGAACAAAGGAAAGCTTTGAGGGACTGGCAACAAGGCCAGAGCAAAGTGATGTATTGGCTTTCTATGAGCATCACATATGGCATGATGGGCTATCTCCAGGATGCTGAAACCCCCGCCATTGCATGGAGAAACTTAGGCAGAGTGTTCGAGGTGAACACCAAGGCCAGGAAGCTTCAACTAAAGTCGGAGCTAAATCAGGTTAAGAGGAACAACCTCTCCATCAATGATTATGCTTTGAAGATCAAAAGTATCATTGAGGCTCTTGGATCTATTAAAGTCTCAGTGGAAGATGATGACATTGTCCGTGCATGCTTGGATGGTCTAGGAGATGAGTATGTACATTTCAGGTCTTCCATGAATACAAGAGATGACATCCCCGTGTTCCAAGATTTGATTTCTATGCTTATTCTTGAGGAGAAGAACCTTGACACATCTTCTTCTCATGGCAGAAATAATTCTGAACAGGCCTTCTATTCTAACTCCAACAGAGGTAGAGGTAGAGGTCGTGGTCGAGGCCCAAGGGGTTGCAGGGGCCAATTTCTGGAACGTCAATCAAATCAAAACAATACAGGTGGCAGGGGAAACCAGTCTCAAGGCAGGGGGAGTCAAAGAGGTCGTGGTGCAGGATCAAGCAGGCAGCAACATACTCCAGATAGTAGAGAATGTTGGACTTGTGGTGAAAGAGGTCACATGTCACGTGACTGTCCAAAGGGAAAAGCAAGTAGAAAGAGAGAACAGGGCAACTATGCATCTACTAGCAGAGATGCAGATGACAGCAAAAACGAGCGCATGTTTTTTATGCAACATGTAATGAATACAATGACTGCAGAGAATTCCACCCAAGATGATGTTTGGTATGTGGATTCAGGTGCCTCTAATCACATGACGTCTCGTGGAGAGTGGTTTAGAGATATGCGCAAACCAGATGTGTCAGGCTATGTGCAAATAGGAGATGACACAGCTCACCCCATTGCTCATGTAGGGGACATACCTCTAAATACGAAGAGTGGGAAATCAAAGTACTTAGCAGATGTACTTCATGTCCCAAACATTACAAAGAATCTTGTTTCTGTTGGACAAATGGTTGAGCAGGGTTTGCAGGTTCGCTTCAATCCAAATGGCTGTTATGTAGAAGATTTCGAGAATGGCTATAAGCTGATCACAGAGGGCAAATGTGTGGGCAGAATGTTTACGTTGAATGTAGAAATGCTTGAGGTAAAAGCTGCATTATTTGCGCAGGGCATAGGTGTTGTGGCTGATGTTGACATTTGGCACAAACGCATTGGCCATGTCAATGAGTAGAGATTGCGCAGCATGCAATCAAAACAGATTGTAAAAGGTTTGCCCAAATTCAAGGTGGATGGTATGCATAAAGTGTGTGCAGCATGCCAGTTTGGAAAACAGTCAAAGGGCTCATTTCCACATGAGCGCAATGTATGTAAAAATCCACTTAAGGTGGTGCACACAGATGTTTGGGGTCCAACCGATACTGCAAGTATACATGGTTGCAGGTATTATGTCTCTTTCATTGATGACCATACAAGGACAGTATGGGTCTACTTCATGCGTAACAAAAGTGAAGTGTTTGGTCACTTTCAAGACTTCAAAGTCATGATTGAGAAGGAGACAGATATGCAAATCAAGACATTGAGGTCAGATGGAGGGGGAGAGTACTTCTCCAATGATTTTTCAGATTTTCTGCGAATGCATGGTATACACAGGCAGTTTACATGCAGATATACTCCACAGCAGAATGGGGTCGCAGAAAGGAAAAACAGGCACATTGCAGAGGTTGCACGTGCATTGATGAATGAGAAGAACATGCCTCATCATTTCTGGGCTGAAGCCATAAATACAGCTGTGTACATTATGAACAGGACACCTACAGCTGCGGTGCATGATGTAACACCTGAGGAAAAGTTTACAGGTACAAAGCCTGATTTGGCACACTTGAAAGTGTTTGGCTGCATAACTTACGTGCATGTACCAGATGAGTTGCGTAGGATATTGGATCCTAAAGCAGAGAAATGTATTCTTGTGGGATATTCCCTTGAACAAAAGGGGTACATGTGCTACAATCCTACTACACGAGAATTACGAGTGAGCAGAGATGTAGTCTTTGATGAGATGAGCAGCTGGTACAGTAATGCACATGGCACTATTGGGGCTGATGTAAAAGATGATGTGGTTGTACAAAATGTGAGGCCACAGTCACAGGTTTTGAGTGGACCACAAGAGTCCTCTTCTCGTGGCTCTGTTGAGAAACCATGGAATGGTAGACTACGTACGCAGGTTACTCCACCAACAGGTACAGGGAATGTATCACGAAAAGGAAAGGAAAAGGTTGATGAACCTCCCTTTATGGCTGATGCATCATCAGGTTTTTCACATGTAGACATGGATTCAGATGGTTCTGAACAAAGTCTTGATGAGGAATTTGGAATTCCGGCTCTCAGGACACCAGGTGTAAGGAAAGTACAAGAAGATGCTAGAGGGCAAAGGAGTGACCCAGGACCGCGCAGATCTAATAGAGTCAGAAATCCAGTTCAGAAATTGACTTATGATGGGTATCTAGCGGATCACCAAGCCTACATGGCTAACGTGATACAGGATGTGGAGCCCACATGTTTTGAGGATGCAGTTGGAAATGTACAAGAGGTTGTGTGCTCTTGTGACGCTGTTAGCGACGGAAATACACTGGGTTTTTATAACCCCCGGCGTCGCTAAAACCGTCGCTAACAGCGTCGCTACGAGAGCGTCGCTATAGGCGTCGCTATATGCGTCGCTATATAGCGACGCTCATAGCGACGCCTATAGCGACGCTCTCACAGAAGAGTATAGCGACGCATATAGCGACGCTACAGAGCCATAAATAGCGACGCTTATAGCGACGCCTGAGAGAATATTTTTTTGGTGGCAGGGCATTGAATGCCCTGCCACCCATCAACCATATTGTACTTGATTCAGTTTTTAAAAAAAGTGCAAAAGTAGATAATAGACCCAAAATAGTCACCCACAAGACGCATTGTTTGCAAAATTGACAATTGTACACATCATAGGCAAACTGAATTGATTGGCAAATTATACATGGTTCAAAAAGACGTATAAAATCCGTCTCATGATACATAAGCTACGAGAAACCCTAAACTAATGCTATCTAGCTACGGCTAAACTGACGTCGTCTAATCAGACGTCTCATCGCGTCCAAGCGGCGTATCTGTCGGATTCTGCAAAAAAAGACAATAAGACAGTTTTCAGTAAATATAAACATATAACGACATTTATAAAACAATACAAAAAATAAAAAAGACTAAACCCTAATACTAACCATGCCGCCGCGAGAACTGAGAATGTCCATCAGGGCATTTAAGCCCTTCCTGCCTGCGTACTCGCGCTCGTACGGTGTGGGATCACGTCCTGTCATCGACCACTGTCAAAACATACAAAGATTTCATTATGTTAGAACTAAAAAACTCATAAACCCTAAACTATCGAACATGCATAAAGAGCAATGTGAAAAGACTTACAAAATCGGCCTCACATGATGCCCATCCACCGCTCCCCAAGTGGTGCGAGCTCCCTGCCTCTACTCGCGCTCTGGCTGCATCCTTTTGTTGCTTCCACTTGTCGGGATTCTCGCGCGCTGCTTTCTTCGCATTCTTCCAATCTTCTTTGGCCAGCCAATCTGGCCTATTCCACCCATTCTTGATTGCTTTTTGCACTTCGGAACGCTTGTGTTTGCAGTATTCGCGCATTCGAATCTTCATCAGGTCTTCATTGAAGCGCTGATCCCGTGTTGGAACGGGAAACTCATCATGAAGTATGCTGATGACTCTGTTTTTTAAATCACTTGGTACTTCACTCCATTTGTTTAGTATATAGTGTCTAAACAGGTGAGAGCAAAGACCACGCATGCGCGAGATCACCTTCTTGCCGTCATCATCCATGATGATGCCGCCGCTGATGTCGACGGAGTAAGGCAAGCCCTCTGGCCGGTGACGCGTGAACCTGGGTGTCCCGGCAGGGGTCTCTAGCGGCGTGTCGATGGGGGTACGGACGTCAGGTGTCTCCACCGGCGTCTGGGCGCCGAAGCGAGGAGTGTCGAGTGGGGTGGCTCCCGGCGGAGTAGGTAGAGGTGTGTAGCTTCTAGGAACAGTCAGCCGTGCAAAACCTGGCGTAGATGGCGATGCTGTGGCTGGTGTGGGGGCGGGCAAAGAAGGGGAGGGTAAAGAGCCTCGTCGAACACGAGGCGGTGTGGAGGCATCGGTGGCGGAATCCCCACAACAACCGCCACCGCCACCACTAGAGCGCCGGTGTCTAGACGAGTGTGACGCTCGTCTCGTCGACGCCGAAGCTTCGGAGCGCGCCGAATGCTCCGAAAGAGAGGGAGATGCGGATGGTGTAGGAACGCGCGATGATGCGCCAGAGCGATGACGCTCCACGTACCACTGTCTCTGCTGCGGTGACAAAGAAGAAAGAAACTCCTCATCATCCATACCTGCATTAAACACACGAATATTTAAACTTAATATTGAATGAATAGAGTAGACAATGACGCAAAGACCATTAAATACAATGACGTAATGACGCATATAAATACAATGACGCAATGAATCGAGTGATAAAAGAGGCAAGTCGAAAACTCAGAATTTTCAATCAAAAGATGTGAGCGCGAGTAGAAAAGAGCGTTATACACCATGGAAGCTACTTAGAGAGCCAGAGCTTTTACAGCACGGAGCAAAATTGTTCAAATACAATATTTGTGGCTTTAAGAGATCTCTCTCTCATCCTCGCATAACTCAGCATAACTTCCTATATCTATATAGAGCTCTCCGTTTAAACACATATCCTCTGTTTCATTTTGTAGCTCCTCTGCATGCACCCCATATAGAGTAGTAGCATCTTGATGCTCGTCTGGCACCACCGCAGCGGCTTCTGATTGAGCATCTTCTCTGATCTCCTCCATTGATGTCGTTGTGATTGGTACATGGTAGCCTTCATACGTCCTTGCACTACGAGGGGCTACCTCTATGACGTACCACCAGTTTGATGTAGACTTTGTAGGATGAAATACTACCTGCCAGAGCCACATAACTTACATGAGAGCTTTCAAGCACATAACTTGTAAAAGGGGGATGTTAACTATTTATATACTTACTTGTTCACAATGCTCGGGTAGTACGAAAGTGTCTCTTAGGTCAGTCCATTTCTTAGTAGAATCCACCTCAAGAAAACCAGACTCTCCTCTACGCACAGTAGCGTTTCGACCCTCCATGATTATCTTGAACCATTGCACGTCGAACAAGTCGACAAAAAATCCTCTGTAATCGATCCTCAAAATCTCTTGCAGCGTGCCGAAGTAAGTGAGTTCCGCCACCACGGGATCTGCATCAGAGGAACGTCGTCGACTAGACTGTTCAAATTTTGCCATAATTCCACAATCTTGAGTAAAACGCTTTTTGTCGATTCGTTCCACCCTAAAATGTCGACCTTTACACCATGCTGCTGTGTATGACTTATACTACAACGAACAAAGATTATGAGTGGCCGTTCAAACGTTTATAAATAAAGTCACTTGCTAGTCGTACATTGCAAACTTACCTTGGTCGCGCAACCCCGAGAGTACTCCCACTCTTCTTCAGTCACTTCGTCACCGCATTGTTGTGCGCTTTTCAATTGGTTGTGCAACCTTCTTAAGCTCATGAAGGTTGGTAGGCTCTCCAGAACCGCTGGATAGTGCATCGGTGGTCGTCTTCCCCGTCTCCACTCGATTCGTGCCCTTTGTCGCTCTTGCTTTGCATCCTCATATTGTGAAATCCACTTTTGCATCACTGGATTGTGAAGCATGCAAAATCGGTTGATTTTAGCCTCTAGATCTTCCGTCATCTTCTTCTCAACACCGAGATTGCACATGACAATCCCAGATATGCGTTCATCATCTATGGTTCGCCATAGCGTGTCCCGGGATTTATCAAATCCGTCTAGCCACTCTCCAATGTACACTAGGGACTCTGATACCAACCAACCTTCTGCCATGCTACCCTCCGGACGTGCCTTTTGACGCACATCCCTTAAGCGTTTTCATGAAACGCTCTAAGAAGAACATCCATCTGGAATGAACTGTGCCAGCTATTTCCACCTCATCAACTATGTGAACAAGAAGATGCACCTGAATGGTTAGCATTGTAGTAGGAAAATGTTTCTCAAACATGCACACAAGCTCCGCAGCATTTAGTTTGGCGAATGGTATGGAGTCTACGTTGATCTCCTTTTGTGAGATCCATTGCACCAGCTTTGCAAGTTTGTAGATTGTGTTACGGATGTCGAGAGACAAACATCCCTCAATGGCAACCGGTAAAATAAACTGTAAAGTATGTGCAGCAATGATATTAAAGTCCACATTTTATGCAATGATATTAAAGTCCACTATGAACGTACCTGACACATTTTATGCCAATCGTGTGACTTCAAACCGGTAAGCTTTCCTTCTTTAGTAAAACACGTTCGGAGCGAGTGCATTACGCCAGTGGGGGTCCGCAAAGATCGAATGGCCTCTTTTACTTTGCGTTCTTGGGCTCCTGTGAAAATCCATGGTGCTTTAGGGAGTTTTATCGATCCATCAGACGCTGTTTGCGGCCAATATTGCTCCATACGATCCACATTTCTAAGGTCAACTCTGGCTCCCAAAGTATCTTTCTTGCCGGTCAAATGGTCCCATAGTAGATTACCCACATTCTTGAATATGTGCATTGGATCGAGCAAGTGATTGATCACGAGTCGGGGCCAGTATGGTAACTCGTACCATAGAGATAGTCTCTTCATCCCTGGAGGCAATCCGTCATCGCACATCTCCTTCTGCTCTAACCATGCTTGTGCAGACATCCTTGGTGGCTCTCTTCCCAAAAAGCCGTCGCGTAACACATGATTCTCCGGAAGATA
The DNA here is from genome assembly GCF_014529385.1 of Adiantum capillus-veneris. NCBI lineage: Eukaryota > Viridiplantae > Streptophyta > Polypodiopsida > Polypodiales > Pteridaceae > Adiantum > Adiantum capillus-veneris. The sequence goes on along the minus strand of NC_140953.1, from coordinate 80,552,670 downwards.
CGCTTGATGACCTTCGTAGATTTGCTTCTTCAGTGAGGGTGCCCTACGTGCATTCAGTCTAGGTCCACATGTGACACATGCTCTGTATCCGCTTGTTTGAAGCCCTGCATGTATACACATGATAATAGATCAACTATGGGGAAAAACAAGATTTACAGTGTCTGAGTGAGGAGTGTCAATAGATCACCTGAGCATTCTGTTAGCCCGGGATAGTCATGCATGGTCCACATTAGAATACCTCTGATCAAAGCATTCCGTCGTCCTGTGTGTCGGCTCATATCCACCACCTCTATGCCAATCCACAATTGTTGTAGCTCTTCCAATAGTGGACGAAGATACACATCCATATTCCCCACTTTATATCGCCCTGGCACAATCAAGCTTAGCCATAGGTGCCCCTTCTTCGTAGTCAACCACGGGGGAATGTTGTAGTTGACGATGACAACAGGCCATACACTGTAAGATGTTGATCTTTGACCAAATGGATTTACGCCATCCATAGGCAGGCCTAAGCGCAAATTTCGAGCTTCCCTGGCAAAATCCGACCATGTTCCATCTATATGTTTCCAGGCTGCGCAATCTACAGGAATTCGTAGCACACCATCCGAAGATTTATTCTCCTCATGCCATGATGCTAGGGCGGCCATGGACTTACATTCGAAGAAATGCTTGATGCGAGGAAGCAAAGGAAAATGTCGCAAAACCTTTTGTGGAATTTTTGTCCCGTGGAGATCTACTCGATATCTTTCGGAATCACATTTCGGACACTTCTCCATGTCTGTGTATTCCCCTCTGAAAAGAATGCAGTCATTAGGACAAGCGTGGATAGAATTGTAATCCATCCCCAAGTTTCGCAAAATCTTTCTTGCTTCATCTCGGGAATCTGGCATCACATTGTCAGCTGGTAGAATGTGCTCTTTCGGCAATCTACACAACATAAAAATATGATACAGTCGTGTAAAAATCTATCAGATCATTATACATTTAGAGTTCTATTAAAGTAAACTAATTGTAATAGATCACCTGAAAAGCGCTGTGACGCTAGTGTCACTCCATCCAAACTTTGCCTGCATGTTGAGAAGAACCAGGAGTGCTTTCAATCTAGACATACGTGCTCCATTATACAATGACGTATCGGCTTCACTTTTCATATCATCATAGATAAGCCTTTCTGAATCCATGATCGTCTCGATCATTTCATCAATCTCGGGCTCAAACATTGCCTCGTTGGGAATGTGCTCTGCATGATCATCCCCCGAGATGTCAGAGGGTACATCTTGTGGCCTCACATATGCTGCTTGACCAAAGCGCCTGCGAATACGTCTATTGGGTTGCAAGATTGCTGCTTGTTGGCCAGCGTCAGAGTCCGACGAGTTATAATTGGCAACAACTCGATCTATAATAGATGGATCGAACTCGCCAAATTTGCGAACGTGCTGCAAAGAAACACGTCTTGTCCGTCGCACAGCATGCTTGCATTGATTACAAGGACATAAGACCCTCGTTGAGAGATAGGTGTTTCGGTTGGACGGTCCCACATCCTCGTCGCTACTCATAATGAGGATAAAAAACTTATAACCTGGACAACAAATCTAATATTCTATTGGCATTCTTCGTCTTATCTCTCTCTCTCTCTCTCTCTCTCTCTCTCTCTCTCTCTCTCTCTCTCTCTTTCTCTCTCTTTACCTCACATTCTCTAGTCATGTCCAATCCCCGCACACCTCGGTCTAGAGGTGCACGGAGATCAGAACCACCGGGTTATAATCTCGTCTTTATTGGTCAATACCTATATTTGTGGGTACAAGAAATCTACACACCCACGTCTACATGATACTGCATGTAGTGGACAAAATCCCTTTGCCTCTTCTCTAGCTGTAGCACTTCACTTCATCTTAACATCTTTTCACAGTAGATCTTTTCACTGTTCGTCTAACTCTAAACCCTAAACCGTAAGTAATTCTTGCGTGGACTCGATCTAACGTAAATAAGCGTAAATCTAAATAAACGTAAATCTAACTAAAAATAAAGCTAAATCTAATTTAACGTAAGTCTAATGACTAGAGGTTGTTTAGATGGTCATTGTGTCGGGGATGTAGTGACTCTTGTCGCCCTGAAGATCCACCTTCTTCCCTATCTTCTGAAGACATTTCACCAGTACTTTTGGATCGACGGAGCCCACCATGAGTGAAGGCAGCAATACCCTATATTCCATTGAGGGCTTTCTTCACCCGCTTCATGCAGGCATCGCAGTCTATGGAGACCCGCATCTAATCTAATATAACGTAAATCTAAATCTAGCTTAAATAAACGTAAATCTAGTTAAAAATAAACCTAAATCTAATTTAATGTAAGTCTACATATAACCTAATCTTTAACGTCTTTTAAGATAGTTTCCTACGACGTTATAACTCTCTTCTTCCTGTGTGTGTGCGCGTGTGTGGATGTGTGTGCCAATAAAAAGAGATAAATGGTATAACCTTTCTATCACCCATGCCAAGTATGATAGATTGATTATGCCATTTCCCTCTTGAATAATAGGTCTTCAGTTCAACTCCTCGTCGGCTAGATCTTTAGGTCTTTTAATTTTAATTAGTTTCCTACGACGCTCCCTTAGTTTCTCTTTCTTTCTCTCTCAATGTGTGTGCGTTTTTTTGGATCGTATGCATGTTTTCTTTCTCTTTTCCTCTTTCAATGTGTGCGTTTTTTGTTTATGCATGTTCTCTCTCTCTTTTCCTCTCTCAATGCGTGCGTTTTTTGTTTATGCATGCTCTCTCTCTCTTTTTCTCTCTCAATGTGTGTGTGCATTCTTTGTTTATGTATGTGTGTGCGTTTTTGTTTTTGTTTGTACTCTCTCTCTCTCTCTCTCTCTCTCTCTCTCTCTCTCTCTCTCTCTCTCTCAAAAACACTATGTGTGTGTGTATGTGTGTGTGTGAGAGAGAGAGAGAGGGAGAGAGAAAGAGGGGAAGGGAACATGAGAATGAGGAGAGGGAAGGAGCATACCTGGCTCTCCTTCCTCTCCTCGTGTGTGTGTGTGTGTGTGTGTGTGTGTGTGTGTGTGTGTGTGTGTGTGTGTGTGTGTGTGTGTGTGTGTGGAGAAGAAAAGAGAGAGAGAGAGAGTGAGTGAGGGAGAGCGTTACCTGCTCTTTGCTTGAGGGCGCCGAAAAACTCAGATCTGAGATCTGAGTTTTTGGGCGCGCTCGGTTATTTTTTTTACCCCAGCTGGCGTCGCTATGAGCGTCGCTATAAGCGTCGCAAATTTACAAATAAATTTGCGACGCTCATAGCGACGCTTATAGTGACGCTCATAGCGACGCCGGGAAAATTTTTTTTGAGCGTCGCTGTGTGAGCGTCGCTAATATGAAGAGCCTTTTGTAGCATGATGCAATGAATGAAGAGATGGCTGCATTGGAACCAAATGACACATGGGAGTTGGTGCCATTGCCAAGTGGCAAGAAAGCTATTGGCTATAAATGGGTGTATAAAACCAAGCATAAGGCTGATGGTAACATTGAGCGTCACAAGGCAAGGCTGGTCGCAAAGGGTTATGCACAGACGTATGGCATAGACTATGAGGAGACCTTTGCTCCAGTGGCAAAGATGACGACTGTGAGAGCTGTCATAGCAGTGGCTGCATCTAGAGAATGGATTATGCATCAAATGGATGTAAAGAATGCCTTCTTGAATGGTGAGTTGCAAGAGGAAGTGTATATGGATCAGCCACCTGGTTATGTCGATCCAGGTTACCCAGATTATGTATGCAGACTTCTCAAAGCTTTGTATGGTTTGAAGCAGGGCTCTAGAGCATGGTATGACAGGATTGCCAAGTATCTTGTCAGTATTGGTTTTAGGAGAGCTCATGCTGATCATTCACTCTATGTACGTGAGAGTGATGTGGGGATTGTGGTCATTACCATATATGTAGATGACCTTATTATTGTTGGTGACAATGCTATGGAGATTGACCATGTGAAGGGTCTTCTCAAACAGGAGTTTGAAATGAAAGATTTAGGCGAGTTGCGCTACTTTCTTAGCATTGAAGTGATCAGGACTCCAGAGGGTGTATGGCTATCACAGAGACAGTATGCTTTGGACATGTTGTCAAAGTATGGTATGGCTGATTGTAAGCCAATTTCTATTCCCTTGGATGTGAATGCAAAGCTGAGTGCAGAGAAGGGTGATGTTGTTGAGGATGTCAACATGTACAGGAAGATTGTGGGTAGTCTAATCTACTTGACTATCATGAGGCCAGACTTGAGCTACACAGTAGGCTTGGAGAGTCAGTTCATGCAATTTCCGAGGAAGCCACATTTGGATGGAGTACGACGCACACTTAGGTATGTGCAAGGTACTCTTGACTATGCATTGTTCTATGCAGCAGATGCACCATTAGCATTGTATGGGTATACAGATGCAGATTGGGCAGGTAGCATTGTTGATAGGAGATCTACGAGTGGCTTCATGTTCTCTTTTGGGAGTGCTGCTGTTACTTGGAGCAGCAAAAAGCAGCCTACGGTTGCTTTATCGAGCACAGAGGCCGAGTACAGAGGTGTAGCAGTTGCGGCGTGCGAGGTAGCTTGGCTACGCACATTACTTGAAGACTTGGGAGTGTAGGTGGACCAGCATATTTTCATCCATTGTGACAACCTCAGCAGCATGCAGTTGGCTAGGAACCCAGTGTTCCATGCCAGGACCAAACACATAGAGGTCCATTACCACTACGTTCGAGAGCGGGTGTTGGCGGGCGACATCGACTTGGTCTACGTCAGCACAGAGGAGCAGATAGCGGATATCTTTACCAAGGCTCTCGGAGCTGAGAAGCTTCGACGTTTCCGGACTATGCTTGGACTCTGCGACATGCAGAGCTCGAGGGGGAGTGTTGAGATGTCGAGCTCTACACCTTGAGCTGGCATCCACTACGGGTCTTGGCCGCTTACAGCATTTACTCACTGGCGCGTTAGGTGACCGACACGGAGGATCTCTGCCAGTGATTCTACAGCTGGACTACACTTATAGTGCCAGCCTAGTACGCTTCTAGCGAGTTCACACTTAGTGACCGCATGTACATATGTGCTACTTTTCAGCTTTAGCACTTAGTCATTTTGTACTCTCTTTTCTGTAAAGAAGAAGAAGAAGCTTTCCATCTCTGTGTGCTTTGTGCTTGTCTTGTGTAGCTCTCTTGCATCCTCATTCTTTACAAAAACACATGTGGTAGTAATTAGGAAACAAAAGGATCATGTGTAAGTGCGGGTGGTAAGTGGGGATTGACTAAGGTTTTCAATCATGGACGGGTGGACCTGATTAGTCAGGGAACTATCCATTCCCGCACACTAAAAGAATTTAGTAAGCTTATCCAATTGGAAGAGGAGTTCACCAAGGGCTGTGCCCTCATAACTGTTAGGGGGAAAAAAGCATTGGTTGACAATACCTTAGCCCAATTTGTGAAAGTTATAGGGCTGAAACAGTCTTAAATTTTCTTTAATATGTTGTCTTTTTTCCACTATGAGACAGGACTAGGTCTTCTTCTAGGGCTATAGACCCAAGCCATAGTCAATGGTAAAGGTCTATTTCGTGGATTTTTCTTGTTTAGAGACTCTGACTTTTAATAGTCCTAGAGACCTGTCAAGGGTCCCCATCCCAATCTTGGTATTGGTGGGTGTTGGGGATCTCACAAGTGGTATGAGAGCCAGGTTAATTAAGGTCTTGGACCAAGAGGAAAAACATTAAGGTACTAGGAAAAATTGGGTTTTGACAAAAAAGTGATTAAAAGTGTGTGTAATTGAAATATGAGAGACAAAGAGAAAAGAGAAACATTGTCTCCTGTTGGGACTTCCTACCAAAACCTAACAAAGCTATAAACATAGCAGGATCACCAAATGTGTTGGGGTTTATCAACACAAGAATCTCTCTCAACACACATGCTCTCAAACAGAGAATCAAACTTCACTCCATAATCACTCATTAGAAAACACAGTTTGACAACTTCAGACAGAGCAAAGTCAGTGCCAAGAGAAGAAGATCAGACACTGCAAGAAACTCCATTGATTAAAGCTTGAATACATCTCGATTGTTGTTGTTTGTGCGAATGAAGTACTAAATGTTATAAGTAAAGTAGAGAAAACTTTAATAAACACTAAACTCCCTAAGTTAATCACAGGGTAATCCTCGCATAAATAGCCTCTACACTGTTACACAAGAAATGAAATTACTACTAAAGCAGGTCCAACCCCCTATCTTTAAGGGAGAAGGGCCCAATATAGAGAGGGATGTAGAAGCATGGTTAGAAGCTATGGATGATTATTTCATATCCATAGGAACTGTTGAAGAAAACTAAACAACATTGGGTATGTTCCGTCCTAGTGCAGATGCCAAGCTGTGGTGGAAACAACATTGCAGAAATAATCCTACTAATAAACCAACTTGGGAGAAGATGAAGCGGGCCATTATAGAATGTTATCTTCTTCCTGCTCACTAAGAAATTAAGATGAATGAATTCTTTGGTCTACGACAGTTAGGACTTTCACTAGAGGAGTACTATACAAAGTTTGTGTCTTTACGACGTTATGCTCCTCAAATGACCATAAAACAACAAATTTCCCGATTCTGTCAAGGTCTCAACAAGCCCTTGAGCACACGTTGTCAGGAGTTTTTTGGAGCAAGGGATTGCACATATGTACATATACATGCATGGTGCATCAAATAAAGAATTGCCCATTTTTCAGAGCCAGGTGGTTACGTGGGGCCCACATGTGTACAGGTAGGACAGGGTGTACATAGTGCATCGATTTTCACTATTACCAGTACCACTGTGTTTTTTCTACAATAAGGAGGAGTTGGTAGCGAGCAAAACTTCTTGAGGAAGCTATCCGCAGGCCGACGACATGAGGTAAGCAGGTGCGTCAGATGGCATCGAGTGGCGTCAGGAGGCCGAACGGGGTCAATATTTGCATGTGGATGAATACTGACACAAAGTGGTGTTTTCTTGTGAGAGTTATGCAGAAAGGTCATCATTAGGACCACTTTTTGGGGCCACTTCACGTGGTTGCGAGGCGCATTATTGAAAAGAAATGAGTGCCAGGTGTGCGGATGATGCAAAAAAGGTGACAACTATGCACTGTTCGGGGTCCGTTTGAGGTCATCTAAAAGGCCAAGGGTGCCCAACTAATAAATCTAAGTGTGGGAACTGAAAAACAAGAGAGAAGACCAGAAAAAACGTGGAGAAGAGAGGAGGAGCAGCTGCAACTGTGTTTTTGCTCATTTTGGAGTCTGTTTTGACCGTAAACTGCTGGATTTGAGCACTTTGACATTGTAGACTGGGGTTTTGAGCCGTTCCGGACGCGATGGCGCTGTCCATTTTGCCAAATTCCTCACTCTTTTCCTGCTGTTTTTCTGTGTAAGTTTCTCCTATGAGCGAAGTTTCTGCTCTAGTTTGTGATTGTATCTGGCTTATTTTACCTATATTGTGTGAGCTATTTGCCCCATTGGTGTTGGCCCAAGCTCAATTGTATCTAAACATCATAAATTCTCCTCTTTTGAGTTGAGTTTTTTGGGTGTGTGTGTGTGTGTCTGTGTGGAGTGGGCAAGTGGATAGTCTCTCTCCTCTCACTCCAGAGGTGTGTTCCCTGTCTCGGCCAGGTGTGTTGTCTAAGCCGAGTGGTGCCCCATAGTGTGTGTGTGTGTGTGTGTGTGTATCTTCCCAAGAGTGTGTGTCGGGTCATTATAGAGGCGCTGTGTGTGTGTTTTCATCCCGCTCACATTCTTTTGGCGCCCCCACGGAGGATCTTCTTCGAGTACCTTCTGCTTCGAGCTTCAAGCTTCGAGATTCGGGATTACAGGTTACAGGTTACAGGTTACAGGTTATAGGTTACAGGTTACAGGGATAGGTACAGGTACAGGTACAGGTGATTCACACAGGTACAGGTAGCTGGAGTACAGTGATATACTAGCAATGATGTCACTTGCAGTTGTTGTGGGTATGCATCACTTGGCGCCTGTTTGAGCGCATTGTCTGTTGGATTGTACGTTACTTGTGGAAACTGCCATTGTACGCATTTGTGGAGCCATACTTGGTTGTATTTGGCAGTCCCAGCCATTTCTGAGACTTGGTCTGGAAGATAGTCATTTCTGAGACTTGACTATACGCGATTTGCATTAGCCTTCGTGTGAGGGTCGATAGCGTGAGGTTTTTATTGAGCTGGGGGATTCTCAAATGTAGAGATCCTTTCAGTGATACAGGTAGCTGGAGCACCCTTTTTGTGACCTCGCCATAGGCTATGTACTAGTGAGTCCTACTTGATGCTCGGGTTCTATTGTTGATAGTTTATGCATACATATACAGTCTATATTTTGGGTTCCTACTGCTCTATTTCTGGGGAAACCCTGCCAAAATTTTTCCAAGTTATGATGGCTGGTTTTTTGGTCTTTTGAGCCATTTATGCTGTTATGCTGCTGAAATTTTGGTAAAATCAGAGGTTAAGTCAGGTGTGCCTTCTTGGGAGCTTCATGATTGGCTTTAATGGATGATCAAAATGGCCCTCAATTCACTCCATTTCATTTAACTCAAAGAATCCAGATAAATGTTCATGTGTCCAGGAAGATTTTTTTCTAGCAGCGCATAGTCTTTATGTTTGGGCCAAGAAGATTACGAGAGATCTTGGAATGTCCTTTGCCTGTTGTAATTCCGATGATCAACTATGAAAACTCATTTGATGTGCATGTGTTTGTCCTTATCTAAAGTTGAGCTCCATTGAAGTTTCTGGGGATTGGGTAGTCAAAAGTTTTGGGTTCTTGCACGTGTGTTCAAAGGGGTTCTCAAAGCATTGAAACTTGGGTAGCCATGGCTTTCTCTTATCCGGAGTTTCATGGAAGAAGTGATGAAGATGTGGAAGAATTTTTGGAAAAGATGGAGGTTGCCTGCATTAGCAACCAGATTCATGACCCTACGCAAATGTTACGCCTTCTCCAAATTTGTTTGAAGAGTGATGCACGAGTTTGGTCCAAGGCATTTGAAGAGGAGTTGCGTGCAGTGGATCCACCTGTAAGATTGAGTTGGGACAATCTAAGGCATGGATTGGAAGTGGAGTTTGTGAAGATAGAAGATCCTGACAAAGTGTGGCAAGAAGTACAAGGTTTGGTGCAGAAGGAAGGTGAGCCAGTAGATGTGTACATACGTAAGTTTTCATTGGCATGGGAGCAAATGTGCAAGGCCTTAGCACCACAGGTACCCCCGCCTGACATGATGAAGAAGGACAGGTTCTTAGCTGGTCTTTGGGAGAATATTCGTTGGAGAGTGGAGCTAAAGAAGCCTAGGACATATGAAGATGCACTAGAGGTAGCAAGGAACAAAGAGTGGAAGTTGAGGAAAATGAGCCAATTAGGGGTGGAGTCTTTGCCCATGAGGTCTGAATTTCAGCCTATAGAGTCTTTACAAGGTTGCATGTCAGGGGTTCATCACGAACCAGTGGTTCCTGTTACTACTGAGGTTATGCCAGCAGTGGTCACTACAGCAGTGCAAGATGATGGGCTAAGGCAAGACATGAGGCAAATGGTAGATTTGATGAAGAATCTCAGCCTAAACATGCTAGGTCAAGTGGGAAATAATCGAGGTCGAGGGAGGTTTGCAAATCAGCTAGGAGGTGAAGAAAGGCCTAGGAATGGTGTTGGACAAAGCAATGGTAGGTTTTGGAGGCAGACACCCACATGTTATAATTGTGGAGAGTTGGGTCACATCAGCCCGCAATGTGATAAGCCACCAAGGATGGGGGGAGACATGTATCCATTTCCAAGACAGGTGCTAACTAGGTCAAATGATTATGGCATCGAAATTAAGGGAGACGAAGGAACCTGTGGACTGACCCAGGAGGAAAAGGGAAAGATAAAAGTGCTAAGTGTAGTCACCTTGGAGAAGGCATCAAAGCTAGAGGATACATTAGTGATGCCTATTGGGAAGAGGACCACAGAGGATAAGGAAGGAAGAAGTGCCCCAGGTCCTAGTAAGAAGAAAGGAAAGAGCCATGAAGGCGAGGATGTCAAGGCCAAGAGGAAAAGGAGAGCTCATCGAAAGTTTCATGTTTCAGATTTTCCACTAGGGGATGGGCAATTAAGCTATGACTTGAAGGAGGATCTGACGAGCAGGAAGGCAGATGTTACTTTTGGGCAACTTATAGAGATGGTGCCTAAGCTAAAGCGACAGTGGAAGAGGATGGTTAACCCAATGGAGAAAGAGCCAGAGAGAGGTTCAGTAAAGGTGTTGGCAATGGATGAGCTACCAGACATTTGTCCAATAGTAGATGTGTGGCATAAAAGGAAAATTTGGGACAAGGTTATGTGGATGGCGGAGCCCAAATATGCGTCATAACACACTCATGCGTTGAGAAGATGGGTCTCACAGTGGCTGGGGTGTCAGGTTTTCGGATCAGATTGGCAAACCATCAAAAAGTAAAATGCTTGGGTGTTGTAAAGAGCTTAGAAGTGGAGGCATATGATGCAAAGGCAGTGGTTGATTTTCATGTGATGCCAGCAGGGTTGGGAGCATATCCTATTATACTGGGCAGACCATGGTTACGTGCAGTGGGAGTTGTTCAAGATTGGCGACATGGTACGATTAGCCTCTATGGAAAGACAGGTACCAAGAAGCTTTATAATATGGACACAAGGAAACGATTAGAGGAGCTTTATGAAGATGAGGATGAGTCTAGTAATGAAGACTCTTCCACGGTGATAGATGAGGACAGTGATAGCACTACCAGCAGTGATGAGGATACTGATGTTGCATTTCTTTTGATGGACAAAGAAATCCAGGAGTTTGGTTTAGTTGCATTTGCGAATGAGGTTGAAGATGAAAGTGAAGGGCCTTATGAAGTGATTGAAGGGCTGATGCAAACCAAGGTTGAGTTGTCAAAGAAGCAGTAATTGATGACACAAATGATCAGTGGAGACCTCTCAACTATGGAGAAGGATATATATTTGCACATGCTGGCTAGTTTTCCTGATTTGTTCATTACTTCATATGAAGAGATCAGAGGGTTCAAGGGCGAAGAGATGCATATAGAGCTGAAAGAAGGTGCTAAGCCAGTGCGGCAAAGGCTAAGAAGGATGGGTCAAGAGCAAATGGAAGCCTTGTGAGAAGAGGTGGACAAGTTATTGAAGGCAGGGTTCATAGTCCCTGTGGAGACCACAGAATGGGTGAGTCTAGTTGTAGTCAGCCCAAAGAAGGATGGGAAGTGGAGAATTTGTGTAGATTTTAAACCCTTAAACGCAGCCACTAAGAAGAACCCATATCCTCTTCCATTCATTGATCAGATCTTGGATTCAGTGGCAGGTTATGAGAGGTACAATGTGTGTGATGGTTTTTCAGGCTATTTTCAATTGAAGATTGCTCTTAAAGAACGCACAAAGACAACTTTTATTACGCCATGGGGATGCTATTGCTACACAGTATTGCCATTTGGGTTGTCAAATGGACCTTCCTTCTATCAAGAGAGAGCAAATTGGGTGTTGGAACCATTCATTGGTAGTTGTGTTAAAGCTTTTATGGATGACTTCTGTGTTTATAGCAGTAGGGCTGAGCACCATGAGAAGCTGCAGATGGTATTGGCTCGATATGATGAATGTGGAGGACAACTAAATCCAAAGAAATGTCATCTAGCACAGCCAAGGGTGAAGTTATTGGGCCACATGGTGTCAGAAAATGGCATTGAGGCTGATCCAGACAAGGTTAAGTCTATTATTCTTCTTCCATCACCTACGAGTACGAAGCAATTGGCAACCTTTATACACAAAGTGAAGTACATGGAAAGGTTTATTCCATTGTCTTCTCAGATTCTTTATCCATTACAACAAGTGGCAAAGCATGATCCATTGCAATGGGATGACAAGTGTGAAGAAGTGTTTCAAGAGGTGAAAGAGGTGTTAGGGGGTTTGTCAGCCATGCAGGCTCCTGATTGGGAGAAATGTTTTTATGTAAATCCCTCAGTAGGGGATGATGCCATTGGAGCCATGCTATTGCAAAAGGGGAAGGGAAGCCATTATATGAGGCCAGTGTATTGTGCAAGCCGAGTGAAGTTGGTAGCGGAGAGAAAGTTCTCGGAAGTAGAGCTAGTGATGGCCAGTGTAATATTTGCTTGTCGACAATTTTGTCATTACTTGCTACCACGGCCTTTTGTTTTCTTGACGAGTTATGCTTTTTTGCCACAGTTAAATAATGGTACTAACATGTCAAATGTGGTGAAGAAATGGGTAATTGAGCTGCAAGAGTTTGAGTTCTCTTTTCTAGTGAAAGATAGTACAAGGGCTACCCTAGCTGATTTGTCGACCTACAAGGAGAATCCCCTTATTGTTAAGGAAGAGGTGGTGAGAAAGGTAGTTGAAGAAGTGCCACAGATCAGCAATGCACATGTGTTGTTCTTTGATGGTTCATATAGAAAGAGCCATGATGCAGCTTCAGGGGGTATAGCACTTTATGATCCAGAGGGGAAGCTAGTATGCAAGAGAGGGTTCAAATTGGATGCTCATAGTAACAATGAGGCTAAATATGCTACTCTGGAAGCCGGATTACACATTTGTTTGAAGCATGGGGTTCGAAGGTTGAGCATAAAAGGTGATGCCTTGTTAGTGGTGAAGCAAGTGCTGGGTGTGTGGAAGAGCAAGAACACCTCATTGAAGGAAATGTGCTTCAGAATTAAAGACCTGTTAAAAAAGTTCGAAGCATGGATCATCAGACACATTGAACGTGCTCTAAATGGAGAGGCACATGAAGCAGCTCAAGGCATGATTGGGGAGCTATTTGTGTTGAGGACAACTTTACCTCTTTATCATGGCCGGGAAAGTTTGGATCAAGAAGAGGAGTTTTTGCTAACAGGAATCATTCCAAAGGAGATTCAGAAGTCTAAGAAGTATGGCTTTGTGCGTAGAGCATACAGGTACAAATTGATTGGTGATGTCTTATACATGAAAGGGGCTGATCTCGTGTTGAGACGTGTACCTTGGCGGGAGGAGCTTTACAAAGTGTTGGAAGAGAATCATGAAGGCTCATGTGGTGGCCATTTTGCTCTAAAGATCACCTTGCATAAGATTTTGCAAGAGGGGTATGTATGGCCTAGTTTGCACAAGGATGTTCACCATTGGTGTAGGTCTTGCAATAGGTGTCAAGCATTTGGGAAGAGAGTGTTGAAGCCAGAGCTACGAAAAACCATTATGGCGTTTGATGTGTTTGAAAAGTGGGGGATTGATGCAATAGGCCCGTTACCTATCACAAGCAGGGGCAAAAGCTATATTTTGACGGCAGTGGACTATCTTTCTAGATGGGCAGAGGCTATAGCAGTTAAACAGATCACTGCAAAGGATGTGTCAAAATTTGTGTATGATGAAATATGTTGCAAGTTTGGGGTGCCACTGGAGCTACTTTCAGATAAGGGGCCTGGCTTTAGAGCCAAACTGCTAGATTTTTTATGTGCAAAGATGAAGATTAGGCACCAGCATACCACTCCTTATTACCCACAGTGTAATGGCTTAAATGAAAGATTCAATGGTGAGTTGGTACAGATTCTTTCGAAAGTGACAGAGCACCAAGGAAAGAATTGGGATTTGGAATTGCCTAGTGCATTATGGGCTTACCGTACTTCGGTGAAGACAGGTACAAGGTTTACTCCATTTCATTTGGTGTATGGAAAAGAAGCACTATTGCCTGTGAAAGTAGAGTTTCCTGCGGTCAAGATGTTAGAGAAGTTGCTTGGGCCGCCTAGTGATGCATTCGAAGAGAGGCTCTTACAGGTACAAGAGGTTCAGCTGGATAGGATGAGTGCATTGGAACATTATGGGCAGATGCAAGATAGGGCTTTAGCAAAGATAAATGAAAAGGTCAAAAGTAAGGGTATCAAGAAGCATGACTTGGTTTTGCGCTACAACAGTAAGCTGGACAACACCTTCCAAAAGAAGTTTCAAATTAAGTGGGAAGGCCCTTTCAAGGTAGTGGAGTGTTTTCCAAATGGCACATATCAGCTGGCTAACCTGGATGGTGTTCTACATAAGTCAAGGGTAAATGGATTGCGTCTTAAATTGTATCATGCTAGATTGATGATGGTGGAGCAAGATGAACTGTCTGTGGAGCAAGCAATGTTGGTGAAGGATGAGGAGACCTGTGATGCAGCAAGTCTCATATCGCTCTTTGCTGCTGCTGATCATGAATGATCTAGCAGGTTAGGGAATGGGCAAATTATGTCAAGAGTTTTTTGGAGCAAGGGATTGCGCATATGTACATATACATGCATGGTGCATCAAATAAAGAATTGCCCATTTTTCAGAGCCAGGTGGTTACGTGGGGCCCACATGTGTACAGGTAGGACAGGGTGTACATAGTGCATCGATTTTCACTATTACCAGTACCACTGTGTTTTTTCTACAATAAGGAGGAGTTGGTAGCAAGTAAAACTTCTTGAGGAAGCTATCCGCAGGCCGACGACATGAGGTAAGCAGGTGCGTCAGATGGCATCGAGTGGCATCAGGAGACCGAACGGGGTCAATATTTGCACGTGGATGAATACGGACACAAAGTGGTGTTTTCTTGTGAGAGTTATGCAGAAAGGTCATCATTAGGACCACTTTTTGGGGCCACTTCACGTGGTTGCGAGATGGATTATTGAAAAGAAAGGAGTGCCAGGTGTGCGGATGATGCAAAAAAGGTGACAACTATGCACTGCGAGGTCAGTTTTTGGCCTGTTCGGGGTCCGTTTGAGGTCATCTAAAAGACCAAGGGTGCCCAACTAATAAATCTAAGTGTGGGAACTGAAAAACAAGAGAGAAGACCCAAAAAAACGTGGAGAAGAGAGGAGGAGCAGCCGCAACTGTGTTTTTGCTCATTTTGGAGCCTGTTTTGGCCGTAAACTGCTCATCCGAGGTCGGATTTGAGCACTTTGACATTGTAGACTGGGGTTTTGGGCCGTTCCGGATGCGATGGCGCTATCCATTTTGCCAAATTCCTCACTCTTTTCCTGCTGTTTTTCTGTGTAAGTTTCTCCTATGAGCGAAGTTTCTGCTCTAGTTTGTGATTGTATCTGGCTTATTTTACCTATATTGTGTGAGCTATTTGCCCCATTGGTGTTGGCCCAAGCTCAATTGTATCTAAACATCAGAAATTATCCTCTTTTGAGCTGAGTTTTTTGGGTGTGTGTGTGTGTGTGTGTGTGTGTGTCTGTGTGGAGTGGGAAAGTGGATAGTCTCTCTCCTCTCACTCCAGAGGTGTGTTCCCTGTCTCGGCCAGGTGTGTTGTCTAAGTCGAGTGGTGCCCCATAGTGTGTGTGTGTGTGTGTGTGTGTGTATCTTCCCAAGAGTGTGTGTAGGGTCGTTATAGAGGCACTGTGTGTGTTTTCATCCCGCTCACAACGTCTCGAAGCCATGAGACCTATATCAATCCAGGATACCCTTCTGAGGGCCAAACCTCTTGCAACTAAAGGAAACAATCCCACCAGAAGCTATCCCAACTATGACAATTATAAAGGAAGAGCTAGAGGAAATTTTAACCAAGGAAGTCAACAGCGTATAATAACTGCTGCAACAACTTTGAATCAAACTTTCTCTAATATAAGATGTTATGGATGCGATCAGATGGGACACTACAAGCACAACTGTCCCCAAGATTTAGACCCTAGAACTACGACCCGGCTACGACTAGGCCTACAAAGAGGAGGAAGAAATGGAGGACATGGCAGGGGAAGAAGAAGAGGAAGTGGAAGAGGAACCCAAGCTTATGAAACATCAGGAGATCCTACTCTAATGAATGAGGAAGATGAAAGAGCAACCTTGTTTGCCGCAATTGATAATCCTGGAGCGTGCCAACAATATGCAGTCATTCAAGCTACTGCAAACCAACAAGGTGAAAAGTTTGAATCACTTATAGATTGTAGTAGCACCCATTCTTTTCTTTCTCAAAAATGTTTAAGGAAGCTTAAGTTGAATCAGTACCTAGTCAAAAGAATGGTAGTGGAATTAGAAAATGGAAAAGAAGTCCTTTCGCAACATTCATCAAAAAAGTAGAATTTGAATTAGGAGGAGTTTCTACCTCATCTTACTTTTGCACCCTACCTGTTGGAATCTACGAAGGTATCTTGGGAATGTATTGGCTAATCAAAAATCAAGCACACATTCATCGTGTCAAGGGTAGTTTATCCTTTAGGAATGAGCTAGGGGAGGAAATTTTAGTTCAGGGACGTAATGGGAAGCCAAAAGACCATCTAGTTAAGGCTAGTAGATTTAATAAAGGTTTACGTAAGGGACAACAAATTTTCATGGTCAAGCTAAACAAAGATGAATATTCAAAGGCCAACCACTTCTAGAGTAGCTTAAGAAATTTCAGATGTTTATAGAGGACCTCTCAAATTTACCTCCCCCAAGGGACCTCGACCATGAGATAGAAATGTTTCTAGGTAGTGAACCTATTTCCAAAAGACCTTACAAAATGTCTCTACCTGAAGCCATAAAACTCAAAGAAAGCTTTGACAACAAATCGAGGAAGGGTTCATCCGACCTAGTATTTCTCCCTGGGGAGCACCTGTTTTGTTTCAAACAGAAGGATGGATCTTTACGCATCTGCATAGATTATTGAGGCCTTAATCAGTTATCCATAAAGAAAAAGTATCCTATCCCTCACATAGACAAACTTCTGGACAGATTGCACGGGGCTAAAAGATTCACAAAAATTGATTTCAGGTCAGGGTATCATCAAATCCGGATCAAAGAAGCAGACATATACAAGACTACATTCAACACTTGATATGGGCACTATGAGTTCATAGTCATGCCCTTTGGCCTTACAAATGCACCAACAACTTTTAATTGGATCATGTAGGATATATTTTGAGAATACCTGGATGATTTTGTTCTGGTATTCTTTGATGATAAATTGGTATATTTTAAAGATGCTAAGGAGCATAAGGAACATGTATGCAAGGTCTTGAGTATTCTTCGACAACATCAATTATATGCCAACCTATCTCTCAAAAAATTCAAAAAGCTTAGTCCCAAGTATTGCGATCCTTATGAAATAATCAAGGTCCTCACTGATCAAGCCTAAAAATTAAAGCTTCCAGAACACATCAAAGTTCATGATGTATTTTATGCCAG
This sequence comes from Adiantum capillus-veneris, assembly GCF_014529385.1. NCBI lineage: Eukaryota > Viridiplantae > Streptophyta > Polypodiopsida > Polypodiales > Pteridaceae > Adiantum > Adiantum capillus-veneris. Next base: position 80,535,558 of record NC_140953.1, on the reverse strand, counting down.
CCTACTAAAAACCTACATCCCAAATCCCAACCATGCATTAGGGGATGAACAGATTGTAATGCAACAAAAAGGATTGTTGGAACTTCAGTTAGATTGTATCTTGGAAACTAGAGAAAGAACTCTTAGAAATGGAGTAATCAGGGAACGTTTGGTAAAGTGGAAAGATTATCCCACTGAAGGTGCCACTTGGGAAGATGAAACCTCTCTTCTCAAAGACTTTCCCAATTTCGGTTGAGATGAGGGCATCTCAAATTCTTAAGTTGGGGTGATTGTAAGGTCTCCACCTTTCTAGCTGTCGAGAATGAACTCAAAGCTTTAGGAGAAAGCATTGGTCATACAAACAGGTAAAAAACCTATCTCAAAAGAAATTAAAAATGGTATTTTTGGAATCTTAAGCACATCAAACCCAGGGCTAGAAATGTTTAGAATTAAATTCTGACAAAAATTGACCCCGCTAGTCTCTCCAAAAGATTCAAGGTAAGTTAAATTGTTAAGAAAAATTGGATGGTTGCAGTAATCATTTAAGCATAGAACTTTACTAAGGCCTCCTAGATATTTTCCCCAGATATTTATAAAAATATCATAAAATAGCCAATAAGTTTAGCAGGGTTGATTTTTAATTAGGCACGCTATGGGAGGAGATTTCAGGAGCTTTCAGGCATTGATTTAGTAGTAGAGGGTTCCTTTTTGAGGATGGGGGCTGCTTGAGTAGCAAGGAACCACCAGATACAGCCAGAGAGAGCCTGTGTGTCCCTGAAAAACTATAAATAGGGCCCTAGGCCTCTCATTTTGAATTAGACCGAGAGTCCTTGCCATTTCTCTCTCACATAGAGAGTAACTCTACCCAAAAATCACTAGAGAGAAAAAACTCTAGCCGATTATCGGTAATTAGCCTAATCTCTTTTTAATTAACAAAATTATGCTAATTTATCTCTAATTAGATTAATTAAGAAGATTAAACCTTTTTACATAATAAATTACTCTCTTAACTCTTAATATTTTTCTTATTACTTAGATTAAAACTAGGGATATTAATATAATTAATTATTAAGTCATATTAGGACTGAAATTAATCTTTTTAGTTTTAAATTAAGGGAGAATATAATAGTTAAGCTTATATTAGTATAAAATAATCATTAGAGCTTGATTAGATTGTTAAGAGTCTAGGAAAATTATACCATAATTTTTTATTAGTCTTTGTAATTTATTAGGTAAAAATTAGTAATTTTTAATCAAAAACTAATGGGAGACCAATGTAATTAGCTCAAATATTCCTAAGTTAATTATCACAATTAGAAAATACTTTTAGGAAAACAAGGTAATTATTTCATTACCAAAAATTAGTTTAAGTATTTAAATAAGCTTAAATTAGCTATTTTAAGCCACAAATTAAAGAAGGAAACTAGTAAACTAACTTAGATAATTATGTGCTATTTATTAGATTTAGTATACCTCATCAATAAGCCATGATCTAGCTAATTATCTAAGTCAAAATAGCCTACTTTTAGCTAAAATCAAAAGGGGGAAATTAGCTAATCAAGTTACATAATTATTTTCTATCAAAGTTAATATATATGATAAGTAAATTGTGATAACTGGCTTAATGTTAGAAAGTTAATCTAGCTATTTATTTAAGTCAAAATAGATTCATTTTAGTTGAAATTAAAGAGGAAAAATAAGCTTAAGTAATTATAATTGATCAAAATCCCTATTTTTAAAAAAAAGATAAATTAGGATAAATAGAATTTACGGTCAAAAGTCTCTAGGAAAGCTACAAAAGTGTAAACCATTGATATAAAGTTGGGAAACTATAATCTTCAAGGGAAAACAAATATAATAAATATTAAGGTTAAAATAAGAAAATTTCAAGCTTAAAATAGATGGAGAAATTAGGAAAAAGATGTAGAAATTTATAAGAAAACTAAGAGAGCTTAGAAAACCCTTAGGAAAGCTATGGAAAAGTTATTCTACCTATATAAGCAGATAAGAAATTACTAGGCCAAGAATTTACCATCTAGGACTACAAATTTAACCTTGACTGGGTTAAGAAGAGGGATTAGATTGAATACGAAGGTTAAGTTTAGCTTTTGGATGATTTACCTAATTATTAGATATCCCTTTTTATAAGGATAAGAAGTCATGGCACTTAAAAGGACCCGAGCCAATCCTCCATCTGATGATGAGGGTAGTGTTCCTAAACGAGCTAAAGCGTCACACGACGACAAAGCCGAGCCTAGTAGTAGGCCTACTGACGAGAGCGTTCAGGCCCCAGTGCTACAACAAATGCCCGATCAGTCCCTTGTGGGTCTTCATTATAATTAAGTTTAGCTAATTCAAGTTTTTCTTTAAATGTTATCATTGCATACATAAAGAGGGAGTAAGGAATTAGAAAAAGTAAAACTGGATGAAACGAAAGACATCTTCCAAGAAATCTACGAGCACTTGTTTGGAAATTAGGAAGGAAATTTTTGGGATAAGGCTGTTTGACTTAGGAGAGAATGATTGCTCATCCTTAAGACAGCTCGTCTCAAGACACCTCTAATTCCTTGGAATATTTTCACTTCAAGTGATGAATAATGATGGCTTGTCAGCCATGGATGAGTCGGTTCCCCCCATGTACGTGGAGTCTGTACCTCCTGCATGTGTATGTTTGTGGATACTACTTAGGATACCGTTTTTATCCTAGGCGAACCGCCCGGTTGTATGAGCAATTGGTTTGGCATATGGGTGCCCCAAACTTTTGGGTGATGGGTTTCTACGTTGTTTATAAATAAGGAAGGGTGGTGTTGTTCACCCATGTATAGGTGTGCTTGAGACAAGTGGGAGTACGTGTTATGATTTTTAAGATATATTATAAGTTATCGTACCTTATCTTGAGTCTAAAGATGTTTGTTTTCTAAAAGACTGTTTTCAATGCTGATATCAATGAATTATCTTAATGAATATTTGCAACAGAAAGTTAAAAAGGAATCCATTATTTTAAGCGTTAAAACTCATGTGGTAGTAATTAGGAAACAAAAGGATCATGTGTGAGTGCAGGGTGGTAAGTGGGGATTGACTAAGGTTGTCAATCATGGACGGGTGGACCTAATTAGTCAGGTAACTATCCATTCCCACACACTAGAAGCATTTAGTAAGCTTCTCCAATTGGAAGAGGAGTTCACCAATGACTGTGCCCTCACAACTCTTAGAGGGAAAAAAGCGTCGGTTGAGAATACCTTAGCCCAATTTGTGGAAGTTATTGGGCTAAAATAATCTTAGATTTTTTTAAAGATGTTGTCGTGTTTCCACTGTGAGACAGGATCATGTCTTTTTCTAGGGCTATAGACCCAAGCCATTATCAATGGTAAACGTCTATTTGTTGGATGTTTCTTATTTAAAGACTTTGAATTTTAATATTCCTAGAGACTTGTCAAGGACCCCCATCCCAATCTTGGTATTGGTGGGTTGGGGATCTCACAACTCTATAATTCTTAGACGTTTGCTCTTTAAACATTCTTTAGGCATGCTTTATGGATTTAGCTACCTCTTTCTCATCTTGCAGCCTCTAATATTTTGTTTTTTGACTGTTTTCTTACTAAATTATTTTAGGTCTCATTCAAGTACCTGTTTTTGAATCTCAACTAAATCTGCAATCTTTTGCCCGTCAACTTCAAACATTGGAACCACTATTTCATTCCTTTGAAGAAACTCTTCGTCCTCATCTTCTTCAATGGCTTCACCCATATTTATCCCTTTTGCATACAAAGGTCTTAATCCAGGTGGAATGGTCTTCTTTGGAACCATCTGCAACCTCAATATTTTCTTTTTATATTTGATCACAATTGTATCTACAACCCATAGCTACTTCACTTTAGTTTCCCTAAGCCATGGCCTTCCCAAAATCATTGGGTTACTTGTTGATTCTTCCAGCTTCAAAACAAAAAAATTGACCACAAAAGGTAGTCTTGCTACACTTATCATCAGAATTCTGAGAATCCCCAAAGGTTGTACCTTTCTTTGATCTGCCATTTTGACTTGAAAAGGTGATGCTCCCATTTCAGGAGATTCAACTTCTTACAAAATAATTCAGGGACAATGTTCACTCATGAACCTCCATCTACGAGGACATCTGGCATGCAAACCTTTCCAATGGAAATGTTTATAATTGGCACCTGAGAAACATCTCCACAACCAACCTATGCTAGATCAATTTGACTATATTCTCCATTTTGCTTATGCTCTTTATCCTTGACCTTACTTGTCAGTTTCTTGAAAAATGTCTGCTGACTGACTAAAATCAGGGATCGATTTTAGTAATTTCCCCACCTTCACTAAAATAGGTGCTTCCATCAAAGCTTCAAAAAGATCATCTGATAGTCCTTTGTCAGGTAACTCCTTGGAACTCCCTGACTTTTCAAACGAATCTACTTTCTCACATTCTAAAGGTCTCTTGCCCAAATTCTTCTAGATTTTTTTCATTTCTCTTGATTGGCTGTGGTTTTGCAGGTTTGTCACTATCTTGGTTTAGTTGAATATCCTTTAGTACCCCCAATCTAGTCCTCTCCTATATTTTTCTTTAGGGTAATTCCTTTGTCCCTCTTCTTGTATCTTTAACTTCCCCTTTGACCTGGTAGTAGCCAAACTTTCCACCTCCATAGTTTTTTTCATAAACTCCTCAATCTTGATGCATGTAGGAAATCACACTAAAAACAATGCAAAGGATCACCTTCTATTTTTGTCACTTTTTCCTGTGGATGTTCACATTATACTGCTGCTAGTTTCTGTCTGTTTCTTGACTATCCTGTCACTCAATTGAATAAGGTATTTCTTCCAAAAGCACTACATTCACTTGAGTCGGTGCCTTCAAGCTCCTTTCATTGGAAGAACTAGCTCCTATATTTGTGGGGGTTAACAATTGGAATTTCTCTTTCATTCATGTGTTTTCACCAAAGTTTACATGCACGTTCTTGCCTATGCTCCAAGGTGCCACAATAAGTACATGGATGCATTGGATTGTTTGGTTTTTGGTATCTATGCACATTTTGCCAATTTCCTTGCTAAAGTGGCTTTGGTTGGGCTGAATTTTGGAATTTATTCCTGAAGGGTTGTGGTGCCACCACATTTTCCCTTGAATCCATCTTGGCCAAAATGTGTGCTAGCCTCCTTTCCCTGAAATTAGGGTTATCATAACAATTATCATAATCATGTCCACATCTTTAACATACTTGACAAAATGGTGTCTTGGGAGGATTGACAAATAATGAAGGTTGAAGGTCCTTCAACTTTTCCAAATCAATTTATTGACGTTGGAACGATCTTTAGGATTTGATTTCCCATTTTTCTTCTTTCCTTTGTTCTTTTTCTTCTTTGACTTCTTCGTCCTCTTTACAGTCCATGTATCATCTTCACCCTCATAAGTGTCTGATTCTTCCTTTGAATCAGTTTTTCAATCTCCATAATCATGCTCATCTAAATCTTACTCTTCCTCTTTTGAATCATGCTTGGATTTCTTTTTCTTACTGTTCTTCTACTCACTTGTCCCATACCTTGTTTCAGCCCTCATTGTTGCATCTATTAAATTACCAAAATCTTGTTGTTGATCAAGGGGTTGTCAGCCAGCTACCAAGCCTCCCCATATCGATGCTAGCAATGCAATAACCACATACATAAAAATTGTCAATTTGTGGGACGTAGTTGACACGAGTAGTCTCTTAGAAAACCCAAGTCTAATATGCTCCTACCTATCTCAATCAGACATCAAAAGCTACTTTCCTTACCGCAAGCTTGATTCAATGATTTGACATAGCTACAAGTCTTCGAATGCAACAAAACTTTATTCCTAGTATGAACATAATATCCTTAATGCTCTTGTGTACTCAAATGTCATTTTTAACATTGAAAAAAAATTGCGCATAAGATAAACAATTTATCTTAGGTCAGTCAATTTTGGTGCCCAAAGCACTCTACAGCTTCGTGTAGACGTGCTCTACCTATTCCTAAGGTGAAAAACTAATTTTGGTGCATGTATTGTGCATAGGAAGCAAAATCATCTTGTAGACAACGTGACTAAAAACAAACTTTCATTGCAAGAAACTTATGTTAAATGGAAGAGCTTTCACCTATGAATGTGTTAGTATGCTCAAAATAGCAGTGCAACACCGTACAAGAGAGACACAAGGAATTGAAGAACAATAGACTCCCATTGAGCTTTTGCAGCAAACGCTTACCTTCATTATCCAAAAACTTAGGTTTTTAATTACAAAAGTTGTCTTTTATACCTTAGCCAAGGTTCAAAGCATGGATTCTTAGCTATTTGGACTCAATACAAAGCTTAAAAACTGCATACAATAACAAACTTGGAGGCCCTCAACCCCTTTAGACTCATAAAAAATCAATAATATTACAATGTCTTTGGACTTTACAGAAATTTTTAGTAATACAAAGGGGTTAATTACAATTGATTGGTGTTAAAAAGTGAGTGGCATCCCTTTTGATGCTCTTTCTAGCTGAGTGGCTAACATTCCTCCCCACCTTGCATGTGTTGCCCGTGACACAACTACTTAGGGTGCTAAGTAGTGGTCGAACTTCCTTGCCACTGTCCTTTGTGCATGCTGCTCGAGACCTTGTTGGTATCTGAGGCAGAGTGCTTTATCTTTAGTGTACATAAATTGCATGGTTAATTTATCTCTTTGCTCAACTGTGGAGTAACTAAAAAATCTCGCTCGCAGATTGGTGATTGGTGATGATGGGGCCAAAGATCTTGGATTGGTAAAGTGAAGAGCCCATGTAGAATGCTTCTTCAAATGTTTGCATATAGTAGGATGGTAGAAATATCACCCTAGCATAAAATCCATGGAGCACTTCTTCCGAGGGCTGGCTTGATAAATCATAACATAATCCCTTGTCTCCTTCGAGAAAAGACATCCATGATGCATCTATTTGCTCTGCACGATGAAAACTCTACAAGCATGTTAGGAGAATTTTTGCAATCTTTACCAGTATGATGCACTCTAAATCCGTAATTTTAAGAAACAATTGAATGGTCAAGGATAATGTTTCCACCATGTATGTTTCTATGGGTTTGTTATTCAAGGGTGGTGGAAACCTGGGGTAGTTGAGCCAAGTGGGCCACTTTTGCTAGAGGAGAGAATGTTGCTGCCAACTTTTGACTCTTGGTACCGAGCACTGCATAGGATCTTGTTTGATATGAGGCACATTTATATACAAGATAAGATACTTGAGGTGCCAGTTCAGTCAGATCTCCCACCGTTTGGGATGTGCCATTGTTGGGTTGGCTTGGAAATCCTTGAGTAGTCTCTCTTTGATTTGGAGGACTTCAAACTTTATAAGGGGAAAGGGTAGAGCTTGCTGATTCCATGCCTCATTGATATCAAATGGTGTGAGGAGATTGACATTGACGGAAAGTAGTATCTGCTCTTCCCACTGCATGGATTCCTTCGAGATGGTCTTAGTCTCCTCTTCCACATGCCTATTTAATGGTGCTTCTTCCTTAGCAGTTAAGCTTTTGAGTTGAGCAGAGGGTCCAAATTCATCATGATAAATATCTAGCTCTAGAAGAATAGCCTCTTCGGTGGTATCTCCTTCAAAGTCCATAAATTGTAAGGTGTCTTTATCTTGCAGTGTGGAATCTACCTATTCTTCCCCTGGTGTGGTGGCTTGCGCTGTGGTAGCTGCTTGAACTTTGCTCAATTACACTTTAAGTTGGTCATTTTCCTTTTGATATCTCTTCTCCCACTCCATAAATCCAATGGAGAGTTCTCTTCTCTACATTTTTTCTAGCCTTAGCTCCATCTCAAGGTCTTTAACCTTTTGTTCCACTGCTTTATATGCTTGATATGTGCCCTGTAGTGTGGCTACTACAGGGTTGTCCTTGAGTGGGTTTAGTAATGTATTTTACTCTTGGCATATAGTATCTGACTGTGCCAACTGATCATTTGCAAGTTTAGCTGAATTTGTAGCCGGTTGATTGTGGAAGAAGACTCTTGTAGAGCAAAGGTGTCCGTTGTGACTTGTTGCTCTGCTGATTCCTTGTTTGGAGAGCTTCCAAGTTTGCTTCTAACTTTGCAGTTAGGTCAACCAGTTCCTTGTCTTTGAATTCCATGTCTTCTTTGTATGATTCAACACAAACATTGGCCATGTGGACCCTTTTATAGGAGAGCTGCAATCTCTTATACAAAACTGGAGCTGTTGGTGGCAAGCATAGATCTCATCTTTCATTTTGTCCACCACATCATGTGCATACTGGTCATATCCATCTATGTCCTCTAGACTCTCTAGACTTCTTGTGTTGCTCACTTCAGGCTAATCCATTGATGTGTCATGAGCCTTGATTGTGATTGGATCATTTGGCTAGTTGGCTTGAGTACTTGGTGTTTCTATTGGGATGGTTGGTTCATCCACTTGCTCATTGGTAGTTTCTTTGGATGATTCTGATATTTCTAGCAATGGGAGTGGTCTCTTATGGTTGTGGTGGTGTAGTGTTCTCCGGTTGTGGTGGTCTACTTGGAGGAGAGGTGTCGAACCTCTTCAATAGGGTTGACTTTTCCTTTAGGTGAGTCCTCTCTAGGCGGTGTATCGTCTTTTTCTTGTGTTGTGTCCTGCTCTCGTTGGCGTTCTTCTTGGTGATAGAGATGTTCTAAGCCGGATTGAGGATCTTCGAACAAGGAAATTCAACAACAGAAAGAGAGGAACTGGGAATGGTGTTTAGTGCAACTAAGTTTAGACATTACCTCTACTAGGGAAATTATTTCACTTTTATGTTGATCATTAAGATTTATTATTTTTTATTAATAAAGTGATCATACAAGGAAGATTGATTAGGTGGATGATGTTCTTAATGGAGTTCAAATTTAAAATTTTCCCCTAGGAAAGTCACATTGTGGACCTGAATTTCTTTCAAGAAGCCACAATAGCTGACATGAAACCACTAACTCCATTTATACCATTGAGGATCTTTATGAAATGGGGACTTGACTTCATGGGACCATTCAAAAAGATCACTCCCAGAAAGAGCAAGTTTATCATTATGGCTACATGTTATGTTAGAAAATGGGAGGAGGACAAAGCTCTACCAGATAACACTACTAAGTCAAATTTATTCATTCTTTTATGAAAATATTATGTGCAGATATGGTTGTCTCATTGAGATTTTGTCATATCAGGGCACTCATTTCATTAATGATAGAATGAAGATTCTCATGGGAGTTTTTTCAATCAAACATAGGAAGTAAACACCATATTATCCCATATTCAATGCTCATAGTGAAATTAATAACAAAACCATCAAAACTATTCTTACAAAGATTGTTCAGAAGGAGACACACTACTGGGATACCAGACTTCAGACATCATTATGGGCCTACCGAACTACGTACAAAGTCACGATGGGAATGACTCCATTTAAACTAGTTTATGGCACAAAAGTAATTGTACCTATGGATTTGTAAATCCAAGCTTAAAACTGGTAGCTGAATCTGGGATGGATTTCAAAGAGACCCTAAAGCAACGAGTAGATGATCTATTTCAGTTGGATGAAATCCGACAGAGGGCTATAGCATTTTGAAAGTGCCCAAATTTGAAATCTATGAGTACCTATGGATAGCTTATGTCTCCACAATTCCAATGACTACTTGCACGTAGAAAACAGACATTGTTTTATATACTTACAATTGCAAATAGCTCGTAGATGCGTTAGAGCACGTGCTCCATCTGGCATGGAATGCTTGCGTATCTCTCACCGAGCCTATCGCGATGGTGTAGTCGGTTCTCCAATGCGATGAGACAGCGGGAAGTAGCACCAAGATGAAGCTCATGCTCTCTCTCTTTCTCTCTCACACATAGTCGATGGCAGCTTAAAACTTTGATTATGATAAAATTCTTCTTCCAAAATGACCGGCTTTTGCATTTAGAATAACTACTCATTACAAATGATGTTTCTAACCATAATCCATAGCAAAGTTTCATCATTTTCTTGCACCTTTTTCTCTTTGTCATGCTCAGACATCTCTTCAATTTGTTTGTCACCTGGATTATAATTTTTTTTCTTTTTCTAAATAAGAAAATCTAAAAAAATAATTAAAGAAACCAAAAATCAACTCAACAAAAGGAAAAATCATTCAACTAGAATTCTAAATGATATGTACATTGTACACATGTCCCTAGGGGGTGATATATGACTTTTGTCCCCGTAATTCTCCTGTAACGCTATTATGAGGGAATATACTCTGAATTTTGTCAAAAACTCATCACAATCAAACGCAAAAATTCAATGTAGCTCACAAAACATTGTCCTCTAATATTCATAATAAGAGGTCCGCATTTAGAATGCGTCCCCCCCTCCTATTTGGAGTCCTCTTTGACGACAGGGTATTGTCAAGGGTATGTGTTATTCTTGGGCAATCAAAAGTTGTGCCTATGCAGGTCTTGTAATGTAGCCCTATTATGCATACACAATCAATGCAAGGAAAAATTTATGTTGTGCAAGATGTGGTTATAAGAAATTTGCTTATTGGCATTTTTTGGCGAGGCTTCATATTCTAAGCAATGTGACGATCTTTGAAGCTCTTGTGGTGTTTTCTTGATTGAAGGTTGTAGGGATTCTTTGAAGGCTTACTTATCTATTTTGACACTTCTTTGAAATCCATTCTAGCCTTGTGGTTGGTTGTCGTATCTAGCATTTTTCTGTAGTAATGGGTTCTAGCTTGAAGTGAGCTCTCTTCTAATTGTACTGTAATCGTAGGAGGAATTGAAAGAATTCATTTAGGTGGTGATGCAATGACAATAGTTTTATTGGTTTCCTTTGAGACCCGCTTCTTCGTGATAACTGGCCATTTTGTTGATGCTGCTCGTTTGGGAACCCATACTTGTCCATGTTTTCTTTGTGTTTGAAGAGAATTCTTTGGGTTCCACCTTGTCTTTGTGTGAGTTAGCAGCATTCTTTGTTGCAGCCCTTGTACGCTTGATTGGCGATGGGATCAGTCTTGACCTCTTTGTGCTTGAATCAACTTCTTTGGAACCCAAATCTGAGTTTCAAAATCTTGGGACATTGTGATTTTCTTAGCTGTTCTTGGATGCTTTGACTGATTCCCTTTTGGTGTTGGATGTTGTGGTTTTTTTTTATCAAAGATCTTCATCTTCTTGATCCATACCTGCTTTTGGCCAAGCTGACTCTTTGGTATCCAGATTTGTTAAGCTTGTTGATTTTGACTTTTTGTTCTTTTCTTCTGGCCTTACTTGGTTGTTATGTAACTACTAGTGAGAGTGATGATCTGAGTTTTTGGTAGGGGATGTCATAAGAATCATCATTGTCACTACTATCCTTAGCAAGGTTGATATCTGGCACTTTTCCTTTCTAATTTGGCTGGCTATGGAAAGTTACTATCTGTTTTCTCTTGGATTTTTGTTTTTGGGATGACTTTTCTATCCAATTGATTAGAGCATTGTTAGCCCGTTCACACGGTTGTGTTCTTCTTGGTTGGGTCTGTTCTTCCTAAATGGGAGCCACGTCTAAGGATGATTGTTGCAGTTGTGTTTCCAACGAGGATTTTGGAATTCACTTCTGATGTACTTTATTCTTGTAGTGGTGACATTGGTTCGTGGGTTTTTTATTTGGAAAATCATGCAACCTTATATTAGTTAAAGTGTTGTTTATGTCACCTACATGGTTGTCAGGATTTTCATTATCGGCAACATCTTCTTGAAGCTCTCATGTTTTACGGAGTCATAGAACTCGTCATGGGGGTTGTCTTGGCGGAGTGTGCATGTGAGGAATGCATGCAAGAGAGGGGAGAAGAGAATTGGGAAAGGGGATGAAGCACAGACAGGGAGTTAGGTTAGTGGAGAGGAAAGTGAGAGAGATTCAACTCTCTCACTTTCTCTCCCTATATTGATTAGGGGAAAAAGTAAGTGTAAGGGTGGTTTTCCACGGCCACCTGGCCTACATCCCAACAACCTCCTACTTGAAGGTCATGGTGGCCAATAGTGGCATCAATATAGTTATTCTATAAAAAGTTGATGAAGCATCACCTAGGCTTCATCCTGTACCCATAAGTTCTATGCAATGTGTAAATCGCTTTGAGGCTAGGCTCTTCGTAAGAGCATGTGCAACGTTGTCGTCAGTGTGACCCTTGACAAGATTGATGCGCTTGCCAACGAATGCATCTCGTATGACATGGTATCTGACCTCTATGTGTTCTGACTTTGAGTGAAACACCGGATTCTTTGCCAAAGCAATGGCACTGTGACTATCTCAATGTAGTATTGGAACCTCGTGGATGCCCAAATCTCCCACTAGATGATCTAACCATATGGCTTCCTTTCTTGCGTCAAACGGCAACCACATATTCTATCTCAGTGGTAGATGAAGACATGCAGTCTTGGAGACATGATCTCCAAGTGATAGCTGCTCCAACAAACATGAACACATAGCCAGAGACAGATCTTCTTTGATCCACACAACCCGCATAATCCGCATCCGTCTAACCTACAATAGATGCATCATTGTTTTTGAAGCGTAAACACTTGCTAGTTGTACCCTTCAAGTATCTGATGATTTTCTTCACTGCTTCCTAATGCTTCTTGCCATGGTTTTCCCTGTACCTAGTAACCACTCCCACTGCATGTGCAATGTCTTGTCTTTTGGCTACCATCATGTCCATCAAACTGCCAACTACTGAAGAATATGGCACTTTTGCCATTTCCTCTTTCTCAGCAACTCTCTTGGGAGAATCTTCCTTTCTAAGTTTTGGAGTATGCTTGCATTGGGATACTCTGTGACTTCCCCCTCTACATACTAAAACGTTGCAAGACTTTGTGGTTGTACTTTTCTTGAGATAATTTAAGAATTCCACGTTGCCTGTCTCTCTTGATATGCATACCAAGAAAGTGATTGGCATTTACCAAATCTTTCATGGAAAACTGAGTGCTTAGCATCTTTTTCAACTGATTGATCTCATCAATTAATCTGCATGCGATAAGCATATCATCTACATACAAGATCAATATGATTTAAAAAAAATCGTTCAACCTCTTTGTGTATAAGCAGTGATCCTCTTGACTTCGTATGTAACCCTGAGACTGCATGAATTTGTCAAATTTATGATACCACTGCCTTGAACCTTGCTTCAGGCCATAGAGTTCCTTTTTAAGTCTACAAACCAATTCTACCCTCGTTGGGCTTGTGGGTTTCACATACAAGACACTCTGGTTGTTTCATGTAGACATCTTTCTCTAGATCCCCATGAAGAAATGATGTGTTCACGTCCATTTGAGGACAAGGTTCATGTCCTAGATAGAAACCAAGACAAGCACAGTGCGAAGTGTAGTCATTTTGACTACTAGAGAGAAAATCTCATAGAAACCCACACCTTTTTGCTGCTTGAAACCATTGGCAACTAGATGAGCCTTGTACCTAGGCTCGGGATCTTCTGATGTATACTTCTTCTTGTATACCCACTTGCAAGGTAAATCATTTTTTCCTTTTGATAATTCAACCAAATACCATGTCTCATTAGCCACAATCAACTTGTATTTTGATTGTATAGCCTGCTCCCAATTAATGCTATCATCCATTTGTATAGCTTCTTTGTAGCCGGTTAGCTCTCTGTTGTCAGTCACCAAAATGTGGTGTATACCCGGCTCAAATCACTCGGGTGCATGTGATACTCTTACAGAGCATCTTAGTTCTTGAGTGTTGGTCTTTGCTCTCTCCGAAGCAATAGTAGTATCTTGCACTTGAGGATTAGGTGCAACACTACTGAATTTGAGTTGGTTCGGAGGCTACATCCTCAAAACGAATGCGTCTGTACTCAAATTCTTTAATGGGCTTCTTGTGCATTTTTGATTCATTGAAAATCACGTGTGAGCTAAGAATGACTTTGCAAGATTCAGTGTGCCAGAGACGATAGCCCATCTCCCCATTTGCACCATAGCCGATAAAAATGGATTTGTGTGACTTGGGATCTAACTTGCAATGAAGTTCTTTGGACACATGTGCATATGCCTCACATCCAAATACATGTAAATGCTCATAGCTTGGCGTTTTCCTACTCCATAATTCCTCTAGAATTTTGAAATCAAAGGATAATTAGCTGACCTGTTGATGATGTGCACTGCTGTCAGAACAGCTTTCCCCCAAAACTCTGCAATAAGAGTCTCCATAGAAATCATAAAGATGACTCGCTCTTGAATTGTGCAATTCATTCTTTTAGCTATCCCATTTTGTGAAGGTGTGTATGGAGTAGTAAACTGCCTACAAATGCCTCTTCGATTGCAAAAAATTCTTGAACTCCATGGAGACATATTCTCCACCATTGTCCATGCAAAAATCTTTGAGCTTTTTTCCTAATTGGTTCTCAATGATGGCGATGAATTTTTGGAATGTAGAAAAGACTTCTTCCTTACGCTTGAGGAGATATACCCACACCTTTTTGGTAAAATCATCTATGAATGTAAGAAAGTAGTCTGCCCCCCCTAAAGTCTTATGTGGAATTGGACCACACAAATCACTGTGCACTAAGTCTAGGGATTCACTTAGTTTCTTGTTCAATGGCGAAGATGTCAACCTAGTATGTTTGTCGTATAGACAATGCTCACAGAATGGAAAGTCCATGTAATCTAACATAGGTAAGTAGCCAAAACACTGAAGTGTTTTTATTCCCTTTTGGCTAATATGCCCTAGCCGGCTATGCCACCACTCAGTAGACAACAAATCAACAATGTAGATAGAGTGTTCATCGACACTCAAAACAAACATAGACTATAGGGATCCATTCTTACGACCTTTCATATGACAAGGTTGTTCTTGTGGATCAACCAAGAACGATTACCAAAAATTGTAGTGTAGCCAAGATCATCCAATTGCCCTATAGAAAGAAATCTCTTTGTAAGCTTGGGCACATGTTTGACATTATACAACACAAAAGTAGTGCCATTATGCATCTGAAGTTTCACATCATTAATGCCAATAATGTCAAGCTCATAGGAATCACCAAGCTTGACTATGCCATGCATGGGTGCATAAGAGGAAAGCCACTCTCTATGTGGCGTGACATGATAGTCATACGATAAGCATATCATCTACATACAAGATCAATATTATTAAAGATCATCATTCAGCTTTCTTGTGTATAAGCAATGATCTTATTGACTCCTTATGTAACCCTGGGACTGCATGAATTTGTCAAACTTTTGGTACCACTATCTTGAACCTTGCTTGAGTCCATAGAGTGCCTTTTTAAGTCTACAAACTAATTCTTCCCTCGTTGGATTTTTAGTTTCACATACAAAACCCTTTTGTACCTAGGCTCGGGATCTTTCGTTGTACACTTCTTCTTGTATACCCACTTGCAGGGTAAAACATGTTCAACCTATGTTAGCTCAACCAAATCCCATGTCTCATTAGCCACAATCAAATTGTATTATAATTACATAGCATGCTCCCACTTAACATTATCATCCACATGTATAGCTTCTTTGTCACAGGTTGGCTCTCCACTGTTAGTGACCAAAATGTGGTGTATACCTGGCTCAAACTTCTCGGGTGCACATGATACTCTTGTAGAGCATCTTGATGCTTGACTTCTAGACTCTTCTCTCTCTAGAGATATAGTAGTATCTTGCACTTGAGGATTAGGTGCATCACTACTAAATTGAGTTGGTTTAGAGGCTACATCCTCAAATCAAATGCATTTGTACTCAATTCCTTTAATGAGCTTCTTGTGCATCTTTGATTCATTGAAAATGACATGTGAGATGCAAATGACTTTACGGGATTCTGGGTGCCAAAGACAATAGCCCATCTGTCCATCTGCACCATAGCCAATAAAAATGCATTTGTGTGACCTGGGATCTAACTTACAACAACAAGGTTCTTTGGGCACATGTGCATATGCCTCACATCCAAACACACGCAAATATTCATAGCTTGGCATTTTTCCAATCCACAATTCCTATGGAATCTTGAAATTCAAAGGAGAGGTAGGTGACCTATTGATAATGTGCACTATTGTCAGAATAGATCCCCCTCAAAACTTTGGAGTAAGTTTTGCCATAGAAATCATAGAGATAACTCGCTCTTGAATTGTGGAATTCATTCTTTCAGCTATCCCATCTTGAGTAGGTGTGTACAGAGTAGTAAATTGCCTACAAATGCCTCTTTGATTTAAAAATCCTTGAACCCCGTAGAGACAAAAAGATTTGAGATTTTTCCCTGATTTGTTCTCAACAATGGCAAAGATTTGAGATTTTTCCCTGATTTGTTCTCAACAATGGCAAGGATTTTCTAGAATGTAGAAAAGACTTCTTCCTTACGCTTAAGGAGATACACCCACACCTTTTTGATAGAATCATCTATGAAAGTGAGAAAGTATTTTGCCCCCCCTAAAGTCTTATGTGGAATTGGACCACACAAATCACTGTGCACAAAGTCTAGGGGTTCGCATAGTTTCTTGTTCAATGGCGAAGATTTCAACCTAGTATGTTTGTCGTATAGACAATGCTCACACAATAGAAAGTCCATGTAATCTAACATAGGTAAGTAGCCTAACATAGGTAAGTAGACAAAACACTAAAGTGTTTTCATTCCCTTTTGGCTAATATGCCATAGACGACTGTACCACAACTCAATAGACAACAACTCGACAACGTAGATAGAGTGTTCATCAACACTCAAAACAAACATAGACTAAAGGGATCCATTTTTACGACCTTTCATCATGACAAGGTTGTTCTTTTGGATCAGCCAAGAACGATTACCAAAAATTGTAGTGTAGCCAAGATAATCCAATTGCCCTGTATAAAGAAATCTCTTTGTAAGCTTGGGCACATGTCTGACATTCTACAACACAAAAGTAGTGCCATTATGCATCTAAAGTTTCACATCACCAATGCCAATAATGTCAAGCTCACAGGAGTCACCAAGCTTGACTATGCCATGCATTGGTGCATAAGAGGAAAACCACTCTCTATGTGGCGTGACATGAAAACTTGCACCAGAATCAAGAATTCAATTCTGTGCATGACCCTCATCCTGTGCAACCAAAGCATCTGGAGTGAGATCTGAAGTGAGAATGAGAACATCTAAGGCATCTGCTATCACCTCTGCATGAATCTCTGTTGGCATAACGCTTATCACACTAGAGAAGAAACATCCTTTACTGTAGTGGTAGGTAACCACATTGAGCTCCTCAATATTTACCGTACTTTTGTCTTTTGCCAGAATAATCTTTTTGCATTTCTTTTAGATCCTTTTTGTAATGGTTCTTCTTTTGGCAATAGTAACACTCGATATTTCTGGCACTACGGTCTCTACTTGAGTTCCTGTGTCTGCTAGGACTACAAGGATTTTGCTCTCTACTTTTCTTTTGTATTTTTTCCTGTCATGGCCTCTTGCCTTCATTGAACTATCAACCATATATACATCTCCATGACTAGCACCATCAAGAGATTTAGGTTGAATTTCTTCAATGAGCAGCACATTTGTGACGTCCTCTAGGGGTTCACTGTTGAGTACCCCCTATATACGTGCGTTCACGGGGTATTAAAAACCCCCCTCTTTTAACATGTCTAAATGAATAAAATGACTCCTTATTTTAGAAATTTTTTCCAAAGTTGAATATTAAAACCCCTTATTTTAATGTATCTCTATTAAATTGCCTAAGATTTTTGCGTTAAAAAACCTATCTTTTTGAACTCACATTATACATTAACATGATTACATAGTGCACCCCCGAGGTGACGTTGGAAAGGAGGAAATGAGAAAACACCCGACACACTGAATGCTTGCCTCTCTATAGCCCAGTGATCTCACATCACCCCTATCCCCTAGTAAACACACACTTCGATACACACTCTGCAAACAATCACTGCCCAAGCCCGATCCCGACCAACCTTGACTGCATACACGTCCTATTCACAACCCCTGTCATCATGGTTTCTACATACGTGAATACCCACAAATCCTATGGCATGTGTAAGTTCTCCCTCTAGCTAGGATCCACTTTGCATGCATTACATCCACACAGGGATACACTCACATGCAAAAACCTCGCCAAGCTAATTCCAAGCTCATAGATTGACTCAAATTCCTCATTACCTTCCTCATACACGTACACAATCTCTTTCCTTCAATCACCTGATACACAACTCAAGGAGGACACATACACATCGGATAATATAGTAGATGACGCAAATGGGTAGAGAAGAACATAGAAAAACTCGGCTGTGATTAACTTGAAATTCAGTAGAGGCTTTTACAAATGAAGGTGTAGCTCTTGACACGGTTACAAATGTGTTGCTCAAATCAATTGCATCCTTTATCGGCCTCCTCTGCGTGTAGTGCCCCCAACGAAGCTCCTACCCCAACATCTGCAGCTCATAGCATCTTTTCCCTACATGCAACGCTGCCAACCCCCTTTGTTGCACTCAGCCAGCCCCTCTTTACAGACAGCGCACCCCACTCTGCTTGTGAAGTGATACTTGGACCTTCTCATGCGGCTCTCGGCCTCCCCATCTCCGGCAACTTGGCCTGCTCACCTCAGCCCCGACCTGCTTGTTCTCGGCTTCCCCTGAGTGGCGCCCCTCTGGCGACCCCTTCTTTTTTTGTAGTCCATCACCTGGCCCTTCCCAACCTACTTGTGGGTCGAGCCCACCTGCTAGTGCTCCTCTGGCCCTTCTGCCTTCAAGTAGTCCGCCTTTGTGGCACCTCAATGGCAGTCCTTCTCTATCGTCCACCTCTGCCTGCTTCCCGATATAGCACCCCTCTCATGCCAACCTCCGAGTGGTGGCGCTTTCCTTCAATCAACCTGCCACCTGCATCAACTGCAGCTCGTTGTTTTTTTTTATTAATAGCTTTAAAAAGCTTTGGGTGTCATGGCCCCATTTCACACGCCAAAAATTGCCGATCCAACAAAGCATTCATAAACATAATCTTTAGTGTGGACAATCCCATGGTGATGCAAACGGGTCACAGTCGATCCCGCACACCACCCTGAGAAGAGTAGGACCGCTACAAGTGTGGCAACCTTCAAACAACATCCGATTGAGCGGTTCCATGCATCCCGAGAGCCTCAAAATTGGCAAAATTGTGAAGGCATTCAACATATAACATATCATGGCACTAGCTGATGATTGCACCCACACTTTTGGGAATGTCGACGAGTTAAGCATGAAAACCTCCTTTGGTTTGCTAAAATCCACATTTGACATACACTTCTCGACAGTGTTGGCCATACCTTACATCAAACAGCTGCACAAGTACTGCGTCCTCTACCTACTAACTATAACACAGGTGCCGATGTCTTCTCCTTGGGTCGACATTTTCTTGGTGTACCAACGTCATTGAACACTAACTTGCCATTCAAAGCCGAATTGCTAATGGCTTTTCAAAAGATGTCCCATGAACTGGGTAGAGAGCATAACAAGAATATAGACTTGAGTTCGTCATCAAACTCCTTAAATCCATGAGATGTCAATTGACTGATCAAGGAGTTGAACTGAGTTAAGTGACTAGAAACTATGCTACCTTCTTTCATGTTTAGCCTCATAAGATTTTTCATGAGAAAAAATTTGTTGGATGCACTTTTGCTCTCCCATGCTGAACATAAGCTATCCCAAAGTTCCTTGGTTGTTGTCTTCCCTATGGTAGTGAAGAACACTGACTCGGCTAGATGTAGACTTATTGTAGCCATGGCTCTCACATCCAAAAGCTATTTCATGCGCCTTTCCACATGGTGAAGCTGCTGCCATCGAACTTGCGAATGAGATACTCCTCCTTTTTTGAAGAAGAAGCCATCGCTTAGAAGAGGGTTTGAGAGGTGCAAAACTATGGCAAGAAGCTGCAGAAATTTGGGCAGAGTAACCTTTGTATCAGGAGTAAAATCTCAACCGAAAGAGGCTCAAAGGTGTCAACAATGAAAGTCATGACTCGTGGGAAGGAAATTTGGCAGAGTCTCCTTTGTATGAGGAGTCTAAACTCAACGCAAAATATACCCAAATGTGCCAACAACACTAACTGGGCATAAAAAATTTGATACTTTCATTGCCAATGTGATCGCCTACTTGGCGTCAAAAGCATATGAAGCCGTCCATTTACATTTCCTATGGCGAGGGTACCAAAGTGGGAAACTCCATCTATCTGTATCATTGAAGGTGTCTCAACATTCGAGCACAACCTAGCTCAAAGAAAACCTAACGCTATCGACCCTCCAAAGGTTAATGCAGACACAAATGGACTAGCCACAGTCTCAGAAACCGTTGGAAAAACTGCCAAACTAGCCAAAAAATGGCTCCACATGTAGTACATTGGGCAATGTTCACAACTCAAGGTACATGAGTGAACCAAACTCAAACAAATGCCAAGAATTGTTGCATGCAGTAAAAGTGATCAGTGTGCGGCCAAAAGAGCTCAGTAGCACTAGGTGTGCTACTGAGCACACTAGGTGTGCTCACACAAAAATGCATCTATCAATGCATTTTTCCTCAGAGAAACTGCTGTCAAAATGACTGTCAAATCGCATGTGAAAGCACTATGTTTAGTAATATCGAGAGTCTATGTGTAAACCGGCTGAAAAACCTTCGTAACCTGTAATCTGCATGTTGATGTCGCTATGTGCCAACTTTTGCCGTCGGGCAGAAATGCACTAGTCGAATATCCAGCAAAGGTGTCGTACCCAAAAACCGTGCCATAGAGCACAATTGGTGCACTCGGTGTCAATGCCGGGTGTCACTCCTCTATGGTAGAAGCACCTCACCCGTGGGTGTGGCAAGTATAGCTATCGATCGTGGGAAAATGTTGTCAGCGTGAAACCAGTGTCGAGTCAAATGTAAAAAATCCACCTGTAATGGAAGTAATGTTGAGTCGATGCCAAAACACAAAAATTGGTGTTGAAATGGCTCTAATATCCGATGTCGATGTCATCTCCCATCATTGGATGGGAGTGGCTATTCAAATAGCCATAGACGCATCGAGGTCGAGGTTGTCGATGCTCAAAGCTGCCATTGACTCTCTCTCTCTCTCTCTCTCTCTCTCTCTCTCTCTCTCTCTCTCTCTCTCTCTCTCTCTCTCTCTCTCTCTCTCTCTCTCACACACACACACACACACACACACACACACAATGCCTAAGAATGGTGACTATGTCAATGTTGATGTTGCCTTCCGGATGGAAGTCTCCAGTCCCAAGATGATGCAACACCTCTCTATGCTCTCTATCTCACTCGCTCATTCTCTCTTGAGAAAAATTACTCACTTTCTATCTCGCTCTATCACAACACTATCTCTCAAACTCTCTCTCTCTCTCTCTCTCTCTCTCTCTCTCTCTCTCTCTCTCTCTCTTTGTTTCCAAGCTTGGGTTGTCTAAGAGTGGGGTTCGAGAGTCATCAAGATGTTGCAAGATCACTTGGTGGGATTGGGGCTTTACACACACTAAGTGTGTGATTTAAAAAATTAAGGAAAAACTTTTTATTTTTACTGTATTCAGCCTACAACATTTGTCTATCTTTTGGCCAAAAAAAAAATTGACTATAGAGGGCTTTCACGAATGGTGAGGCTACAGAGAGAGAACGTGTGTGTGCTTCCAAAGTCATAGCGCTACACCTGCTCCAGTTCAAATGCTCTACTCCTCACAGAACCCATGCTCTTCATTCTGCTCACTCCGTGACCTAGACGCTGCGTGGCTGGCCCATTGTATATGTGTGTGTGTGTGTGTGTGTGTGTGTGTGTGTGTGTGTGTGTGTGTGTGTGTGTGTGTGTGTGTGTGTGTGTGTGTGTGTGTGTGTGTGTGTGTGTGTGTGTGTGTTTTCAAAACATCACCACTCCCAAGTTCCTACCTGCAGCTCGCTAAACTCACCTTCCCAAACTTGCTTTTAAGCACTCCTTGCTTGATTGACTGCTGCTTGCCTTTCTTGTGATGCTTTTGAATGTCTCATGCTTTCTCTGGCTCTCTCTCGACATGTGTGTGTGTGTGTGTGTGTGTGTGTGTGTGTGTGTGTGTGTGTGTGTGTGTGTGTGTGTGTGTGTGTGTGTTTGGAATGAAAATCCTAACAATAGTTTGATTATACAAACTATTGAACCATACAATGGAGTAGATTAGATTTTACATATGGACAAGGGCAATGATATATGTACAAGGACATTAACAATATACCCAAAAGATAAGTTACATGTATATAACATCCTCTCAAATGTTTATTTTAATAGTTTACATTAGCATAAACCTCTACTGAATGAAAAAATGTTTGATGTAGATCTTTATTTCTCCAGGTATTGCTATTGATGTGATCCACTTTAAAGATATCTAGACCCTAGAGACAAACCTCTACTAATCCTACAAGGAGAAAGATCCAGCTGTTCCTGCATCCATACAAAAGCATTCGGTTTAGAACTGTCAATGCTTGTGTGTATTGCAGGTGTCAACACTGGGTCCAATTCTTATCCATGTCACACCTGCAGAATTAGATTATAGCTTACCCTACGCACTATCATATGTCGAATGTATCAACAAAGCCAAAAAACAAGCTTCTTTTCAAAAATTTGGACAACATCTTGTTTGATTCTTGAAGAATTTGTCAAAAAGCCACAGTGCATGCCATCTCTTTGGAGACCCTCATGGGAGGATTAAGGATTTTTTAATCTAGACAGACAACTTTAAATAATCAATCATGGAAAACTTGCATTATTCTTAAGGTTATTCAATGTCCTTCTCCATGTCAAAAATTTGAGCATATTGTCTAGATCTAAATCAACCACCATGCAAGAAATCCAAAGTCTGTAAAGTATGATGACCATAATCAAAATAGACCAGGCAGAGTCTTGTTTGTGTTTCAAGCAATTTTTTAAAAAAAACCGTATATGCCATCTCTAACTGAGACCCTCCACGAGAGGTTTGAGGTTTCAATAGCACATAGAATAACCACTCTCAAGGCTGAATTTTGAGATAAAACAACTTGACCAAATTTGGGCAACATCCCATTTTCATTTCAAACAATCTTTCAAAAATCCAATTTATGCAATCTCTCAATGTGACCTTCCACAGGACGTTTACGGCTATACCTTCCAATGTGATACTCACAAAACCATCATGTAGTTCGTGAATATTCTCCTCTGTATAGATACATGATTATTCAACTATATAAATACATGACTATTCACTTGCAACCCACTATATAGCTTCAAATTTCATTTTTATATTTGAAAGCAAAAGTAACCAGAATCATGTAGAGTTCATAGCTTTTTCCATGTAATACCATCAAACGGCTTCATACCTTAGATATTCTTAAAGACTACTAATCATCATTTGATTGATGTAGATGACCATGTACATGACTAAAAAATAAGATAGCATTCTACATCCGTATGATTTAGACTTTGCAAAAAAAAAATCGTTGCTATCTCTCACAAGACTCTTTAAAGCTTTCTGCATATAGCATCAATTCATGCCAAGGATGATTTTGAGTCCATGCCAATTACCTATCATAAATAAGGAACCCTTGCTATCTGAGGAAAACCAATCCATTCCAACATCATTGTTGTTATGTGAATGCAAACAATTGACATCTATTAGAAAAACATTGTGATATTCTCGAACAAGATAATAGTTCCAAACATACATTCAATCATGGTCAAAGGCAGGTAGTCATTTCTTCTATATTTTGGATAATACAGTAACACCCATATAAATTAATTTTTAGAATCCCAAACCGATATTCAATTCAATGATTGTATTATATTCAAGCTACCTTCCAAACATTATGACTCAAAATTCACAATTTCTTTGATCCATTGCCCAAGTAATAGATAACCACACCATTCTAAGTAGATGCAGAGCACCTACTTGGTGATTAGTCATCTTTAAGTGTGAGGGATGAGCCCATGTCAAATGGTTGTATGCTGCTAGGTCGCAACCACTTTCTATGGCTACAAGGTATAGACTATATCAATGGGAATAGCAACACAAGGGCTGCCAATTACCATGAATCATTAAACTATTTTTTATTCCTCTATAAGAAGACAAATAACCATGATTTTTTGGCAATGAACCAACAACGAAAAGGTGAGATGCTTCATGTATGTATCTGTGTGTGTGTGTGTGTGTGTGTGTGTGTGTGTGTGTGTGTGTGTGTGTGTGTGTGTGTGTGTGTGTGTGTGTGTGTGTGTGTGTGTGTGTGTGTGTGTGTTCGAGAGCACGTTCTTGTGAATGAGAGCATTACCATGCAAGATCAAATATAGAACCTCAAGGGCATGGTACTCCATATGTGAGCCTTCAAGGTTAATATTCAGCAACAAAATTACACATGCATGCTTTTGTGACATCCAATAGAGTAATGACAACCATGTATATGTGCATGCATGCGCATGCGTGTGTGTGTGTGTGTTGAGTATGCTACCTTGTGTACATTGGTGTGCAACTAAAGAGATTTCCAAGGGATTGTGAGTAGCACAATACAAAAATGTTTGTAGAGACTGAAAATGCCCACGTGTATGCAGCTCGTAAGAGAGAGAGAGAGAGAGAGAGAGATCTATCTTCTGGCAAAGGATTTGGTTCACCAATGAATGCGAGGATATCAAGTCTCATCAAGTTCAACAGCCTTTATAGGCTATATCTAATTTTAAAAATAAAAAATAAGAAATAAAAATTGGCACATGGGCTAGTGATATAGTAGCAAAGACTTTGATGAAATCATTGAGAAATGAAGAGAATTTTAACAAATCTTTGAGAGTTAAAAATTTCCCATTGTGGGTGAGTGTGATTCCCTACGTCTTTCCATGACTAAAATGAGAAGAGATTGAGGCATCAACTTTTTTAATTGGTGAGTGACCGGTCGTAATGTTTATAGCTTTGTACTAGCAACATCTTATGAGCAATCAAAATTCACGTAAAAGGGTATACTATCAGGTAGGTGTGTGAGCATGGTGTTTTTAGACTTTCTAAGTTAAGGAGATAATATTCAGCATTCAAGTCTCAAAATGTGAAGCAATATATCCTCGGATAACGTCTCTATCCCTTCATCAAAGGAGGGTTCATGCCAATTAAGTGTAGGGACTCCAACTCGGCATGAGAGAATCATCATATAAAGCTTGTTATGCTCATAATTGAGACATTGTATGACACATTCAAGGAGAAAATTGATGCTAAACACAAAAAACTACAAATTGGTGTGGGAAATAAAGAGATACGGAGAGGGAAAAGGTGAAGGAACCTATAGGTTACCAGCATATGGTTAGATAAAGAGTGTGTGTCTGAGAAGCATAGCCATTGTTGTCGATTGGTTTACAGTGTAGAGACATATAGATAGATAGAGAGAGATACAAAGAGCCACATTACCAAAGACAAAAGAATTTGGTCAAGGGTAAGCCAAGGCATTGTCATCAAGATAAGTGTGTGTGTGTGTGTGTGTGTGTACACACAAGATACACTCCCAAACTACCCAATTTGCTCAATTTTCGAAGTTCTACACTAGCTATGCTTGCCTCCAATTGCAAACTTTCCAAGCTATGCCCTTTGCTGGACATCACTTATCTCAATTTCTTGTAGCCCTATGCTCTTAGTTTGGTCGACTGGTGGCCACTTTCTCTGCACTCGAAGCTCCTACAGAGCTTGCCCGTTTCTAGCTCAATGCTCTCCCGAGCTCTTGCAACTCAAAGACCGACAAATCTCCTTCCTACTCTTGTGACATGCTACTTGCTCAACTCTTCAGATATCTCTTACTTCAATTCAAAAAAATCTCTAAGATACCCTTCATGCTCAAGAGGGGTTGCGCGCGTCGGGTAGCCGAAAACTATCGACCTCTCCTTATCTCTCTGATCCGTGTCGGATCCTGTACCAAATCAGCCCGATCTGGGGCTGTGAAGCTCCAAGATTTTTCACCGTAGTGTGATCTCCCCCACTGCCAAATCAAAGCTCTGATACCACTTGTGGGGGTTTTCTTGGCGGAGTGCGCATGTGAGGCATGCATGCAAGAGAGGGGAGAATAGAATTGGGGAAGGAGATGAAGCACACACAAGGACTTGGGTTAGTGGAGAGGAAAGTGAGAGAGATTCAACTCTCTCATTTTCTCTCCCAATATTGATTAGGGATAAAAGTAAGAGTAAGGGTGGTTTTGCACAGCCACTTGGCCTACATCCCAACACTCGTCTTCTTCTTCATCTTTGGATTCACACTCATTGCAAAGTAAGGAACGACATCATGGTCATGTTAATCACAAAACTTTGTTGTAGACCATCTTGAATAGCACACACATCTAGAGTAGAAAAGAAATGTTCCCATTCTAGTGGCTCTAATGCTTCTTCAAGAAAGGATTTTGGGATATAGTCCTTATCTTTGATCGCCCTTTCTAGGATATATTCCTCTCGCTTTAAGCTTCCGCATTGCAAAGCTCCACACATCCACAGTTCTTTAGGCTTACCCAACCATGTTGGAAGTTTGGATCCTGCTATAGTAGCGGAATCAAACTCCTCTACAAGGGTTCTCATCACATCCTTGTAACTATGGTCCTTCAGATTTATTCTTGTCGTGGTTTCCATGTGTCTCATGTGGATATGGCCATATCCCCAATCTTAGACCATTTTCAATTGCCACATGAATGGTCTTCCTAGAATGATGTCATTGTTCTTCTTCTTTCCGAAATCAACAATAGCAAAGCTATGCTCATACTCAATGCCGCAAGAAGTAACAACTAATTTTTTTAGCAGTCCTATGGGCCTTTCTGTGTGTCCGTCTGCAAGCTACAATTTTATCCTGGTAGCCCTCACTATTGGTTTCCCCCATTTTTTCCAGATCTCTTTTGTTGCAATGGAAACACCAACTCCACTATCAAGGATTTCCATGGTTTTTATGCCTTGGAATTCCACATGAAGAGTGGTGTTACCATCTTCTCCCTCATAGTACTCCCCTACTTTGTTCAAAGGTACCGATCTTGTGTTTAGCTAAGGCATTTCAAGATTTTGATCCCTTCCTTGATTTGAGTCATTGGTTATGCCAAATTTCTCTAGGCATTTTTCCATAGTAGTCCAAATGTTTGGTCTTATTTTGAGCAACTTGGCTAATGTTGTCGTACAAGTGACTAGGGTAGACAAAATATCTATCAACCCCTTTGAATTGATGACCTTGTTGGAAGACACTCTCTGTGATGGGACTCTAATAACATCTGACTTGGCCTCATGCTCTCTTGTATAGGACGGTAGGGGTCTTAGAGAATGGGGTTGACTCAACATAGACTATAGAGATCCTTCGTCTCCCCAATATGATTGCACGTTTAGATTCATTTGAGATCCAGTCTCAATTTCCTCTATTGGTGGAAGAAACACTCCTCTTCCATCATCAGTGTGGTTCCCTCATCTACTTAGCTCACTTGCTTTATTTGCCTCTTTGACTTGTTTCCACAATTTGTCAAGTGTTGGAATTAGGGTTGCAGAGAAACACACACAACTTGGAGAAGATGAAGGAATCTCAAGGCACACAATAGAGAGTGTGTTACTTAGTGTGAAATGGAAAGATAGATACCCCTAGAGTGATGGGTGTATATACAATGCACTGGGGAAAAAAATTCCTAAAGAGGGAAAAAATGCCCCGGTGGTCCTACTGTGTTCACACACATCACTACCACATGTATATGGTAACAAATCCCCCCTGGAGTGATGGCATGGTGAACGAGAGCTGGCACATGAGTAAAGGGAAGTGTCATGCCCTAAGGACATGATCAGTCCACAAAGGGGAGTAATCCCAAAGCTTTGCATAAAGCTTCGAGCTTCTCACGAGACAATGCCTTTGTGAAAAGATCTGCAAGGTTGTCCTGTGCTAGCACATAGGTCAAAGTTGATCTCTCCTACTGAGAGCCTCTCCTTGACATAGTGGTAATGCACCTCAATGTGCTTTGTGCGAGCATGAAAAACTGGGTTCCTTGCAACTACCAATGTGCTCTGACTATCAGTGTAGATAGTGTTGGCAGTGTCCTATCCAACACCCAAATCATCCATAAGGCGTCTGAGCCATACACACTCAACCGTAACTGTGAAGATTGCCCTGTACTCAGCCTCACAACTCGAAATGGCCACAATAGGTTGCTTCTTGCTCAACCATGATATACATGAACTACCAAGCATGCAACAAAAACCACTTGTGGACACTTGCATGTCAAAACAACCAGGCCAATCTGAGTCCAAAAATCATGTAAGTCTCGTGGCAATGATCCCCCCTTGGGATAAAACAAGCCAAGATGTAAAGTGCCACTAAGGTAGCAAAAAATCCTCTTGACAACCTGCCAATGCTTAGACCCTGGGATATGCATAAATCTACTGACCTGTGAGACTGCAAATTGAATATCTGGCCTCGTGTTGCATACATAAATGAGGCAACCAACACCAGTTTGGTAAAGAGTGACATCAGCAGGATCGCCAGCATCATGTAGACTCAAGTTCAAACCTGTTTCCATGGGAGTGGCAGTAGGTTTGCAATCCTCAAGTCCAAACTTACATAGCAATGTCTCTATGTAGCTTTTCTGACACAAGGCAATACCACTATCACACTGCTTATACTGTATACCCAAGTAGTGATGCAACAACCCCAAATCTTTCATTTTGAAAGTAGCATTCAAATCAGCCTTAAATTCAGCAATATGTCTCTCATTTGGTCCAGTGATCAGAAAATCATCTACATAAAGAACCACAATGAGGAGTACATCACCCTCATGCTTTACATACAATGTGCTTTCTGTTGGACTGTTTCGAAATCCTCGTTTGACCAAATGAGTGTCAACTTTCTCATACCAAGCACGAGGATATTTCTTCAACCCATACAAATCCTTCTTACATCTACACACTTTGTCCTCTTGTCCTTTTATGACATTAGGCAAAATTTGGACTCACAAAGGGGCCCTTTAAGGAGTTTGACTTTACCTCTCTCTACCAAAACGGACGCATGGATAAATTTTTGCAAAAAAAAACTCCAAAGTTGGCGAAGGTTTGATAGTTAGAATGTCCTCGTCAAGCTCTATCTATTGATATATAGCACGCCATGAGATTCCTCATAGTTTAGAAGATTCTTTTTTTGATTCACCTATGATGTGACAACTCTGTCGAAATCTAAGTGAATCAAAAAAAGAATCTTCTACAATATGAGGAATCTCATGGCGTGCTATATATCAGTAGATAGAGCTTGAAGAGGACATTCTAACTGTCAAACCTCCGCCAACTTCGGAGTTTATTTGCAAAATTTATCCATGCGCCCGTTTTGGTAGAGAGAGGTAAAGTCCAACTCCATAAAGGGCCCCTTTGTGAGTCCAAATTTTGTATAATGCAAAACCGCGAGGCTGCGTTACATAAACTTCCTCAAATATGTCACCATTCAAGAAAGTAGTAATAATGTCTAATTGATGTACATCCCAACCAAACTGAGCTTGCAATGCACATAGAAAACAAACAGTAGTCATATGACAAGTGGGAGCAAAGGTCTGTTCATAATCTATGCCTTTTTGCTGTGCATAACCCTTTGCAACAAGTCGAGCCTTATGGCGATCGATCTCACCATCCGGCTTGTGTTTCAACTTGTAAACCCACTTCATACCAATGGCCTTTTTGCCAGGAGGAAAATCACATAAAATCCACATGTCATTTTCTATAAGTGCATCATATTCTGATTGCATGGCAACCATCCAATTTTCTGAATTTTGTGCTTCATCAAAAGACAGACGCTCCTCAACATCATGTTAGCTAAAGCATAACAATCTTATGCATAAGATGCATGGCGAGAGCCTGAACAAGTGCGACTAGACAAAGGTGCATCCAATTTACTGTCACACAAAGTGTGCTCCAGCCATTTTTGCATACCTCTAGCCTGCTCATTTTCAGCCCTTTCCTCATCAAGTACATCATGTATATCTGCATCAGTAATAGGCTAATCTGTAACATTTTCAGAAACCCCCATAGGCTGTACATTTGCCTCATTGGAACTTACATTGGTATTTCCACCACTAAAAAGAGGCAACAAAGTGTCATAAATTTCCTTTGAGCTTACATTACTGTCTCTAGTACATGACAGCAAGGGCTGAACAGAATGTTCCACAAACACTACATCCCATGAAACCAGAATACTTTTTGTTTGTGGATGATAAAACCTGTAACCTTTGCTTTCAGCACTATAACCAACAAAAATACATTTGACAGCCTTATCATCCAATTTTTTGCGTTGTGTTTGTGGCACCAAAGCATATGCCAAACAACCAAAAACACGCATGTGCTCAATATAAGGCTTCCTATTATGCCATGCTTCATATGGAGTAATGGACTGCAAAGCTTTTGTAGGACACCTGTTTAGTACATAAGTGGCACACATGATGGCCTCAAGCCAAAAAGAATGCGGCAAAGCTTGACTTTTGACCATACATCGTAACATTTTCGTAAGTGACCTGTTTTTCCTCTCAGCAACACCATTTTGCTGAGGTGTCTAAGACACTATACACCATTTTGCTAAGGTGTATAAGACACTGTACATTAATGTTTTATCCCACGACTAGCCCAAAATGCATTAAATTCATGAGACATATACTCCCCCCCCCCGATCGGAATGGAGGGTGCCCGTAGTACATTTTGATACATTTTCAGCCATAGCCAGAAATTGTTTGAAGCACATAAAAACTTTAGACTTCGCTTTAAGTGGAAATACCCATGCATGCCTGGAGTAATCATCAATGAAAGTCATGAAGTACAGGTAATTGCCCAAGGATGGAGTTTGCATGGGCCCACAAACATCACTATGCACAAGCTGCAACCTGCATGTGGCCCTAACTGAACCATCCTTTGGAAACTTAGAACGTTGCATTTTACCCAAAATACAGCCTTCACAAACATGTT
The DNA here is from genome assembly GCF_014529385.1 of Adiantum capillus-veneris. Lineage (NCBI taxonomy): Eukaryota > Viridiplantae > Streptophyta > Polypodiopsida > Polypodiales > Pteridaceae > Adiantum > Adiantum capillus-veneris. The sequence continues at coordinate 80,504,717 of NC_140953.1, read as the reverse complement.
TGATAGGTGCTTCAAGAGGTGGCAAAGAAGCAACCATATCAGATTTCTGCAAACGCAGCAAATTGGCTAAATTCAGATGACCAAAAAGTGCATGCCAAAGTTTTTCATCTGAAATAGCCCTTGAATCTGCAACAACATTTGCAAAATTTTTTCCACACTTGTCATACAAAGTGAGCTTATACATACCACAGCACAAAAGGCCAGATGCAACAATTTCATCACCAAAGCTGAGATCATTAATTGTACATCTGTCATCCACAAATTTGACTACAAGTTCAAGTATAGCAAGTGCAGATATAGACAAAAGATTCTTCTTGACCCCAGGTACATAAAGTGCATCAACAAGTGTGAAATAGTTGCCATTTGCATCAGTAAGCACAATCTTTCCAACTCCATGAACCGGATAAGAGGCATTGTTGGCACAAGTGACTGAATTTCCATGAGGGAAAGACTCAAGAGAGGTGAACAATTCACGATGTGAGGTAATGTGCTTTGTAGCACCACTATCGAAATACCACACATGTGAATTTGCAGCAACAACTGACAAGCATGCATCATGGACATCAGGATTGTAACTGCACTCTGCGCTAAAAGCCCATTCTGCATCAACATCAGCAACACATTCTCCTTTCTCAGAAGACTCAACAATGGCTGCATTTGTAGTGGAACCACCCTCTTTCTTCTTAGCCTCTTTGGCCTTCAACTTAGGACACGACTTGATCAAGTGATCATTAGCTTTACAATGATGGAAATGCATTTTCTTTTTGCCCTTTTCACCAAAATTTCTAGAAAAATTGCTACCAGTAGAAGCATTGGGAACAAAATTTTTGCCACTCGCAACAGAACCATAAGAAGTGGCTGCATTTCTGTTACTTTGAGAAGCAATAAAAGCCTGTTCAACTACACGCTATCTAGTCCTGTTTTTTTCTAGAAAGTGACTCTTGCAACAGCAATGTGCATAATGCATCAAACTTGACAACTTCTAGATTTCCTTGGGTCATAAGTCTCCAAGTACTAGCAAAAGTCTGGTAAGGCATCAAGAACAGTCTGCACAAGGGAACTGTTAGAAATGACTTCACCTGCAAAAATAAGTTGCTCATTGATATCCTTGACACCAGCAAGAAAAGTGTCCATATCATCTTCCTCATGCATAATCTTTGACTTCGGTTCTTTACACAACAAAGAAATTTTAGGCTCATTGTGGATTGCATAAGACCTGCCAGAATATCCCAAGCCTGTTTTGCATATTTTGCTCAATGGATGTGAGGAACAATGGTGCACTTCACAGACAACGCAATCAATGCATGAGCCTGCACATCCTTTACATCCCAATGAGCTTGTTATGTCATAGGCAAAAAAACTCTAATAGCAGCAGTCCTTGCAACATCCTCGACATCGCCTACATCCTCAGAACCAGGACGTACATCAATGCCCTACACAATATTCCAGACGCCCTTTGACACAAGAACGTGTTGCATCATATAAGCCCACTTAGGATAATTGTTCCCATCCAACCCGTCCTCAGCAGAAAACATCTTGGAAACATCTGTGTTGTTGTTAGCCATGGTAAATGTTGCACCTGATTTGAAAACTGCCCAAAAATAGGAGAAACGGAGCAGGAACAACACGTGCTATATAGCACAAATCGTAGAAGACTGTAAGGCACCTACTATGCAAAAAATGGCCCAGACAAAAATTTTGCACAAAATGACGAAATAGCCTGTGCAGTATTGCTTTTAGTGGAAACGAAGGCCGAAATGAGCCCGAATAAAAAATCTGAGCTACGAACGCTTGCCAAAGCTCACTGCAATCGGAGAAAGTGAGCAAGCATGTGCTTGAGCAGCTGGCGACTAAGCCCGAGAGGACGCAACCTGCTCTGATACCAATTGTTGGAATTAGGGTTGCAGAGAAACGCACATAGCTTAGAGAAGATGAAGGAAGCTCAAGGCACGCAGGAGAGAGTGTGTTACTTAGTGTGCAATGGAAAGATAGATAGCCCTAGAGTGATGGGCATATATACAATGCACGGGGGGAAAAACCTCCTAAAGTGGGAAAAAATACTCCAGCGGTCCTAGTGTGTTCACATGTATATGGTAACATCAAGTCCATCTATTTCTTTACAACTCTCAGGTATAGCTAGGTGAAATCTCTCAAAGGAGTTATTTGTGGTATTCAAAACTATCCTTGGCACTAATGCTGGGTCCTTGAGCTTTGGTACATGCTCATGACTGGAATTGGGCTCTATTCATTCATGGTTTGGTGGTATTACTAGTGCAAGTGGGACAAGGATCACGTCCTCAGGTTTTCCAACTGGTGGTTCTAGTAAAGCTTGGACTATTCAAATCATTTTTTGGCACATTTCAAGCCTTTTATTTTCTATCTCTACATAGAGATATGTCATCCATCTTTGTTCTTGGGTTTGGTTGTTTTTGTGCTGCACCTCATAGGCTTTTAAGAGGGTGTCTAGAGGTTCATTAACCTTCTCGACCAATACTAATCCTCTCGAACTAGCACTTCTCAGTTTCTCCTCTATGGATGGTTCTTCTGGAGTCCAAGACATTTGCATAAGAGAAGGTGCAACCCTATCCCCATGTTGTCTTATCTTCTCTTTTGCTTGGGTAAGCTCCTCAGCTAGGGATTTCTGTAGTGTAAAGTGTGAGCTTTGTCCTAAAGTGTGATTCAAGGAGAGAAGAGTGGAATTATTCCACATGCAGTGGTGCAAGGCTGTAGAGCTACTTAAATCTCATCTCATGAATGAATAGACACAAGTCTATTTTGCATTACATCTCCCTTGCTTATGGTGATCTTGTGATGGCTTAGCAAATACTCAAGATTGCGTTTATGAGTCCAAGTTAATTGATCTTATAACCTAATTTGCTGGAGTGATAATCTAGCCAACACACACTCACTTGTGCACGATGTTTCTCTTTCATCCACCCTAGCTAGCACGATCGCATTCCCATCAAGTGGTATCAAAGCCACGGTGTGCTAGCTAGGATTTTTGTTATGCCTTTATGTGTTAGTGATTAGCATCTTTTTTATAGCACTTTCTAATCTCTATTTGCATTAGCTCAATAATCCCAATCCCTAATCGACATTTGTGCAAGATCATGATCCAATACCCTTTGGAAATTACGTGAAGGGGATCTCGCATTTAGCATTGGTTGTGTGCAAAACTGTTCAATTTTTAATGCCCGTTTTCAGCCTACTTCATTGCAAAATTTCCCACATTGGAGCCACCATTGGCTAGTGAAATTTATGTGTGCAAAACACCTCACGACGCCTTTTCATAGAATTTCCAAGTGCAAATTTCTCTCAAGAATTTATCCTTCAATTGGGTGTTTGAAATCTCAATGTTTTCAGCATTCGATAGCCTACTTAATCTATGAGTTTGGATACCATTACCCTTAATCCACCTTTTCCAATATAAAGGTGTGTACAAAGACTTTTTGTGTGTGTGTGCGTTGTGCCAAACAAAGGCTATAGGTTCATTTGTTGGATACCCACCACAACAAACTTGTGGAGGCAAGTGGTTTACCCCACTGAGAATAAGGTTCTTTGTCGCAAGGTGAGGGGGTCAAACCCTTTTCTAGATTTGTTGTGAAGGCATCGTGGATGGACTTGAGCACCATGGTCAAATCAAGCTAAGAGACCCATGCAAGCATGCCGGTTGCCATTGGGCGGGCGTGATGGCGGCATAAAACCCCCTTGTGTAGTCTTTTTGGCTCCACAAGAGAGCACCCACGCGCTTGTTCACCTTGCTCGCTGACCCTTGGTAAGGCTCAATTCTTGCGGCTCTACAAAGCCTACAAACACCTACTAAGGGGCTCTTCTCGCAAACCCGCCTACTACAAAGTTATCACTTTTTCAAGGGTACAGTCCCACGAGCAGAAGACTAGCACCAAGAAAGGCTTAAAGCACCACCTCGATTGGCAACAAGCATATAAAGCAAAATCAATACCTCTTTGTGAAGAGGTGCTTCACTTCAGTGAAGAGGAGCTTCACGAAGAAAACAAATTCTCTCTCTCTCTCTCTCTCTCTCTCTCTCTCTCTCTCTCTCTCTCTCTCTCTCTCTCTCTCTCTCTCTCTCTCTCTCTCTCTCTCTCTCTCTCTCTCTCTCTCTCTCTCTCTCTCTGTCTCTCTCTCTCTCTCTCGTAGTTAGCTCTAGCAATAAAATGTTTTCAAGTGCGGCAAAGAAGGGCACATAGCAAAGGACTATCTAGCATCAAAAACTTGCAGCATTTGTGGGAAGAAGGGTCACCTTCCTTCCAAGTGTTTCAAAAGGGACATAGGCAGCGCTAGCAGAAATCCAAGGCCCAAAGTGTATTTGGCCGAAGAAGACAAAGATGAAGATGAAGAATAAGACTCTAATAGTCTTTTGGTCTACGACAACATTCTCTAGCTTTTTTTCCTTTCCCCTTCAAATGTATTTGTTTGGAGATAGCTTGGACTAGCTTGGTCTTAGTTTTATACATCTGTTTGAGGGGAGGTGTTTGAGTGTCTCTTGGATTAGAGATAGTTTGTCTCCTAGATTAGGGATGGTCTTCTGGATTGGAGATGTTCTTTTGCTCCTGGATTGGAGTGTTGCAAAGATGCCAGTTTCTTCAGTTTCTTCCTAGTCCAAGTCTTAAGGGGAGGATTGTACAGTATGAGCTTTGTCCTAGAGTGTGAGTTAAGGAGAGAAGAGTGGAATTATCCCACATGCAGTGGTGCAAGGCTGTAGTGCTACTTAAAGCTCATTTCGTGAAAGAATAAAAACAAGTCTATTCTACATTACATCTCCTCTATTTATGGTGAGCTTGTGATGGCTTAGCAAATACTCAAGATCGTGTTTATGAGTCCAAGTTAATTGATATTGGAACCTAGTTCGCTTGAGTGATAATATAGCCAACACACACTCACTTGTGTGCACGATGTTTCTCTTTTATCCACCCTAGCTAGCACGATTGCATTCCCATCATTTTTCTCTTGTTTTCTATGTGCTTTCATCCTAGACTTTCTTGGTTTTTTAACGACGCCACGATGAGGACATTGTTTGACCAAGTGGTTGTCTTCGTGCAATTCCTCTTGGCTGTAAATTGGCTCTAACCTAGCTAAGCCTCTATTCACAATGAACCACAATGTCCTTTCATCCATCTCATACCTTCTTTATTTAGGTCGAAACACAGGAGCTGGAGGTTATATTGGCCTCACCACTCCATGTGTTTCTCTCATCTTCTATTGCTTTGAAGGGTAGTCCGCTTTGGTTGTTATAATACATTGTAGTTTGTACTATTGATTTTTTATTAGATGCTTTCATCATCAGTGTGTTTCTCATTTCTACAAGCATTTTATCACCTGGAAGTGGAGGTTGTTGTCCTAAGACAGGCTGTGGCCTTGAAACTCCTATGGGACTTGGTGCATTCCCCATAATGTATCTAGGTGGAATAGGTGCTACTGGAATAGGTTGTACATATCTATCCCTAGCATATTCCATGCTATGGTAGCACTCTTCCCTCGTATGGTTTGTCCATTTCCTCTCAATTTTGCACCATTCAGGCTCCCTCAGATCAGACTTTACAAGAGGAGTTAACCTCTTGACCATTTTGGCAATAAACGTTTCTTGATTGATAGGTGCCATTGGATTTGCAATGGACTCACTCGTTTGTGAATCACTATATGCTGAGAGGATGTGTCATCCTCTTGACTCTTACAATCCTTTTCTCTATATCCTTCACAGTTATCCACTAGATAAAGAGCTTCTTTGATCAATTCATTTAGCATCATGCTCCATATTATATGCAGATCCTTTTGAAGACCCGCATGTATCATTCCCTAGATAAAGATCCACATCAATCATACTTGCATAGGTAGTTCCACTCTCAAACAGAACTTGACGTATCTCTTGAGCCGTAATGATGCTTTCCGTACTGATTCATCCTCTTTCTGCTTGAATCTGTGGATTTGTGAGACTGTATTGTGAGCTATGCCTTTCTACAAGAATTCTTTGATAAATTGCTCAAACATCTGGGTGAAAGCATGTTAACCTGTCGCGCTTTTTGTGCTAGTTAGCAGTTTCAAGTTAGCACATCTTCCAAAAGTTGGGCGTCCGGTAAATTTTTTACAAATAATATCAAAATTTGTCAGAGGTTGTACATTTGGATTCCTTGTTTCAAGTGCTTTCTATTGATATATCATATGCATAGATCTTGGAGATGTAGCTCAAGTTATTGTACTAGTTAGCATATGTCAAAATTGTGCTAGTTAGCATTGTCCGGGACATGAAAAAGCATGACAGGTTAACATGCTTTCACCCATCTCCTCTACAGTCTCAAATTCTTTTTTTTCCAATGAGTCAAACCATGTAGCCGCGTCATCTTCTAGAGTTAGTAAAAATCCCGCAAACTGTGTTGCAAAATCCAAAACTTCCTCTACTCTAATTACTCTTTTGAAAGCAGCTACGTGATCTCTCAAATATTTATCTCTAGAGTATTTCTTGTTCACCCTAACTCATCGATTTTCTACAAGACTAACCATAAAATCTCCCAATCCTTCTCTCCTTCTACCGTGCCTAGGTTCTTCTTCAAAGGGATTGGCCGCTTTTTTGGAGATTGTTCCATTAGAGAGATTCACTTGAGAAGACATGTCTGCCATTTCTGTGATCATTTCATCTCTCGTTATCATTCTAGGAGCGAATCCAGGTGGCTCCCACTTTGCAATTCTCATAGGAATCCTCGTGTTTGGTGGGGATATTTGTGGTCCTTCTTTGACCAAATATCCACCTATTTCTAATGCAGTCCGTAAGTTTGTGCTTTATACATCTCTGTATTCTCGTCCATACTTGTCAAAAACTATAGATTTCCATTGACATTCCACTCTATATGTATAGACATATAAGAGCTTGTAACTTGTTAGCTCTTCTAGGCATGGCTCTGAGCACCTATAAAGGTTGACCTCACTGTCATCAATGTTTCTATATAGTCCTTCACTCTCATGAGTGTCATCTAAACTCTCTCAACAAAATTGGTCGTTATCAACTGCAAGTTTGGAATGTCCATTATGGGCAGATGCTCCTCTCTTGCTTGGATTTTTGAAGCTTCTGTAAACTGAGTTTTAATCTTAAGTAAACATGATCTCTGTGATTAACAGCTCTAGCTTGATGTAAAAAGACTTATACCAATGTGTTCAAGTGCTTTGGTTAGGGAAAGTCAAAACTATGTCCAAAACCATGATTGTTTCCTCACAATTCTCTCAAATTGTCACTTTTAGACACCCCTAACTTCCGAATAAATTTTGAGGCCTCACACTGAATCTTGTAGAGATACTTTGGAGCTTTGTTTTGCTAAAAAAAAATTCCAAATCCGATATCGGTAGCTCTAGTTATGGCCAAAACAGTCAACCTATGCATGGAGACTTCATACGCGTATGATGTCTACTGACTCGAAATTGCTCCAAATTTCAATTGTACACTCTCCTTGATGTACTCTAACCACTCTAGGTCTTAGTTTGTGATTTTGACACTTTTAGTCAGGTCTATCACTCCTTTTTCTATTTGGTTGCTTGCAGCTTCCTTGGGAGGTTAATTCAGCCAAAAGTGATCCAAATTGAATGAAACTTGGTCTCTAGGCCTATTTTGTGATGACAAACACTTCTATGAGCTTAGATGTAAGTCTTGATGTAACATTTAATGGCCTAATAACTTATGTGGAGCGGAAATTAGCATGAACATAGTGGGCATTTCATTAGAATAGATTCCTAATGAGAATTACAAGAGTGCTTGGGTGGAGAGAGCAACAAAAAGCATAACACCTAGTTAGATAGCATCAACAATACTTTCAAAAGTGAGAGAGAAATTAAGCTATTGAAAACAGTTGAGGACCGGATTTGCATGGAGCCGGTCCCCCCTCCAAAGGGCTTTGTATTATGGTTTCTCCCATCAAGAGAGACATTGTACAATACAATTTATTGTGTTCCTTCAAGACTAGCTAGTGCAGTGAAGATGGAAGCTTCATGCACTAAGCAAAACACTTAATCAAACACAACTTGAATTATCCCCGTTCTCAGACTCAAGACCTCACACACCTTCGAAGATGGTGAGAGCTAGCAGGGTATGAGAGTAGATTGAGAGGAAGAAGGAGTATCTTACGAGAAAGATGTACATCTCCTCACATAATCACTCATATTAGCATAGCTTAGCTTAGTAATTAGCTTGGTAGAGAAGATGAGCATGCATTGAAGCTTGGCTCTTGGTTGGATTTGCATCCACATGCCAAGAGAGTGTTGATGTAGGCTTCTATCTCACAAGCTTGGAGTAGGTGATGAGCTCTCCATTAAAGCTTGGGAGGAGATAGAGTATTCTTTCTTCACACATGGTCAAGTGTGCGTGTGTGTGTGTGTCAATGCCTTGCAAAAATCAGCCCCCCCTCTCTCTTGGGCGAGCCCTCTTGCTAAATGCTCTTCCTGAAGCCTCATTGGCCCTCCCCAAGTCAAGCCAATTACAATTAAGCAGCATAAGTGATAGCCTTCTGACATGTGTCCCCCTTTCCCCTTTTGTGAGAGCTTTAGATAATTAAATAATTAAACTAAACTCTCATTGGACCCCTTTGCCTCCTGGCCGATAGGAATCGGGCAAGCCATGGGGCTCCTGAATGCTCATTGGACCCCTTGGGAGACTGCCCAATAGTCTTCTAGGAGACTTAATTCTCATTGGTTTCTTTTATTAAATGTTTTTAAATTAATTAAACTAGATTTACTCTAGCTTAATTTTCATTGGTCCACTTCAAGGGTCATCCAATAGAAAGTGGGCACACCTTGTGGGCATCTGGCATAGGGAGCTGACATGTGTCCCTCATTCCCTTTGTGTAAAGGGAGCCTGTGTGTGTGTGTGTGTGTGTGTGTGTGTGTGTGTGTGTGTGTGTGTGTGTGTGTGTGTGTGTGTGTGTGTGTGGCTTTCTCTCTCATCCCCTACCTTTAAGGCTCTCCCCCTCCCATTTAGGGATGTGCAAAGACTTTTAGGGCACACACAAAGCATCCAATTTTCCCTAGGGTTGACCTTTGGACACAACCTTTGAATTTTGGAACCTTAGCATTTTGGAAGTCTTAATGGGCTGAACCTTAGGGTCTTTTTAGCCCATTGTTGCACATGGCTCTTTTGCAGATGGCCCCCCCTTTGGATCCCTATTTTCCCTCCTTTGGATCCCTACTGTGGCCGGTCTGCTAGCTTAACCAATATTCTAGCTTTTTCTCCCCTGGCCTTCCCCACGTTAAATGATCAGTTTAATATGAGAAAATCATTTAGGAGAATTAGATATTGATTATTATGACACTTGACCTCAAATTTGGTACTTAAGACATTATGATGTATTTTGTGGCAAAATGAATTTACTTTATCCAAACACTCTTTATCACTCAAGCAACTCTCAACAACTTCTAGAATTCAATTTGAACGCTTTTTGTGAGCAAGTTATGATCAATACAAGCATGAATCTTGTCCAATTTCTATCTTCTAGCACTTTTAAGCCCCAATGTGCTCCAAATGCAATGAAAGTTTGGCTAGGGACTTCTTTTATGCTTTAGGACACCAGGGTGTACTCAGATGTTTCATTTGACCCAAATCTTGTCTCTAGGACATCGTACGCGTATGACGTCTTTTGGCTCAGATTTCACTTTTGCTTCTACCCAAGGTGCTCCTTGATGCGATCACAAATAATTTTAGATGTCATAAATTGCTCAAAATCATTGATTTTTCACCTTTACCTTCTTTGGTCTAGAAAAAACTTCTTAAATGCAAAAATATGTATCCAAATGAGATGAAATTTTACAAACAAGCTGAACATATCATTTCCACACCTCCTATGTGATTAGAAGTGCAATTGGTCCTTTAGATCTTGACCTGAGACATCATACGCGTATGATGTCTATGTGCTCAAAATTGGATTAAACTTGGTCTATAAGATTGTCTTGTGGTGCTAATCACCTTAGTATGCTCTGCTCTGAGGTTTGGTCCCTAAAATTTCCCCTTAGATATCATACACATATGATGTCTAGCTAGTCAGAATGAAGTGAAATTCACTCCAGAGGTCATGACTACACTGGAAAACCATAACAACTTTCAAAATTCAATTTGAACACTTTTTGTGAAAGATATGATCAATTCAAGCATTCACTTTGTCTAGATTCGTCTTTTGGCCTTTACAGGCCAAAAAATGCTACAAATTCAATGGAATTCAGCCTATATGCTTCCTAAATGCTCTAGATCACAAAAGTGCACTCATATGTATCTTTTGACCCAAAATTTGGCCTCTAAGATATCATACGCACATGATGTCTAGGTGGTTAGAATGGACTTCTGTTTCTACCCCAGGTGCCCCTTGGTATGTAGATCTTGATTATGTGCTCACAACAAATTTTGGATGCCAAAATTGCTCAAAATCACCACTTTTTGACAACGAAATCCCTTGAAAGAGTAAAATCCCCTCAATTCTCAATCTATATGCCCAAGTGAAATGAAATTTGGTATATGTGATCAACACAACATACAGAAGATGGATATAATGTCAAAAGTTCATTTTTGCTGCTAGAATTGCCCTTCGGACATCATACGTTGTTGGAGTGTGCGGTTCTCCAGGGTCGACCAAAAAAGCATCGGACCTCTGGCTGTAGCATATGCTCAAACGAGGATAAACGAGTGCAGATAAACTTAATTAATGGCTTAATACACGTAATACTAGATTGAAGAGAGTTTAAGAGAGAAGACTGCAAATAAGAACACTAGTAATTGATATGACAATGAAAAACAAAGATTCAAGACTCAAGAGATGTTGTCATGACAGTAGATACAAATTAATATATGTGATTGCTCTTTTACAATTCCGTTGCATATGCCCGCTTCAGTATGTATTTTGAATTGCAACCCTTGTATCAGAAAACTTTCCCAAGTTGCACTACCATCCAGTTCTTTCGTGCTCTTTGATGCTCTTCTCAATCTTCCTTGATCACAATTGGTTCTCTACCATCGATTTCCCAAAAGCCGCTCCCAATCTCTCCAAAAAGACGCCAAAAAAGACCCCCAAAATGGAAAAGGTAAGGCCCTTTAGGGTGTGGGACTGACCGCTACTAGCACTACCACATTAGCATTTTGCTTTGTCCACAAATGTGCCACCAAAGGCCGACCACTGGCCTTAGCCACCCCTCATTGCCAAAATGACCTCCAATTCCACCCGATGGGAGCCAAGAAGGGCCGCGAGCAGTGCTTGAGTCGCCACCAACAGTCCTCGCCATAGTCTCAATTTGGAGAGAGAGCTCTATCTACCACTCCATGCTACAAAGGGGGACTCCTCACTTGGGTCTTATACCCCACATCCTTACCCCATGAGCTTGCATATTGGATTATCCACGGTCACCATGTGGCGGCCCCTAGTGAAGCCATCCTCCCTTGGTTGAAAATATTATCTCTAAAAAAAATGGAACACCCCATTTTTCCCCCCAACTTTCACATCATACATTTTGATGCTCAGTCATCCAATCCTCGGACCGAAAAATTCTATCAAAATCCACCAACCCGGGCTTTGAGCTTGCTTGTTCTTTTTGCCTTTGAACTTTGTCGGGCGTGCAAACCAAAAATGTCCAAAAACAAAAAAAATCATGTGCAGTCACCCCCTGGGCAATTGTCCTAGACTTTGACAAATCGTAACTCGGCAATCGGGCATTGGATTGACAAGCCGTTGATTCTTGTTGACTTCACACATCACCCACTACCTTATAGAACTTGGTTGAATCCAAAAAATCACCCAAAGGAATGACCCTCAATGCGGCGCCTGACAAAACTTTAAGCATCTATATCTTTCTCATTCTGCCTCCGTTTGACGATTTGAAAAGACCAACACGCTCCATAATTTAATCTCTATGCATCTGTCACTTCAAAGTGGCTTTGACTACATGTCTCCATTTTCCATGCCCGTCTCAAATCAGCAACGCATCCCAGGTTCAAACTTCAATAACTTTCTCATCGGAGCTCCGTTTGATGAGCCGTCTGGACCAGTTTGTAAATCACTTCAAGAATCACAATGTTGGCCTATGACTACTTTTTGACAATCATCCCTGCATCTCCGTCTATAGACAACAACCTCATTTGATGGACTCAAAACCAGAATTAGTATACATTTCATTCATCTCCCGATTTCATAGCAAAATCTGGTCTAAATCATCAGTTTAGCAAAACCTTGAAAATGCAAGCAGATCTGTAGAACCTCATCCATAAATTGCATAAGGTCCTCATCAGCTGCATCTGGATAAACTTACTTATGCACGCAATCAAATTGCTTAGTACCCTTAGCATGCATAACTAAGTATCCTTCCAAAGCTTCATCCAATAAATATATAAGCTGTGGGTACACCACTTCAAAAGAATTCTCTACCATGCACATCTCAGGCAGCAAACTAGGCTTTTCACATATGGCATGCACAATACTAGCTATACCCGCTATAGACTGATCTTGAATTTTCTCTTTCTCATCCAAATATCTTTGAACTTCTGAAGCACAAATCTCAACATGCTTATGGAAAATAGCATCCACCACCCTATCGTCCATATGATCAACTCAATGAACCCAATCATAGGCAGCACCAAGAGATTGCACTTGATCTTGCACCCCCTCTAAATAGGTACCATCAAATTGAGGATTAATCTGCCACATTGTGACCTTTGCATCACCAAAGCTTGATAAAGAAGGAGTCTGTGCCCCCTCTAAATCATCACCTTGTGGATCTTCAAGCATCTTCTCTTGCACATTCAGGCCCTCAAAATCTTGTGTATCCAAACCCTGTAGATTCTTATGCACATCCACACCCTGTGAACCCTCATGTGTGTCAAACCCTGTGCATCCTCATGCCTTTCTTGACCTTGTAAGTCAACCTTCATCATGAAATCTGCAATCCCAAGCTTTGCATAGATTGCCCAAACAACTTATTCATCATCTTTATCCTATAATAGCATGCCGTCATCAATAGAAATTTCAAGATTATCCTGAATCTGATTGCAAACCTATGCATAAGTAGGCACATTACCACAATCCTCATCATCTTCATACATGCTTGGATCCCATCATTTCACGGATGACAGCATGTTTAAACTTGCTCCAGCTATGCATTTTTTGTTGTTGAAGCTTCTGGACTCGCTCAATAAAATCGAGAATCACAAACTTGTCAAACTTTAGAATCTGGTTCTCTTTTGGCACCCCATGCAGCTCTAGTTCCTCTTCATACCACTGCAAGTAACTTGGTGGATCATAGCCATAAAAAATGCTCTACTAATAAAAAATTGAGCGTTTGGCATTTTCAAGTGCCAATTGCTCCGCCATCTCCCGCTTCTAGCTTTCTTCCTCATCAAATTTCATTTTTTCTATTGCTGACTTTGATACTTGAAAAATATATGTGTTGTTCTACTCTTGAAATCCACCTAGTTCACCTTTTGCAGACTGATGTAATTCCCAGTTTTCAATTTTCATACCGGTACCCAAGTTTTGGTTCATATTTGCACTTGATTTGAATACTTTTGCTACAAAAAGAAGCCATTAGCTCCATAATCTTTTGCATCTCTTTCTCTTGGTTTGTTGACATGGCTGGCTCTATCTACCTCGATCAATTTCACGTCAAGTTTACCAAATTTATCGAAGTGCGTGGTTCTCCAGGGTTGATCGGGAAAGCATTGAGCCTCTGGCTATTGACAAGAGCTTAGTAGACGCTCAAACTAGGATAAATAAGTGCAAGTAGACTTAATTAATGGCTTAATACACAAGATACTGGTGATTAAAGAGAGTTTAAGATAGAAAACTCCAAATAAGAATGCTAGTAATTGATATGACAAATAGAGATTTGAGACTCAAGAGATGATGTCAACTAACATCAGATACAACTTAAGATTTTTGATTTCTCTTTTACAATTCCGTTGCATACGCCCGCTTTGGTATGCCCTTGAAATTGCAACCTCGGATCAAAAAACATCCCCAAGTTGCAGTGCCATCCAGTTCTTTCATGCTCTTGATGCTCTTCCCAATCTTCTTTGATCACAATTGGTTCTCTGCCATTGATTTCCCAACATCCCCTCCCAATCCCTCCAAAAAAAAAGCCAAAACAAGGCCCCCAAAATGGCAAAAAAGCCCTCGCAAATGCATGAGAACTCCCTTTCATAGGAGTGGCTAAGTAGAAAAAAAAATGTTTCGTTCTTGCCTGTGCAGCCCATCTTGAGCTTAATTTTGTATTCTACATGCACACCATACACTTGGCCTACCAATTTTAGTATATCTTGCATGGACCTGCCACATCGTCCACTTGCCACTCTCTTTCTCAAATCTGCAACGCATTCCAGCTTCAAACTTCGATAACTTTATCATCGGGGCTCTGTTTGATGATCCGTCTAGACCAGTTTGTAAACCCCTTCGAGCACTATAATGTTAGTATATGAGAACTTTTTGATAATCATCATTGCATCTTGGTCTACAGACAACAACCTCATTTGATGGCCTCAAAGCCACAATTAGTGTACATTTTATTCATCTCCTTATGTCATAGCAGAATCTGGTATAAATCATAAAACCTCAAAAATGCAAGCAGATCTTCGTCTTTCACCCCATGCCCACAAAGCGGCACGACAATGCGTATGATGTCTATTGATGAATTTTTGGACAAAATTTGTTCACAAGCATCCCCAAGTCTCAAGCAATAGCTTTTAAGCACATCTACTAATTTTCAAGCACAAATATGCTCAAAATCACAAGTTTCTCTTTTTTTCCATATTTGACCCTCTGCCTTTTATCTTTTGGGTACTACGACTGGGTCAAAACTCTAGTCTCAAAGTGTACTTAGGGTAAAACTTCCCTTTTGAACACGTTGGTGCAATCAGAGTTTTCAAATTTGGTCTCAAGATGCCTCTTGAGACATCATACACGTATGATGTCCAAGTTTACAGAATTTTAGTTTTTCTTCACAGAACCCTTGCAGATGCTCTCTTATATGTATAGCACCAATCAGGCATGAAAAAATGTCAAGACAAGACCTGCTTATTGCATTTTTACCCTCAAAATTAGACTTTAGAGAAATCATGAATGCAAACAAGCACATTAGCAAATAAATCATGAATGCAAACAAGCACGTTAGCAAATAAATCAATGATGAATAGCTCTAGATCTGAATTAGATCACTTACCTAAATGTACTCGTACACATCATATGGGGTTTTGCATTTATGAGTAGAAAAATGCTTCAATGCCACACACGGACTAGCAAATGATTTTATCACCTCATAAATCACTCGACCACCAACAACTACCCTAATCTACAACTAATACTACAAATCCTATCTAAATCTACCTAGTCGTAGACCCTTGACAAGACACATGCTTCTTGGCTGTCCACTTGATCTCAAAATACCCTCTTCCAGATCCACTTAATAAAAATGCTTTCTTTGGCCAAAACTAATCAAGAAACCATCACATAGGTGTTATTAGGATCACCTACTCAAGTCCTTGTGTCCCCAGCAATGCCAATGTTGCGGGAGCGAATCACACCACCTCTAAAGTGCATGCAACACTACCTGCATCATCATAATGTCAATCAAGGACACAAGTGACACGATAGGCACACAAAATCAATGTATTTAGCTTATTAGGATCATACCATCCCACACAGGCAACACTCTAAAAGGCCAACTAAACCACAATCTAGAATCTCACTGCTCTCAGCTACACTACCCAACCACATACACACAAACGGAAGAAAACTCACCATATCATACCAGAATCGTATGAAACTTAAGGAACACCATCCCCTCACTAGGATACACATGTCCCAAAGCCTCTACACTCAAAAGCTTCATTGTAGACCCATCTACAAAAAACAAGTATGAAGACAGAGGAACATTTTGAAAGTGCCCAAAATTGAAATCTATGAGTACCTATGTGTAGCTTATGTCTCCACGATTCTAATGACTACTTTCACGCAAAAAATAGATATCATTTGATATATGTACGGCCATAAATAACCAGTCAATGCGTTAGCGCGTGTGCTCCATCTCACGTGGAATGCTTAGCATTGTTGCATAGATCTCACCTAGCCTATCGCGATGGTGTAGTCGGCTCTCCAATGTGATGAGCAAGCAGAAAGTAGCGCCCGGATGAAGCTCGTTCCCTCTCTCTCTCACACACACACACAAAATTGATGGCAACTTAAAACTTTGATTATGATAAAATTCTTCTTAGAAAATGACCTAGGTACCTTATATACTAAGGCTACCATAGGTTTAATCTCAAACAAAGTTCAATGGGTCAAATGGCTTTGTATGTACAATCTAGAAGTGCCATTGCACCCCGGCTTTTGCATCTAGAATAACTACTCATTACAAATGATGTTTCTAACCATAATATGTAGCATTCCATAACTTTAAAAAGTAAGGGTTTGTTAAGTTATGTCATACTGTTGACGTGTGGATCAACATTATTTTCAAAAGGCACAATGAGACTTAGAGATTTGTTTGGTCTACTATTACTAAGAGTGTACAATGGGGCTAATATTAAGCTCTATTATTCAAGAACAAAAGGGGTTCCAGAACCAGAACCAAAAGGGGAACTACTGGACTTATTTATGTCAGCTCAGTGAGGGAACTAGTACCAATGCAATACTGAACCAGTAATCCAATTAGTTCAGTGAGTGAGCAAAAACCAGTCATCCAAACGGTACAGTCCAGAACAAAGAAACCATTAAAAGTTTCAGCCAATGGTAGGTGGAGAATGAATCAAATCTCGAAGAAAATCTCTCTAGTAATGATTAAATGGACAAGCCAATGCATGTTTGACATGTCACAAGTAGAGCGCAGAGATCAAGGGTGTCCAGCTAGTGGAGCATTCATGGCAAGGATATGTATAACTATGTGACGGGTTTGCTCTTCCACAATTTACTTACAACCTTTGGTGCCACTTGCTCCTCCACCTGCAGATAGTGTGTCCAACGCATAGCAACCTGCTTTGCTTGTGTAGAGCCGAACTCCTTCAACCATAACCATACCCAACACGCCACACTATTCCTTCAACAACTCATTCATGACATCAACAACAAGTAAGTTTTCCTCAATCGATACCTCTTTATCTAAGTTGTGTATGGGCAGAAAGAAAACAACACAGTATATGAAGGAATCCATGGACACGATGCACGCTCACACAGAGAGCCTTAAGGATTTTCTAGGTCTCATACCACATAAACAAAGTATGTATTCCAAGAAAGTGAGCAAAAAATGCTCAAGTTATGGGACCTAGAGGTGATCAGGGAAGTCGCGGCACTTCCTTTCGATGGGTGAATTATGCAATAGGTGCTCAAGATGTACAAGGTTCAAAAAAGTACATTAGTAATTTAGGGCTACACATTAGATCTGATTGTTGGTGAACTAGCCCTCATTTTCAAAATCCCTAATGACAAGACAGCCACACCATCCGACTGTGGAGGACGTCAGTCATAGTATCTAAAAGAAGACGATCATGCAAGAAAGAAAATAAAAGATGGAGCTCAAGGTATTCCAGTGGCAGCAGTAGAACACACAACAATATAGAGGTTTATTGTTGCTGAGACCATCAGCCTGAAGAACAACCCCACATATCTGTCCAAGAAACTGTTTTCAATGCTAGTAACTAAAATATTAGACCCAGAGGCTAATATCAATATTGCACAATATTTGTTCAACAATGTCACACAACAAACTGCCAAGGCTAAATCGAGAAGCCTCTTCAAATCTCGGTATGTTTGGTAGTTTGTCTATTGGGCAAGTCAATCTACAGTAAATGTCATGGTCACCACAATATGGGACATGATGGATGTTTCTGGAACCAATAAAATGAATATAGATTCATCTAATGAGGAAACTAGGTTTGATAGATCTGACTCACAATAGACTAAGTCACAGAGAAAGAAAAGCTCATAAATCCTTTTTAGGGCAAAGGCAAGGACAAAGAGCAAGTCGGGGAGAAGAACCAATACACCCACATAGATAGTGATTTTGGCAAGGGCAAGGAGTTGGTAGGGGAGAAATGGTGGAAAGGGGAACACACCCTGAACCCAAACAGTCTGCCTCTCTATAGCCCATGATAATCACTGCACCCCAATCCACTAGTATTCACATCGACACCACACAGATGAAACAATAGAGCAAACAGAAGAGGGTGGGAAAAGAGGAAGAAACGACAACAAATTCTGATCTGGCTCGCTTCAATTATGAAAAAATAATCTGCTACAACAATCCATGAATGCTCGCTACAATCCGGCTAGGCATGAAACCCCATCGAGCAACAAAAAATGAAGCAATTTTTAACTTCACCTCCGTGCGGCTCCTTTCATGGAGAGTGGAAAGAAAAAACCATTGGTTATCAAGGCCCTCATTGGCTCCGATCTTATCCTCCAAAGCTCATTCAAGCTCATGCAAGAAGATCCTCCGAGAGAACCTTCTCGACCCACATCTTTGACCCAAGAGAGCCCCATCGGTCCACTTCAAACAAAGCCCCCCTTGTGGCAAAACTGCCCTCCAATATGGCAAAAAATCACCCCCCTATGTGCGTGGAATAGCCTTCTATTTTGAGCCCGCACCCCCCATACTATTTTTGGCCACCTATCTGCATGTGAGGCCCTTCTATTCTTGACTTCCCTTCTTTGAGACTCAAGGCACCCCACAGGCAAGATCCCTCTCTTAATCGGGTCACTGACGGTACCGGTGATGCTCCCAAGTTCCTTCTCAAAAAAGATTTGGGCCCTCATGGGTGTGTGAACAGGCCCATCAGCCATTCCATGTCAGCAAGCCCATCAGAGATGTTCAACACATGCCGATGACAGGCGCTAGCACCGCACCACCAACCCCATCAAACCACCGACCATTCGCCACCTTGTGCAACATCACTGGCCACCGCCATAGCCAGCATGAGCTTCAAGCTCTTTCTCCCTCTCTTGGATGCCTAATGTGAGCTCACGATCCAAAATATAAACCCCTTTGGCTCATTGTCAGTGCCCACATATGGGGTATTATGTGTGCCACATGGCAATTGCATGTGAAAGCACCTCAAATGCCTTCAAACTCCACATAAAAACTATCAGGAAGTTTTTTTATTTTTATTTTCTTTCTCCACTTCCTCCTCCTGCTATTGGCTACTCCAATCTCCGAGGATCAAGCCGGCAAGACCTAGTGGAAACCGCAATTCCCCGTTCTGTCTTGTACAAATCTCAATGCAATTTGACCTTGTCGGATCCTCCAATAGAGCTGATCAAAAACTGGAAAGACCATCTGGGATCACCCCGTCGTAATTGCTGCCCAGCTTCAAACCACTAAATCTTGCCCGATCGGACTTTGTTTGACACACCGTCACTCCCTGTGGCCTTCATACGCAACATACTTTACATGCAAACCCTGGAAAGTCTCAAAAACATCAAATGGCACACCTATTGAGGCGACCAAACCGGAATGAAACTGGACCTGATGAAACTTTGTCTACTAATATCTTGCCATCCAAGAGTCCAAATGACAATCTGAAAAGATTGACACACTCCATATGATGAGCTATTTGCATTTATCCACTTACACTAGCTCTAGCCACCTGCCATCATCTTGCCTATCCGTCTTAGATCTACAAACAACTCCAGATTCAAACTACCACATCTTGCACATCGTGGCTCCGTTTGACGAGCCGTCTAGACCCGGTCCTTTAGCACTTCAAGGTCTACATATCTAGGCTAAAAACTAGCACGTCAGACATTCTTCACGGAGGAAATCTCTGTAGCTTGTCAGGCTGAGACCATCCTACACATACAACACTCTGGAAGGCCAACTATACCACAATCAAGAACCTCATTGCCCTCAACTACACCACCTAGCCACATACACACATACGGAAGGTAACTCACCTAATCATGCCAGATTCGTACGAAACTTAAGGAACACCATCCCCTCACTAGGATATACCTATCCCTAAGCTTCTACACTCAAAACCCTCACTCTAAACCCATCTGCGGAAAATGCGTAGGATGACAAAGCAGAATTTTGAAAGTGCCCGAAACTGAAATTTATGAGTACCTATGCGCAGCTTATGTAGCCATGATTCTATAGACTACTAGCACGTAGAAAACATACTTCGTTTGATACACTTACGGCCCCAAATAGCTCGTAGATGCGTCGGCGTGTGCGCTTCGTCTCACGTGGAATGCTTGGTGTTGTCGCGTAGCTCTCCTCGAGCCTACAACAATGGTGCAGTCGGATCTCCAATGTGTTGAGCGAGCCGGGCGTAGCAAGAGGATAAAGCTCACGCTCACTCTCTTTCTCTCTCACACACAGTAGACGGCAGCGCTAAAATTTTGATTATGAAAAAAGTCTTCCCTTTACAAAATGACCTAGGTACCTTATATACTAAGGCTACCTTAGGTTTAACCAAAATTGGGGTTGAAAGGGTCAAATGGCTTTGTACTTACAATCTTGAAGTGCCATTGCACCCCGGCTTCTGAAACTAGAATATCTACTCATTACAAATGACGTTTATAGCCATAATCCGCACATTTCATAACTCGCAAAAGATAAGACTTTGGTATGAAACTTGAGTTATGTTGTGTTGTTGACCCAGCGGTCAACACTCCCCCTGTAAGGTCTCTGACCCCGACCAAAAAGAGCACCGTGTACCATGCAATGATCATAATGGAAAAAGTTACTATTTTTAGCAGTTTTCCAAATTCTGTCAGTGCCATGCTGCTTAGAATGTTTTAAATCTTCAAAATGTAAATTAAAATAATTTTTGTAAAAAATTCAAAAAATAGTAAGTTTTTGGTCACCCGACCCGTCCAATTTTGACCGTCTTGAAAAACTGCACCCTCACCCCGAATTTCAAAAAATGCATTTTCGAACCCCGGGGGCTGCTAAATATGGCAGGTACTCGGACCACTACGCCTTAGTTAGGGCTTGGTATAGCAATTTTCGGCATCAAATTCCGACTCGTATGACCCGTCTTAGCCTAAAATCAATTTTTCCAAAAATTGAGCGGGGAGGCACCGGAGCCCGGGACTGTGTGGGAACAGGTCCCAGGCCACTCCAGATCAGCTTTAGCAGCTAGGGGGCGCCCTTTGTCCTTGTGGGAGTCCTGGGAAAGCTGCCAAGCCAAAAACTAAGTCTCAGAGCCAGTTAACCTAGCCAACCTGACACTTGGTGGGTAGGGGAACTCGACTTGCCAATGCAGAGACTGAGTGCTCCTCCAGATGCTTATAGCAGGGTTGGTCGATTTTCAGTCTGTAGGAGCCTATTTAAAGGCCTGCTCACACACACACACACACATGCTCACACACTCACTCAGTACACACACACATGGTATCAGAGCCTAGGTTAGGCTGGGAAATAAAGTCGTACTGTTTGAATATTTAAATAAGGAACTGAAAGTATATAGGTAGTTGATCCGAATTCCTTGCATTGGTGTTGCAGGAAGACCCCGTGCTCGAATATCGGAAGTTCCAAGTGTTTGAGCTTATTTATGAGCAAGCTCGAAGATCCCCAGTTTACCAGTTCAAGCGAGATGTCATGGAGATATTGATGAAGGCTCATACGCCACACTCCACTCGCATTGATAAAGGATGGGAACTTGATTGGACATTTCCAGGAGGGTTTTACTACATCAACGCTCGGAAGCTAGGATGCCTGGCTACCGATTTGAAGAAGATACGTTGGGGAGAAGAGTTGAGGGTGGTGGAGATATTCTACTTAGTGCCTACACGATTGGACCTGACTGTCTCACACGACACCAATCAAACCCTCAACGACTGGCTCTTGGAGAAGGTCACCAATGTGATCCCAGCAAACAGATTCAAAACCTTTGGAGTACCAAAAGAGGAATTCCGGCTTGATATCTTAGTTTATTATCCACTCAAGAATGAGTACAGGAACTATTTCACGAACGAAGTAGTGCATCATGTGAATACCATCTCCTAGGCGTATGTCTTACGCAATCCATGAAGCCATGTAATAAGCTGATCATCAGTTATCCTAAACCTTGAGGGGTTTCAATTGTAATAAATTTTCATCAATAAAGTGCTTTTTGTCTCTGAATCTCTGTCTCTTGATAAAGTGGTATCTTGAATTTTATTTAAAGTCTCGTGTCTATTTTGAAATCCAAGTAATGGTATCAAGAATTTCGTATAACCCATGTAGGCACCGCATGTTGCTCTGTACTCGGCAGCGCAAGAGAAGAAGCTCCTCCTTAAGCAAGCCCAACCTCCGATATTTAAGGGCGAGGGGGCAAATGTGGAGAGAGACGCGGAAGTGTGGATGGAAGCCATGGACGACTACTTTGAAGCTGCGGGGACCCAACACGTAAATCAGACCATGCTTGCGATGTTCTGTTTGACTGGCGATGCCAAGATATGGTGGAAGCAACATTGCAGGGACATGGATATTAAGGGATCTTCCCAGTCCTGGGAAGACATCAAAGCTGCAATAATGGGACGTTATTTACCACCTGCCTATAGAACCTTGAGGATGAATGAATTCTTTTCACTTTGGCAGCTGAATTCATCTGTCAAAGAATATTATGCAAAGTTTGTCACTCTTCGGAGATATGCTCCTAAGATGACCTTGGAACAACAGGTGGCGAGGTTCTGCCAAGGACTAATCGATCCCTTGAATACTCGGTTGGAAGCTCTCAAGCCGACAACACTACAGGATGCCTTGTTGAGAGCCAAACCTCTAGCTCGAAGTACAAAAGGTTAATCAGAACAGGAGGAATCATTGGGCAAAGAGGACAAGGACAACTACTTGGAATAATAGACCAGCCAACCAAGCATATGACCAGCGCCCTATTGTGGCTACCACCACAACCATGGAGTTCCCTGATGTTCGATGCTATGGTTGCGGCGAGCATGGACATTACAGATCCAATTGCCCCAGGAACATTCAGGCAACCAACGCCAATGCCATACCCTTGAATACCCATGGGCGTGGCCAAGCTAATGGAAGAGGAGGACGAGGAAGGATAAACAGAGGGCAAGGGCGTGGAGCTACCGCCAGAGTGAATGCCACAGTGGTACAACCAACTGTGGGTGATGAAGCAGTGGAGAGAGCAACCCTACATGCTGCAATTGACAATCCCAATGGCTGCGAGAAATACGCAGTCATTCATATGCCAGGATCTCTCAGAGGTGAACAAGTTAACTTCCTTATAGATTGTGGTAGTACTCTTTCATTTCTTTCACCCCGATGCATGAGGAAACTAAAGATAGATAAGTATCCAACAAGCAAGCTAGTTGTAGAGTTAGCAAATGGCAAGGAAGTAGTATCTCAACATTCTGTAGGAAAAATCGACTTTGATTTAGGGGGACACCCAACTTCTGCCCAATTTCAAACCCTACCCTTAGGATTCTTTGATGGGATACTAGGGATGGATTGGCTAAAGCAAAATAGGGCCCACATACATTGTGCACAAGGGAATTTTACCTTTACAAATAACTTGGGTAATGAAGCCTTAATCCAGGGGGAAAATGGGAGACCTAGGGCTACTCTAGTTAAGACCAGCAGACTTTTGAAGGGACTAAGGAAGGATCAACAAATTTATGCAGTAAAACTCAACAAGGTGGACCAATCAGATACCTCACTTCGACCAAACTGGTTGAGAGAGTATGATGATGTATTCCCTGAAGACCTTACGAATCTTCCGCCACATAGAGAGGTAGATCATGAGATTGAGACTACCCCTGGATGTGAACCTATCTCAAAAAGACCTGATAAGATGTCACTTACAGAGGACATAGAACTCAAGGAACAACTTAGGCAACTCATTGAGCAAGGATTCATTCGACCTAGTACTTCTCCTTGGGGTGCTCCAGTTCTTTTTCAGAAGAAGAAGGATGGAACCTTAAGGCTATGCATAGACTACCGTGGACTGAACCAGGTAACTGTCAAGAACAAGTATCAAATTCCAAGGATTGACGAACTCTTGGACAGGCTCCACGGTGCCAAAATGTTTACAAAGATTGATCTAAGGTCAGGATATTACCAAATCAGGATCAAGGAATCAGATATTCCAAAGACAGCTTTCAACACTAGGTATGGGCACTACGAATTCACAGTAATGTCTTTTGGTCTAACAAATGCTCCTGCAAGCTTCAATCGACTTATGCAAGATATTTTCAGACCTTACCTGGATGATTTTGTCTTGGTTTTCTTTGATGACATTCTGATCTATTCTAAGAGCGAGGCAGATCATGAAGAACATGTTCGCAAAGTACTTGATCTTCTTCGGGAACACCAACTTTACGCTATAGATCTAGTGGCCACGAGGTTCACCATCAGATCCGTTGTTGGATATGGCAGGGTGGGGACCTCACACCCCCCTTCCGCGTTCATGTCGTCCTTGACATGACCTGATTGTCGATGGCGATGTGGTCTTTGTTGTCGTTTTGGCTTCATCTGTTGCACTGCTTGTAACTTTGTCGAACCACAACAAGAACTATGATCCATTAGAGCGGACATCTTTCATCATAACCATTCATCTTTTGAGATCCTTTGATTGCTTTTATGTTTGCTCTTCTTCATTGGGATTGTTCCTATGCAATCATGTTGGTAGTGTTGTCTGCAGCTTTGTCGACTCGCAATTGAGGAGAAGTATGCTATGATCTGAAATTGGTGCTCCAATTCATTGGTCAATTGATTTGAGTAGCATTTACTTATTTTTGATGTATAAGGAATATGTACAAGAGGATGGTGATAGGTGTCTTTAGATTAGGGTCTAAAACCTGGATGACCAAAGGGAAAAAACCTTGTGGGAAAAAAATGCCTTTGGTATACGCTCTTATTGGAGTTGAGCAGTTGAACGTGAAGTACATGTTCATGAAAGGTGTGTGCTTGGGTGAAACACGGAAATAGTGCCTGATGCAAGTGCCAATTATGGGACACTCTATATGCATATGAGAAATTTGTCAACAAAAGCATGCAATGTGAAAGAAGGAGATGATGGGTGCTTCGAGGAATAAATGTAGCACATGTGACATCAAAAGATGTCTCAAGAGCTTCCACCTTTCCAAGAATGGTTTTCGATGTAGAAGTTTCTCCACTCGTATCTCAGTGCGCTCAATATGTGAGTGTCTTTTGGACCTTCTCCTTCACTTCACCAGACTTAAGTACTTAGACTTCGACTCTTTTGCTCACCTATACTAGCATGAGCGACACAACGTAAATATGCTCAACTCTTCCAGCTTGAGCAGTACCTAGAATAGCTAAGACGCTTAGACCACAGAGAATATTACTTGAAGCTTTGGGACTAACACCTCCCTCATTTTGTGGCTTAGCTACTCGATTCTGACTTTTATGTCTTGTCGGTTGCATGATGACACTGCTTTGTGACAAGTTCTTTGGCTGTTGTAGTGGCTGCTGAGACATACTTCGTGAAGTTTCATCGTTTCCCTGTACCTTCTTCTCTTTGTAGTCCTCAGGCCTCTCGTCAGTCTTTTCTTCATGTGGATTATGGATTTTTTTATTTTTTCTTAATAATAAACAAAGAAAATCTTTAAAAAAACTTACCAAAGAAAAATCATTCAAATAGAAATCTAAATGCTATGTACAGTATACACATGTCCCTAGGGGCTCATATATGGATTTTGTCCCCATACTCCTCTGTAACACTACTATGAGGGCATATACTCTAAATTTCATCAAAAAATTATCACAATAAAACGCAAAAATTCAATGCATCTCACAAAACATTTCCCTCTAATAGTCATAATGTTAGGTCCGCATTCAGAATGCCTCCCCCCTTCCTATTTGGAGTCATCCTTTATGACGACATGGTATCGCGAAGGGTATGTGTTGTGCTTGGGCAATTAAAAGTTGTGCCTATGCAGGCCTTGTAATGTAGCCCTATTATGCATACACAGTCAATGCATGGGAAAGATTTATGTTGTGCAAGATGTGGGTATAAGCAATTTGCTTATTGGCATTTGTTGGAGAGGCTTCCTATTCTAAGCAATATAATGGTCTTTGAAGCTCCTGTATCGTTGCTTGATTGAAGCGACTTGCTCTCTTCTAATTGTACTGTAATCGTAGGAAGAATTGTAAGAATTCAAGCGGCGATGCACTGACAGCAGTTTTGTTGTTCTTCTTTGGGACCCATTTCTTTGCGATTATTGGCTATTTTGTTGCTAACGCTCGTTTGGGAACCCATACTTTCCCGTGCTTCATTTGTGTTTGAAGAGACTTCTTTGGGATCCACCTTTTTGTTGTGTGAGTCAACAGTGGTCTTTGCTTCAGTCCTTGTACGCTTGGTTTGGGACGAGATTTAGGCTTTGAACGTTGATACTATGGTTGTTTTGGAATCCAAATGAATTCCGGACTTTTTTGTGCTTGAATCAACTTCTTCGGAGCCCAAACCTGAGTTGTGAAAGCTTGCGACTTTGTGATATTCTTACCCGTTCGTGCACGCTTTCCTTGTTTTTGTTTTGGTGTTGGATCTTGTGATTTGTCATTAGAGATCTTTGTCTTCTTGATCCATATCTGTTTTTGGTATCCAGATTTGTCGAGCTTTTTGGCTTTAACTTGTTGTCGTGTTCTTTTGACCTGTCATGGTTGTTGCTGAAGGGGTTGGTGATAGTGATGGCCTGAGTTGATGTTAGGGGATGTTGTAAGATTCATCACTATCGCTACTATCCTCAGCAAGGTTGAATTCTTGTACTTTTCCTTGATTTTTTGGATGGTAGTGGAATGATACTGTCTGTTTGCTCGTGGGTGATAGTTTCTTGGAGGACTTTTCTAGCCCATTGATTAGAGCATTGTTAGCTCGTTGCTCTAGTCGTATTCCTCCTAGCTGAGTCTTTGCATCCTTATTAGGAGCCATGTATGAGGATGCTTGTGGTGGCTGTGTCTTCACGGAGGACTTTGGAATCTACTTTTGATGCACTTTATTCGTGTAGCGATGACATTGATTCCCAAGTCGTTGATCTTCTTGAAGCTCGAAGTGTTCTACAGAGTCATAGAACTCGTCGTCTTCTTCATCTTTTGATTCTCCACATTTCTTTGTTTGCTCCTTATTTCGAGAGCTTGTTGATGTCTGGATCTCTTCATTTTCCTGGATTACACTCACTGCAAAATAAGGAACGACATCATAGCCATTTTCATCACAAAACTTTGTTGTGGGAGCATCCTCCACGACGCACACGTCCAGAGTAGCCAAGATGTGTTCCCATCCAAAAGGCTCTAACTCTTCTTTAGGAAATGGTTCTGGGATATAGTCCTTATCCTCTATAACCCGCTCTAGGATACATTCCTCATGTTTCAAGCTACCACATTGTGAAGCTCCACAAATCCACAGTTCTTTAGGCTTACCTAACCAAGCTGGAAGTTCTGATCCTGCTACTGTGGCAGAATCAAACTCCTCAACCGGTGTTCTCGTCACATCCCTATAGCTATGGTCCCTCAAGTTTATCTTTGTAATGGTTTCCATATGTCTCAGGTATATATGGTCATAACCCCAATCTTGGACCATTTTCAATTGTCGCATGAATGGTCTTCCCAGAATGATGTCATAGTTGTTCTTCTTGCCAAAGTCAACAACAGCAAAAATGTGTTCATATTCAATGCCACAAGAAGTAACAAGTACTTTTTCTAGCAGTCCTAGGGGCTTTTCCTTGAGTCCGTCTGCAAGCTGCAGGGTCATTCGTGTGGATATCAAGGCAGGTTTTCCCCATTTTTTCCAAACCTCTTTGGTTGCAATGGCCACACCAGCTCCACTGTCAAGGATTGCCATGGTTTTTACACCATTGAATTCTATAGGAAGGGTGGTGTTTCCATCTTCTCCCTCGTAATACTCGCCTACCTTGTTTAATGGCACTGGCCTAGTATTTATTTGAGGCATTTTAAGCTCTTTGATGCCTTCCTCGATTTGACTCATTGGGGTTTTTACACCAAATTTCTCTAGACATTTACCCACATTAGCCCACATTTTTGTTCTTATTCTGAGCAACTCGGCTAACATTATTGTACAGGTGACTGGGGTAGATAGAATATCTACTAGCCCCTTTGAATCGATGGCCTTGTTGGGAGAGAGTCTCTGTGATGGGACTGCAACCACATCTGACTTGGTCTCGTACTCTCCCATATAGGACAGTAGTGTTCCTAGCGAATGGGGTTGACTCCATAAATTTTACAGATCCTTTGTCGCCCTAGTACGATCGCACGTCTAGATTCATTTGAGATCCAGTCTCAAATTCCTCTATTGATGGTAGAAACACTCCTCGTTCATCACCAGTCTTGTCTACTCGTCTTCTTAGGTCATCGGCTTCATTGGCCTCTCTGACTTGTTTCCATAATTTGTCAAGACCATCTACCTCTTTACAATCCTCAGGTATAGCTTGGTGAAATCCCTCGGAAGAGTTATCCGTGGTATTCAGTACTATCCTTGGTTCTAATGCTGGGTCTTTGAGGTTTGGTATGTGCTCATGACTAGAATCTGGCTCTTTTAGTTCCTGGTTTGGTGGGATTACTTGTGTAGGCATGACACGGATCACATCCTCAAGTTTTGCAACTGGTGGTTCTAGTAAAGTTTGGATTGTTTGAATCATTTTCTGGCACATTTCAAACCTTTGCTTTTCTAGTTCCGCATCGGGATATGTCATCCACCTGTGTTCTTGGGTTTGGTTGTTTTTGAGCCTCACATCATAGGCTTTCAAGAGGGCATCTAATGTCTCATTAACCTTCTCTGCCAACACAGATCCTCCTGAACTAGCACTTCTCAGTTTCTCATCCGTGGATGGTTCTTCTAGAGGTTTAACCATCTGTGTAAGAGAAGGTGCCTCCTTTTCCTCATGTTGTTTTATCTTCTCCTCAGCTTCGGTAAGCTTCTCAGCTAGGGATTTTTGCTCTCGTTCCCTACGTGCTTTCATCCTAGTCTTTCTAGCTTTCCAACTATTTCGTTTCCTCTTGGTTTTCTGACTAGGTGCGTCTGTCTTTGGTCCATCATCTGTCTTTGGACTCCTGTCAATTTCCGTGTTCTTTGTCTCTGGATTCTCATTAGCTTTCTTTTGAGCTTGTGCTCTCGTAACCACTTGAACTGGTACAACATTTTCTTTTTCTGAGCTACTAGGTAGCTGAACAATCCCTGATACATTTGTCGTGATATTCCTGATTTGGTTTGGGTTTTTCAGGCAATCGGGGATCAAGTGAGTGATGCCACACTCAAGACAATAGGCATTTACTTCAGTGATCTCCGTATGAGGACATTGTTTGACCAAGTGGTTGTCACGACTTTTGTGACAATCTGTCTCTGGTTGAGGAGATTCTTTTAGCATTTCCTCTTGGCTATAAGCAAGCTTTGACCTAGATAAGCCGTTATTTGCAATGAATCGCAATGTCCTTTCGTCCATTTCATACCTTCTTTCTTTCGACTGAAACCCAAGAGGTGGAGGTTGTACCGGCCTCACCACTCCATGTGTTTCTCTCACATTTTGTTGCTCCGAAGGGTAGTACTCACTTTGGTTGCTATATCACATTGTAGCTGGTACTGGCGTTGATTTATTTGATGCTTCCATCATTGGCATGTATCTCATGTCTACCGGCATTCTAGCACCTGGCAGTGGAGGTTGTTGTCCTAAGACAAGCTGTGGCCTTAAAATTCCTACTGGTCCTGGCGCATTCCCCGTAATGTATCTAGGTGGATTAGGTGCTTCTGGAACAGGTTGTACATACCTCTCCCTAGCATTTTCCATGCTATAATAGCACTCTTCCCCCGTATGGTTCGTCCATTTTCTCTCAATTTCACACCACTTTGGCTCTCCCGAATCAAACCTTACAAGAGGAATTAACCTCTTGACCAAGTCGTCAATAAGCTTTTCTTGATCAATAGGTGTCGTTGGCTTGGCAATGGACTCACTTATCTGTGAAACACTGTGCTGAGAGGATGTGTCATCTCCTTGACTCTTTAAGTCCTTTTCTTTGTATGCCTCACAATTATCCACTAGATAAAGAGCTTCTTTGATCAACTCGTTTAGCGTCATCCTCCTTATCATATGCAGATCCTTCTGAAGGCCCGCATCTCTCATTCCCTGGATAAAGATCAGCATCAGTCGTGCTTGCGTAGGTAATTCCGCTCTCGGACAAAGCTTAACATATCTCTTGAGCCGTAATGATGCTTTGCGTACTGATTCATTCTCTTTCTATTTGAATCTATGGATTTGCGAGACCGTGTTGTGAGCAATGCCTTTTGGCGAGAATTCTTCAATAAACTCCTCAAACAGCTCATCTAGGGTCTCAAAATGCCATTTTTCCACCGAGTCGAACCATGTAGCTGCATCATCTTCTAGAGTCATTCCAAATCCCGCAAACTGTGTCGCAAAATCTGAAACTTCCTCTGCTCTAATTACTCTTCTAAAAGTCGTTACGTGATCTCTCGGATCTTTATCCCCGGAGTATTTTCTGTTTACCCATTTTTGGACTTGGGATGGTCTAACTCGTGGATTGTCTACAAGTCTAACCAGAGACTCTCCCAATCCTTCTTTCGTTATCGCTCTTGAAGGGAATCCTGGTGGCTCTCTTCTTGGAACTCCTATAGGAATTCTCGTGTTTGGTGGAGGCATTTGTGGTCCTTCATTGACCAAATATCCACTTCTTTCTAGTAAAGTCTGTGGATTTGTGCTTTCTACAACTCTATATTCTCGTCCATACTTGTCGACAACTATAGATCTCCATTGACAGTCGACTCCGTATGTGTAGACATATAAGAGCTTGTAATCCGTTATCTCTTCTAGGTATGGATCTGAGCACCTATAAAGATTGACCTCATTGTCGTCTATGTATCTATATAGTCCTTCACTCTCATGAACAATCATCCAAACTCTCTCAACAAGATGGGTCTTTATCAATTGCAAGTTTGGAAGATCCATTGTGGGAGGATATTCCTCTATCGTCGGGATCTCCAAGCTTGTGTAAGCTGCGTTTGAATCTAGGGTAGACATGATTTATAGGCTTAAGAGATTTTGCTTGGCTCAAGTAGACTTAGTCCACTGTGTTCAAGTGCTTTGGTTAGGGAAAAGTCGAAACTATGCCCAAAACCGCAACCGTTTCGTCACAATTCTCGCAAATTGTCGCTTTCAGACACCCCTAACTTGCGGAAGAATTTTGAGGCCTCAAACGACGTTTTTTTCAAAGTTGACCTAAATGGTTGCCGTTCAAGTTTTACTCTAAGATCTGTAGAGCCGCTCTCATGCTACGTTTTGATATAAAAACTTTTCCGATCCGATACCGTTTGTGAAAGTTATTGCCAAAATAGTGAAATGCAGTTTAGACTGGTCAAAATGAGTCCAAATTCAATTTTAAAAGAAGATTTGGGATCTCTGTGACACTGTGAACACTTCTGTATGGTCAAAATTACAGTTGGACCCTAAAACTGGCCTAGAGACATCCTACGCGTAGGATGTCTATATGCTCAGAATTTAACAAAATTTGGTCCAGAGACTCCCCTTAAGTCCAACAACACAATGGTATGCTCAGAATTTCATTTGGACCTAAAAATGGCCTTGAGACATTCTACGCGTAGGATGTCTTTTTGCTCAGAATGACTTGAAATTTTCACCCCATATTCTCCTTGATGTGCTGAACTCACAGGTATTTTTACTTTTTGATTCTGACACCTATAGGTTGGTCAAATGATCAAGAATCTGTTCCAAAAGCCTCATGTCCATTCTGATGAATTCACCAGTCAAATCAACTCCAAATTGGACCAAATATGCCTAGGAGGCTTATCTAAGGCTATATGACAGCATGCTATGTCCATAGGAGAATTTTTGTCTCAGAATCATGCAGTAGACATCCTATGCGTAGGATGTCTTTTTACTCAGAATGAACCCAAATTTGAACCACAGACTCTACTTAAGGTGTTGATCACTGTGGTATGCTCAGAATTTTGTTTAGAGTCCAAAATCACACAGAAGACATCCTACGCGTAGGATGTCTTTTTGGCTTGTTTGACCCCAGACTTGTCCCACAGCTTCCCCTTGATGTCAGTAACCCAGTGGTATGCTTAGATTTCAAAAGTCCCAAATTTTAGCTGTTCTTACCTTTTGTCTGTCCAAAAACGCTAAAGTCTGTTCAATCTTCACTTTCACTGACCCAAATGAGATGAAATTTATCACATGCACTCAAAACATCATGTATAACATGCACATGAAGTGACCCTATGGTTTGGTCTCAAAAATTAGGCCTTGGACACAATTTGGGTAGGATATCTGGCAATTTTTATCTTTTGGCTTTGATCTGTCAAAATTTGGTCAAATTTCCACTTTCCAGGTGAAAAAAGGGTAAAACCTACCTTCTAAACACACTGGTAACCTCAGATTTTCCAAAAAGTGCCCAGATCACCCTGTAGACATCCTACGCGTAGGATGTCTACTGCTGATTTTTTGAGACTGAAGTGTCCCTGATGCTTCCTTATGCTTTCAGCAAGCGCAAGTATGCTTCACAATTGCAAACACATGCAAAAATCACTCAATTTAAGCCTTTTCTGAAATTTTACGTTCTCTGACTCCGCCTTTTGGCTTTTGGTCAACAAAAATAGGGGAAAACACTGAAGTCAATATGTTACTAAGGTAAAACCTACCCTCTGAACACTGGTGCAGTCAGAATTTTCAAATTTGGTCTCCAGAACCCCCTTGAGACATCCTACGCGTAGGATGTCTATGTTTACAGAATTGCAGGTTTTCTTCACAGAACCCTTGCAAATGCTCTTTTAAATGAACAGCATCAGTCCGTCATACAAAAATATCCACAAAAGCTTGTTTAATGCATTTTTACCCTCAAAAGCACACTTTTTCGTGATTTCAAATGCAATCAAGTACTTTAGCAAATAATTCAGTGATGAATAGCTCTAGATCAGGATGGGTTTTTGCATCTATGAGTAGAAAAACGCTGCCACACACGGACTAGTAAACGCTTTTATCACCTCACAAATCACTCGACCACCAACAACTACTCTAATCCACAGATCCTAACTAAACCTATCTAGTCGTAGACCCTCGGCAAGACACACGCTTCCTGGCTATCCACTTGATCGCGGAATATCCTCTTCCGGATCCGCTTAAGAAAAACGCTTTCTTTAGCCGAAACTAAATCAAGCAACCATCACACGAGTGTTAGTAGGAAACCTACTTAGGTCCTTGTGTCCCCGGCAGCGGTGCCAATGTTGGACGGAAGACTCACACACCCATGAAGTGCATGCAAACACTACCTAGATCAACATAATGTCAATCGAGGACACAGATGACACGATAGGCACACGGAGGAAATATCTTTAGCCTGTCAGGCTGAGACCATCCTACACATACAACACTCTGGAAGACCAACTATACCACAATCAAGAACCTCATTGCCCTCAACTACACCACCTAGCCACACACACATACGGAAGGTAACTCACCTAATCATGCCAGATTCGTACGAAACTTAAGGAACACCATCCCCTCACTAGGATATACCTGTCCCTAAGCTTCTACACTCAAAACCCTCACTCTAAACCCATCTGCGAAAAACGCGTAGGATGACAGAGCAGAATTTTGAAAGTGCCCAAAACTGAAATTTATGAGTACCTATGCGTAGCTTATGTCACCACGACTCTATAGACTACTAGCACGCAGAAAACAGACATCGTTTGATACACTTACGGCCACAAATAGCTCGTAGATGCGTCGGCATGTGCGCTTCGTCTCGCGTGGAATGCTTGGCGTTGTTGCGTAGCTCTCCTCGAGCCTACAACAATGGTGCAGTAGGATCTCCAATGTGTTGAGAGACCCGGGCGTAGCAAGAGGATAAAGCTCACGCTCACTCTCTTTCTCTCTCACACACAGCTGACGGCAGCGCTAAAGTTTTGATTATGAAAACAGTCTTCCCTTTACAAAATGACCTAGTTACCTTATATACTAAGGCTACCTTAGGTTTAACCAGAATTGGGGTTGAAAGGGTCAAATGGCTTTGTACTTACAATCTGGAAGTGCCATTGCACCCCGGCTTCTGAAACTAGAATATCTACTCATTACAAATGACGTTTATAGCCATAATCCACAACATTTCATAACTCGCAAAAGATAAGACTTTGGTACGAAACTTGAGTTATGTTGTGTTGTTGACCTAGCGCCGGTGGACAACAATAGAGATGCATCAAAGGGTAGTTCAAAGTCTTGTGGTCACCACAATGCTCAATGCCATTATTATGATAAGTTTGGTCACATAAAGATGGATTGTTATGCTTGGAAGCGTGAAAAAGAGAAGGGCAAAGGTAAAAGCAAAGATCATGATGATAAAGAGGAGAAACCAAAGAGTTCACTTAAGATTGAAGAATTGAACATAGTTCAGGATGACAGTGATGACAGTGACAGTGATGCACATGAAACTCTATCTTTGCAAAGTTCTATGCTAGCTGAAATCCTTGTTAGTGGTGAATTATCCCATACATGGATTCTTGATTCGGGTGCTTTGTTGCATGTTACACCTCATAGGCATTGGTTTACTACATACGAGGAAAGCATTGGCTTTGTTATGTTAAGTATGGAGCCTGATTTACCCTTGTAATTTTCTGTGGTAAAAGCGCACATTTGTAAGGCCCCCATCATGAGGAGAAGCCATCGTGCATGAAGGAAAATCACTCGCCGGAAACCAAAATTTTCACGACCAAAAATCAGGGGCAACTTTAGGGGCCTCGGGGGCGGAAGCCCCCAAGAATTTTTCGCCGTCCGGAAAGTGGTCGGAAAACAACCGTCGGTTGGCCGCCCGGTGGTCGGAAGTCAATGGCCGGGTGCCGGTGGCCGAATTCAAAAGCGGACTTGTCTTCTCAAGGGCGGCCACACATGGGAGGATTGAAGGATCCAATTTGGACTTATCTACACAAGGGCGGCTACACATGGCTGACTCTCATGAGAGAGGGCAGCCCTTTTGGTCTATAAAAGGAGGACATTTCTACACACATTATATAGTGTGAAGTTGATGCAACAAGGTGAGTGTGAGGTGGTAAGAGTGAAGCAAGGCGGGAGCTCCATTAAGGGTATAATCCCTTTGTAAACTAATTCTTGTTTAGAAGTACTAAATCCATTGAGTGGCTGCTTTCCCGTGGACATAGCCCACATTGGGTGAACCACGTATATCGTGTGTACTCTCTCTCCTCTATAATCTCGTGTATGTAAATTTGTCTCTCTCCATTAAGTAATCTACTCAACTATCTATTTAGCTACGTCTTATTTCCTAACATGTTACACTTGGTGACAATTACTCTTGGACATTGTTGGCGTAGGTGATATTGCCATGGTTATGGCAAATGGGATTAAGTTTATCATCCATAATGTGTGTCATGTTCTAGCCTTGACACGCAATCTGATTTTGGTTGGACATCTTAATGACTTGGGTTACAAAGTCACTTTTCATCAGCAGTCTTGGTGTGTTGCAAAGGGTCATCTTATTATAGCCCATGGTTCTCATTAGGGAAAATTTGGACTCACAAAAAGGGGCCTTATAAGGAATTTGACTTCCTCTCTCATGTCGAAAACGGGTGTGCGGTAAATTTTTTGCAAATCAACTCTAAACTTGGCGAAGATTTGACAGTTAGAATCTACTCTTCAAGATCTTTCTATTGATATATAGCATGCCATGAGATTCCTCATATTTTGAAAGATTCTATTTTTTATTTTCTTGTGATGTGACAACTCCGTTTAGAATCTAGAGACTCAAAAATAGAATCTTTTAAAATATGATAAATCTTGTGCCGTGCTATATATCAATAGAAAGAGCTTGAAGAGTAGATTCTAACTCCCAAATCTTCGCCAAGTTTAGAGTTGATTTGCAAAAATTTTACTGCACATCCGTTTTGGACGTGAGAGAGGAAGTCAAATTCCTTATAATGCCCCTTTGTGAGTCCAAATTTTTCCTAATGAAAGTTGGTTCACTTTATCCTCTTTATGTATCTGATAAAAACAATGTTATTTTTGTAATCAAGCTAGAAACCGTTGCTTTTTGGCATAGCCGGTTAGGACATATGTCAAAGAAGGAATGGAGACACTCTCTTGTTTGGGCTACTTACCATTTTTGTCATTTTCTGATTTTCCCTTTGTGAGCACTGTCAATATGGAAAGCAAACACGGACACGCCATACACATTCCTTTGACAAAGAAAGAAAACCCTTAGAGCTTGTGCACAGTGATTTGTGTGGGCCTATGCCTTCTAAATCCCATGGTGGTGCATCCTATTATGTTACATTCATTGACGATGCAACACGGCATGTTTGGATCTACACCATGAAGTCTAAAGATGAGACCTTTTGTTGCTTCAAGAAGTTCTTATCTAGTATTGGAACTCGGTCTGAACATAAGTTGAAAGATTTGTGCTCATAAAATGGTGGAGAATATGTCTCCAAAGAGTTTACAGACTTCTGTTCAAGTAGGGGAATTAAGAGTGAATTTACAGCTCCTTATACGCCTGCACAAAATGGTGTTGTGGAATGAATGAATAGGACCATCCAAGAGTGGATTATGTCTATGCTATCACATGCTAATTTACCGCAAACGTTTTGGGTTGAAGCATTATACACAGCCGTGTACTTGATCAATAGATCACCACATACTTCATTATAGTTTGGTGTAACTTTGGAGTTATGGTCATGACATAAATTGTCTTATGAAAAACTCTGCACATTTGGCTGTGAAGCTTATGCACATGTACCCAAGGAGTTGCGTGCTAAGCTAGATCCTAATTAGTCGAAGAAATGCATCTTCATTGGCTATGGTGTAGATGGTCAATTTGGATATCGTTTATGGGATCCGGAAGGTCGATCAGTGATTCGTAGTAGTGATGTTGTCTTTAATGAGACTAAGATGCATAGACAGTCAGTGAAAGAGGTTGAATTTTGGAAAGTGATATTTTTTGATGTATCATCTCCTATCCAGACAGCTCTTGAGACACTTACTACACAGTCTAGTACAAGTTCTAATCAACCGATGAAGACTCAAAGAGTCTCACATCTGCCAAAACATTTTGTTCCAGGCGTGGATTTTGTTTTGCTGACAGATAGTGGTGAGCCTTCTTGTTACAAAGAGGCTATGCTAGCCAATGATAAGGTTCAGTGAGAACATGCTATGAAGAGGGATTGCCAGTATTGCAAAGAACAAAACATGGAAACTTGTTCCATTGCCAAAAGGTAGGAAAGCATTGCCTTGTAAATGGGTTTACAAGAAGAAAATTGACAATTACAAAGCTCGTTTAGTGGCCAAAGGTTTCAAGCAAGAAAATGGTGTCCATTTTCAAGAAATATTTTCTCCAATGGTCAAGATGACCACACTGAGAATGTTTCTTGCTTTGGTTGCCACTGAAGATATGGAGCTTGATCAAATGGATGTCATTATAGCTTTCTTACATGGTGATCTCAAGGAAGAGATTTATATGCAACAACCTGAAGGGTTTGTGCTAAAGGGCAATGAACATTTGGTATGTAATCTTTTGAAAAATATCTATGGCTTGAGCAATCATCCAGACAATGGTATCAAAAGTTTGATGCATTTATGCGTTTCCTAGGCTATAAGCGTAGTAATGAGGATCCATGTCTGTGAAAAGAAACCCCAATGGACAACTTATTATGCTTATCCTTTATGTAGATGACATGCTTATTGCTGGTCATTCCAAGAAGGACATTGATGACTTGAAAACTAGACTAAAAAGTCAATTTGACATGAAAGATTTGGGTGAAGCCAATCACATTTTGAGTATGCGCATTACTCGTGACCGTAAGAAGAGGTTGTTGTACCTTTCTCAAAAAGAGTATGTGCACAAGGTTCTTGATCATTTCAACATGCAAAAGGGGAAGGATTTGAGTACTCCATTACTTGCATGTTTTAAACTTATCAAGAACACCTGTCCCAAATTTGCTGAGGAAAAAGCTGCAATGGCTAAGGTTCCTTATGCTTCAGCTTGTGGTAGTCTCATGTATGCCATGGTGGCTACAAGACCTGACATTGCACATGTAGTGGGAGCTGTCAGCAGATTTATGTCTAACCCTGGTAAAAAGCATTAGGATGTTGTCAATTCGATTCTTAGATACTTGAGTGGCACTACAAATAGAGAGTTATGCTATGGTTGTGGAGAGTCATCCATTCAGGGATTTGTAGACAGTGATTATGCAGGTTGTGTCGATAGTCGTAAATCAACAACATGTTGGATTTATACAATTTCTAGTTCTGCTATTTCTTGGAAATCCGTTCTTGAAGACCATACATCCATCTCTACCACATAGGCAAAGTATGTTGCATTGAGTGAAGCATACAAACAAGTTGTTTGGCTTGCTCGCCTAGTGAAAGATCTTGGATTGGAGCAGTGTACACCAATTCTTCATTGTGATAGTCAGAATACAATTTACTTGGCTAACAATCCAGTGTTTCATTTCAAAATGAAACACATTGATGTGCGTTATCACTTCAATCGTGAATGCCTGGCAAACAAGAGCCTTGATTTAGTGAAGATTCTTATGTCAGAGAGCACAGAGGATGCACTCACTAAAAGTATCTCCAGCCATCAGTTTCAGCATTGTCCTAAGTTGATGGGCATTGGGTGAAGAGTGGCTCTCTTTCCATTCTTATGGTCTCCCACACTGGCCATCAAGTGGGAGAATGTTAGGTTTAATGGCCATGTGGCCGACCGCCCTTCACTAACTAATACTAACCCTAAGTGTGCATCTATACAATTGTGTGAGCCACTAACACTAAGTACAATGTATATTGTGCCTTAGTGCATAAGATAGAGAAAAAGAAAGGGGGCACACAGTGTGTGTTGGCTCTCCCCCTCCAACCTCTGTGTGTGTGTGTGTGTGTGTGTGTGTGTGTGTGTGTGTGTGTGTGTGTGTGTGTGTGTGTGTGTGTGTGTGTGTGTGTGTGTGTGTGTGTGTGTGTGTGTGTGTGTGTGGCTATGGCGGTGTGTGTGTGTGAGTGTGTGTGTGCGTTCCTCTTCCTCTTCCGCTGTGCCCCTGGCTCCTCTCCTTCATTAGGCCCTCTCTGGAGCCCATCTAGTCTAGAAACCCACATAAAACTTACATCTCTAGCTACCACTTGCCTGCCGAGGCTCTTCCCATCTGCTCTAGCACTCTACCATGCATATGTAAGTCTACACACCACTGCATGTGCTTTCTTCTAGGGTGGATACACTTTGGATGTACCATCATTGCCCAATCCCCTTGTTGAAAATTCATGTTCAACCAAAAAACAGCTTTATTCTTCTACCAACTGCAAGAACTAGCAAACACTATCCAAAACTATGAGAAAACCACAAAAAAACTACACATGTACACTATTGCCAAACCTTAAGTGGGTTGTTCCACCCCTTGCATAATCTACCCTCCTTGATCAAACACGTGACACTGCTCTCCTCCATCCATTTGTAGCACCCTCCAATAGTGCTTCACCCATGTCCGCAACCAACCATGCACACAAAATGCCCAAAGCACTTTGACAGCCCTTCTCTGAGCACAAACCTGCCTTATCAACACACTTGTCCTTGCGAGTATATTACCTGAACCAACCAATGTATCTAGCTCTACAATCACACCATCTCCCCCAGCCAAGTAAAATAGAGCTCCTCTCAATGGAACGCTATATCCGACAAAAAACATACTTCATTGCTGCACTTACTGGGTATACATTTCAACCATGTATTGCATACCCCTTTAGAGAGCTTAGACACCACTATGAATCTCCTTCATCTGCCATATGATATACCTATTGAACTTTTCAAAGGAGACTGAACATTCATACCTTGATTTGGTAGGACTTCTCTTGCTTGATTTGGAACTAGCTCCACCCCTTGCACAACTAGGGCTACCCTAATTGGCAACCGCGGCATGGGAACCACTCCATCTCTTTGCATCCGCAAAACCCTGGGTTCTTCTCGCTTTGGCACATTCATTTCCATTACCTTCGGCTCGTTTTTCACCACTTCAATTGGCGTATGCTCCACAACACTTGACAACCCCTGCCTCGCTTGCTGCTTCCTCCATATATTATTGGTCCGGCCTCTTGCCCATTCCATCGCCTCGGCATACATTACAAGCCCATGCGTCTCCACTTTATCCCTGACCTCCTCATGCAGGTAATTGAAAAAATTGCTCAATTTTAAAAAAAATCAACACTTTGGGTATCAATTACCTCCATTAGCTCCCGCCAAAGGGCTTTGAATTCCCATATGAACACTTGGAAATTTCCGTCCTACCTTTTCTTTAGATTATCCAGCTTTCTCTTTACCTCATGCATCTACACCACTGGCATGTACTGGAATCAAAAAGCAACTTCTAAAGCTTTAGAATTTGTCTTTTTTTTTGTAGGTAGTCCATCAAACCACCGTTTTGCACCTTCTGAAACCAGCAATGGGAAAATTTGTACCACACCTTCTTTTTTTGTCAACCTGTGTTCTAGCACAAATAAGCCATAATCATGTAGACAGATTTTTGCATCATACACCCTAGTGAAAGTAGGAAAACCCGTCCATGCCATCTTGCACCATATCTGCTCTTCAAAATATGCACTTCATCTACTCCAAAGCCACTACTTCACCTTCAAATCGGAGAATAGCTCCTCAGTGGGGGCACCAAAAGATGGAAAGGGGGAAAAGGAAACACATTTGGAACCCAAACAGTCAGCCTCTCTATAGTGCAAGATAATCACTGCACCCCAATCCACTAGAGTTCACCTTTGTAACTCACACAATTGGCAACAAACCATACCGATTTTTGCCCTTTTATGACCGTGCTGCAAGACACACCGCTCTCTCTTCCTCTCTCACATACATTGAGGCCTGGGGAGGCATGCACATCTCAAACACCGACACCACACAGTTGGAACAATGCAAAGAGATGGGGGGGAAAGGAGGAAGAAATGGTAATTTTTTTTATCTAGCTTGCTTCAATTATGAAAAAATCATCTGCTACAACAATCCATGAGCACTTGCTACAATCTGACTCGGCATGAAACACCATCAAGCAACAAAAAATGGGGCAATTTTTGGCTTTGCTTCCATGCAGCTCCCTTCATGGAGAGCAGCAAGAAAAAAACATTGTTTATCAAGGCCCTCGTTTTCTCTGATCTTCTCCTCCAAAGCTCATCCAAGATCATCCAAAATGATCCTCCAAGGGCTCCTTCTCAGCCTCCATATTTACCAGAAGAGAGCCCCGTCAGTCCACTTCAAATGAAGCCCCCCTTGTGGAAAAATTGCCCTCCAATATGGAAAACAATTGCCCCTCTATGGGCGTGGGAAAGCCTTCTATTTTGTGCCCCCACCCCAATGCTAATTTTGGCCACCTGTATGCATGTGAGGCGCTTCTATTCTTTCTTCCCTTCCTTAAGACTCAAGGCACTGCACCCACCAAGTGAGATCCCTCTCTTAATCGGGGCACCGATGATGATGTTGGTGCTCCCAAGTTCCTTCTCAAAGAGATTTGGGCCCTCATGGGTATGGGTGTGTGAATAGGCCCATCAACCATGCCATGTCCGCAAGTCCACTAGAGACATTCAACACATGCCGACAACGGGCGCCAACACCGCGCCACCAACCCCATAAAAATCACTAGTCATTCGTCGCCCTGCGTAGCACCACTGGCCTGTGCACCATAGCCAACGTGAGCTCCAAGCTCTTTCTCCCTCTCTTGGATGCCTAATGTGAGCTCACGGTCTAGGATATAAACCCCTTTGGCTCACTGCCCGCACCCACATATGGGGTATTACGTGGCCTTGTGACAGTTTCATGTGAAAGCGCTTCCAATTCCTTCAAAATCCACATAAAAACTATCAAGAAATTATTTTATTTTTTATTTTTTGCTCCACTTCCTCCTCCTGCTATTGGCTGCTCTCAAAGCTTCAATGATCGAGTTGACAAGACCTAGTGGAAACCCCTATTCCCGGCTTTGAGTTGTATAAATCTCAATGCG
The DNA here is from genome assembly GCF_014529385.1 of Adiantum capillus-veneris. Lineage (NCBI taxonomy): Eukaryota > Viridiplantae > Streptophyta > Polypodiopsida > Polypodiales > Pteridaceae > Adiantum > Adiantum capillus-veneris. The sequence continues at coordinate 80,462,773 of NC_140953.1, read as the reverse complement.
CTTTGACCTTGCTAGGTCCTCCAACGTAGCCGATCAAAAATTGGAAAGACCATATAGGATCACCCCGCTATAGCTGCTGGCCAACTTCAAACCACTAAATCTTGCCCATCCGGACTCCGTTTGACACACAGTCGCTTCTTGTGGCCTTCATATGCAGTGTACTTGACATCCAAACCCTAGTGAGGCTCCAAAAGAATCAAATGGCACACCTACTAAGGCACCAAACCAGCACAAAACTAGCCCTCGATGAAACTTTGTCTACTAATATCTCGCCATCCAAAAGGCCAAATGACGATCTAAAAAGACCAACATGCTCCATATGATGAGATCTTTGCATCTATCCACTTACACCAGCTCTAGCCACCTGACATCACTTGCCCTATCCATCTCAGATATGCAAACAGATCCAGCTTCAAACTGCCACATCTTGCTCACCATGGCTCCATTTGATGATCCATCTAGACCTGCTCCTTTAGCACTTCAAGCTCTACATATCTAAGCCAAAAACCAGCATCTCAAACATTCTTCACCTGCCACCCTGTTAGGCCCTCTCTGGAGCCCATCTAGTCTAAAAACCCACATAAAACTTACATCTCCAGCTGCCACTTGCATGCCGAGGCTCTTCGTCTACTCTAGCACTCTACCATGCATCTATAATCCTACACATCACTGCATGTTTCCTCTTCTAAGGTCGACACACTTTGGTTGCACCAATGTTTAGCTATTGACACATATACGGGTGCTGGTGCTAAAAAGCCTAGAACACTGGGTTTAATTGAAGCACTTAAAGCAAGAACTCGAATACCATCCAGTATACGGAGACCATTGAGCAACACACACATAAGACACACAGACACAAGCTGAGTGCACTAACACTACTAACCAACAAACTGAATCCACTAGAACTGCAAAAGCCAATTAGTCTTCAAAAAGTAGCTCCGTACTAGAGGCTAGCAGCATGGCCATTGTTAAGCTAGATCATCTACAAAGGTTGTAGAGAACACCTCTCAAGGGAAGATTGGTGATAAATAAACGAGACAAAATGCTTTTCCATATGCATTCCCAGTGACAACTTATGCAACAGATAACACAGATCTAGAGGTAATCACTCAAGGTTGTGCGACATCAATTCAATCAAGTTGGAAAACGATAGTAAATGCTATTGGACAAATGATGGAAGCTCAAACCTCCAGCTCCTGTACCAGTGTAGCACTGCAACAAGAACTTTAGCAGGCCTAGGACGAGCTGAAGAAGCTAAGGGAGGAGAAGACAAATTGGGCAGCCAAAAACCTTGCTATTCAGATACAAGAACATCATCACAGGAGGGAGGAGGAAGCCCTAGAAAATGAAAAACACAATCTTCTCCAAGAAAATAGGATTATTCAAAAATCAAAGGAAGATGCTATGAGGAATTTGATTGCTACCAGACACTGCTGACGGTTAGAAGATCAAATTTTAGGGATTTTTTCAAAACACATCAAGTAACAAAGGATGCCATATCCTAGAGATACATCTACCACAATTTAGTGCAAATTGTGGATAAGAACGGTGATCTGACTCTTAATGTATCTGATCTTGAAACTTTCATTGAGACAGTCTAGGCAAAACTCAAAGAAAAAGCAGAACAATACATACCACATTGGTCAATGAATCTCTCCTAGACTTCATCAAAAGCCAGAAATATGAGGAGGAGGATGATGAGGATAGAGCCAATGGGCATAACACTAGAACATCTATTGGGGGCACATCAACGGGGAATGCACCTCCAAATCAAACATCAATAAACCCAGTAGAGCAGCATGACCCACCAGTAGGAGACCATCTAGATTCACAACAACAAACTGGGGGACAACATGACCAAGTGGATTCAACTCTAAATAAAGGGAAAGTTGTGCTACTCATCACTGATTTTGATTTTGACCCTACCAAATTCACTGAGCTGCTAGCACTTATTAATAAGAGTCTATGAAGAGAAAAAGTCTTCAAACTGACAAATTTTTGGATGATGATTCAGTATATTCAAATATGGAGCAGTTTCAAAAGCCAGGCGCATGGTGGAGGATTGGAAGTCAGCCAGTTATCATGACCAAGCAATCTATCGACTACCAGCTCACTCTGCATGTTTTCAAGTGTTGGAAAGGATTCTAAAATGGGATGTCACTCACAATGATAGAGCAGTACATCCCAAACCCATGGATTTAACCACAGTAAATCTTAGATCATTGGGACTTCATGTGGAAATGTTGTTAGGAAACAACCCTACATACTAGTGTATGAAGGAGATCAGATACCAATTGAAGGATGTGCTCATTCAAATAAAAAGTGCTAGAGAAGTATTGGATCTTAGATTCAAGGACTTAATAGAATGCAATGAGGCCAATAGTAGAGGACTCAAGGCCAGGATGTTGCTCAGAGTACAAGAAACACAACTCAAGAGTCTATTTCATTTGGTTTGAGTTACAAGGAAAATGATGCAGCAGGAAAATTAGACAGCACTAAACTTCTTAGAATTTGTCCCTGACTCTCTAGCCTTGCTCTATGCCATTCTAGTTAAGGAAGCTGAGTTGCCTCGGTTCTTTCCAGCTCTCTTTCCACCTCACACAAATCCAAAAGACCAAAACAAATATCTAGAGATAGCAAATGGGCTCCGAACATGGTATGAAGATGCAAATATAGAATGGATGGCATGGCAACAAGTAGTGCAAAATGCACATCACAAGACCATGGCGAGTGAACTAAGGGAGGATCTATGTAGATTTCCATTGTTAATGGGCCAGTGGAAAATTTAGATCAAACGGCTCATTTGCATACGAATCAGCTACTACAATCGACAATTGAGGCTTGTAAAATTCCAGAGAAGGAACTGGCTAGTAAGGCAAGCTTTGAACCATAATCCAGAGAAATTTCCGAGATTTTGTTTGAAGCCTGTATCAAGTGTAACCAGCCACTACCTCAAGGATGGATGCATACGGCCTCTTATTGCCACAAGCTGGTTAGAACTCGTCTGTAGATGCACCCTATATGATGCTGACACTAAGACTTGGGATGCACTGACACCCTATGAAGCTGAAATGATAATGGTTAGGAAGGACCAGATAGAGCAAGAAGCATTGTTCAAACTAATTCAGAAGGGAAGTGTTGGACCCTCTACTTTTGAAGCATCCCAAGCACCATCTAGAGAAAGAAAGAACTTGACAAAAAGAAGGTTCAGGTGAGGAAGTCCAATGTTGCTCAGGTGGAGGGTGCTGACAAGAAGGCAATTAAAGAAGCTGGAGATGCATGGTATAAGACAATGATTGTCCACAATTGGCACCTTTGGAGTCCTATGCTGGCATACAAGAGCTAGTTGTCCAAATACAAAAGAAGCAACAAGCAATTGAGAAACCTTATTGACACCATCAATAGGCCATTGGAAAGCAGTTTGGATATTGTCTACTAGAAATTTTGGTATATGCCAAAATTCAAGAAAGGAGAGGAGGAATATAGAAGGAAAGAACCAGTGTTGGCAGGTGAAGTAAGCTTCTAGGAGCAATAACCAGTGAGTTATCGCAATAGTTGATAGTGCATAGTCAGTCACACACCCGCCCCCGAACAACCTATAAATAGGACCCATTACTCATGTTGTATAGCTTTTGACTCTTTAGAATCTGCACTAGTCTATGTCCAGAGGTACTTGTTCTCTTGTAATCATTTTGGTGTGCTCTCTCTCTTTTCTATTATGATATAGCCAGCTTTTGGGATATCAAATGCTCCCCAGTGTACTATGTCTTGTCTTTCAATTCTAGTATTTCACCTTTTCAGTTCTGGTGTTCCGTATTTTAGTTCAGTATTGTTTTCCAGTAATCATCGAGTCTCTTAGTCTGACATCTTTAGTTCTAAGTACCAACCTAGGATAGCTATCTGAACACATCCAACTCGTTCCAAATAGATAGTTAGACAGAGAGAGAGAGAGAGAGAGAGAGAGAGATTGTTTGTTTTGTTTATGTGCAAGACTGCACATGTGTGTCTGTGTGTGCCTTTACTATTTAATTATGCTCAAAAAATATGGAATAGAATAATAGGGAAATAGACAGATAGAGTGAGGGAGAGTGTGTATCTATGTGTTGACTATAGAAGTAGTCAATACAAATAGAGAGATAGTTAAAGGAAGAGAGAGTGTGCCTATGAAAATCAATATGTCCTTTTTGCATTTGAATGTGAGTCTGTTTTCATATGTGCTAGGCAAGAGGAAGTGGATGACACAATTTGAGAGAGAGAGAGAGAGAGAGAGAGAGAGAGAGAGAGAGGGAGAGAGAGAGAGAGAGAGAGAGAGAGAGAGATAAGAGTGAGTGTATATATTCTCTTGTCTGTGTTTTTATTGGTTGATTATACTAAATAGAAGAAAGAAGAAATTAAAGAGTGGGAAAAAAAAATAGATAGTGTGCTTGTGTGTTTATTGTGGAAGCGTTAAATATAAACAAAGATATATATATATATATATATATATATATATATATATATATATATATATATATATATATATATATATCTATATATATACATATATAGAGAGAGAGAGAGAGGAGATAGTTTGAATGCTCAATTGCAAGCACACAAGTTACAATAGTTAATTTAGCACAACCAAAAGCGTGCACATGCATGGTATAGAGGAATAAGGAGATAGAATCATGAGTTAGGTATGAAGATCTAAATACAATAAACATCCAAAAAGAAATAGCTAAATTCGGGAAGTGAAAATCTAAAAAACTAATGTTCTTGATGCCAAAGCATCTCTTGCATCAAGAACAAATTCAAGGTAGATTTGGGTGAAACTTTTATCCAATCCAAGCACCAAATCCACTATTGCACCAACAACCTATACATCAAACATCTTTTTGTCTTTGGTGGTATTGCACACTTCCAACTTTAGTGTTGTGATGATTGTGGTCTTGGTGTTGCAAGATCCGCAATAAGGTCCATGTCCAAGCCAATACACATTTGTGGACTTGCAATTTGCATAGTGATTCTCCATAGGAGACTGTCGATGTTTACAAAGTGAATGATACCAACAACCTATACAACTTCACAACATGAGAGAGTGAGAGAAACAAAAGTGCAGTAGATTAGTTTTATTATATGTAATCGCACCTCGTGATTGTAGCCCAAACTTTCAGTCTAGACTCTAAACACATTGGCAAGCTCCCACTTAAGCCGTGCAATGCATATTGTCCCACACTGACAAGGTGTTGGGTTTGTCAAGAAATGGCCCAATGCTCCTTAAGACACACATTGTAAGGCCATTAGTAACCATCTCCTCAAGTAGTTCTTGACACTTATTCTTACAAGAGTTGACAAAACTCACCTACAAGGGAAGAATTGAAATGGAGACAAAATTAGAGAAAGTAGCAAGAAATCATGAAAGATTCCAAACCAAGAAAATAGGGCAAAATAAAACACAAAACAAACCAAAATCTTATACTATCTCTATCTTATGAAAGAGGACCATTTGCAACTAAAAGGTCGCCAATAGGTCCACCAAATCTTGCATATGAGTTATGCTTTTTGCAAAATAACAAAAGCAAGAGTGGCCAATTGAAGGAAATCCACTTGAAGGTTGTTGCACACTTATTTCATCAAGAAACACATGTATCTTGCACTCAAGAGGTAAGGTAAGAGACACTAGGAATGGTTCTCTAGGAGTCTACACGGTCATGACATTAACACAAGGAATACAAAGCTAACCCTCCATCTACCCTGTTTTTTTGCCTGACAACCAGGTTGTCAATTTGAACAAATTCACCCACACGCAACTTGTCAACGTAGAGCTCTATGTATGGATCATCAACCACCACCGTAATTGTGTCATTGCATTCTACGCCTATATCTCGTTTGTTCAATGTTGGGGTGTAGGCCAGGTGGCCATGGGAACCACCCCTAATTTCATTTTCCCTATAATGAAACATAGGGAGAGAAACGGAAAGTTGACTTGCACTTTCTACTCCACTAACCAAGTAGCTATTTTTGCTTCTCCTTCTTCCCCAATTCCCCCTCACACACACTCTCCCTTGCTAGTGCACCTACGCACACACGCATGCACACTCTACAATTGGCATCAGAGCCATGGTCGACGCTCCCCACTTTTCCCATCGTACGCAACTCTCATTGAACCTTGAAGCATTTCTTGGCAGATCTCAACATAGCAGAAAAATCAAGCTCAAAGGCAAAAGAATCGGCAAGGCGAGCCAACAGAGAGATCTGCAAGTAGAACTCAAAGCAAAGGAAGAAAATCAAAGAGCAAATTCAAGGCAAAGGAAGTGTACAGAGCCTGAGGAGGATAATCAAGTCAAGCAAATCGAGCTTTGGGAAGCTCGTCATCTCGACAGGCAACTCGTGAGGCAAGCCAAGTCAAATCAAAGAATTGGGGGAGTTGAGGCATTTGCAGCAAATCAGGCAGCCAACACCGGCAGTGAGCACTTTGAGGAAATTGCAAATTTGTAGGGAAATTACATAGCTCAACAAAAGTGAGCAGCAAATTGAGTAAGCCCCACTCTCAAAAAAATTTGCAAGAGAAGATTGCAATTGAAGCCTTGCCAAATCAAGTAGCAGGTTGAGAAGCCATAGAATTGAGCATTGATCTGAAACAGGAGTTCCAAAATTTGGTGCCAACTATGCAGGAAACCAGCAAGCAACAAATTGAATTTGTGTGTGTGTGTGTGTGTGTGTGTGAGCACTTCAAGCATCAAGTGATCACAGTTGGGGAACTTGAAGAGGGCTGCACACTAGGCAGTGTTGTGCAAACCCTGCAATTGCAAGGAGAAGCATTAAACGAGTAGGCCCAACAATTGGGGGAATCAAGTATAGGTCCTGATTGCAAACGAAGCAGAACAAGTAGCAGTGCTAGCAACAAGCAAGAAAAGGGGTAATTGCAAGCAAGAATTCAAAAGCTTGTCAGTCAAGCAAGCAATCAACAGCATGAACAAGATCTACGGTTTTGAGAGAGCACAGTTTCAGAAATAATTTTTTTCTTTTAATTACCCTCCAAGAGCGCGTTCACACACACCCGATTGAGAGAGAGAGAGAGAGAGAGAGAGAGAGAGAGAGAGGAGATATTTTCAAAGAGAGAGAGAGAGAGAGAGAAGCAACATTTTGGCTTCTTCGACACCGACTTAGTTTCTCACCATCGAGTCTACATGCTCTTGGCCCTTAGTCATCGATTTTTTTTTTTGGCACCGACATCGTCTCGATCTTAGTTTTTCAACTTTGACATATTGATGTTCTTTTTAACACCTCACATTACACGGTGGATTCTCAACATCCAACCCGATGCTGGTTTTTCCCAATGACGACCACTTTTCTGTAGATACCATTGCTCATGACCTGCACAGTTGAGGTGCCTCTACCATAGAGGAGTGACACTCGGCATCAGCTTGAGCATTTTGGCGGCTATTTGACTAGAGTACTTGCATTGGCGACCAAAGGCAACATCAACCAGTTTTTTTCAACTTCAACATAGAGAGAGCACTCACAGCCTCTTTTTTTGTGGTCTCTTAAGAGACGCTTGTCTTGAGCACATTGCTCAGAGGTGGAGTTGTCAGCATCGACATTACAGGTGGTGTAAGTGTTGGAGATCCGGCCAATAAACATTTTGCGAGACTGAGGCATAGACTTGGGCTACATCCATACAGGTGGTGTCTTCACAGTGGTTACATTTTTATGTTGTTCGCTCTTTTGAAAGCCCAATCCCAACAGAGATTTTGTCACTGGAAAATTCTATGTACGCATGTTGTGGATACTGCCTATGCACATTTTTTTTGGAGCTATATTTGGCTAGTCTTGGAAGTTTTCCCAGCCGTTTCTAAAACTGAGTTCTTAAAGAACCCTTTTTGAGATTGTGGCTAGTGTCTTTGAGTTTGAGGGACCAACATCAGGTTTTCTTTGAGCTGAGGTATGCTCAAATGTTGAGATACCTTCGGTGATACAGGTAGCTGGAGTTCCCCATTATGATACCCTCGCCATAGGATATATATCTAGTCAAATTTTATGCTTGATTCCCTATATACCAGTCTATTGGCAGTGACAGTGTCAATGTTTTTATGCCCAATTAGTGTAGTTGGCACAGTCTATGTGTTTTTTGAGTTGAGTTTTGACTCCTCATACAAAACGAGACTTTATCCGATTTTTTCAATGAGTCGTGACTTTCATTGTTGGAACCTTTGAGCCTATTTTGGTTGAGATTTTACTCCCAATGCAAAGGTTACTTTGCTCAAATTTCTACAGCTTCTCGCCATAGTTTGGCACCTCTCAAAACCCTCTTATCATGGATGGCTTCTTCTTCAGAAAAAGGAGGAGTACTTCATGCGCAAGTTTGATGGCAACAACTTCACCATGTGGAAAGAGCACATGAAGGATGTTTTGACTAACAAAGGTCTATCACAACCACTGAAAGAGCGTGAAGAGGGTGATGGATATATGCAAGCTCAGTGGGAGCTTTTAGATGCAAAATCCATGGCTACATCTAACCGAGTCAGTGTTCTTCACTATCATAGGGAAGACAAAAACCAAGGATCTATGTGATAGATTATGTTCAACATGGGAGAGCAAAAGTGCATCCAACAAAATTTCTCTCATGAAAAAGCTTATGAAGCTCAGTATGAAAGAAGGTAGCACAGTTTTTGGACACTTAAATGAGTTCAACTCCTTGTTCACTCAGTTGATATCTCAAGGCCTTAGTGAGTTTGACGACGAACTCAAGTCTATAGGCATATGCACATGTGTCCAAAGAACTTCATTGTTTGCAAGTTAGTTCCCACGTCACACAAATGCATTTTTATTGGCTATTGGTGCAGATGGACAGATGGGCTATCATCTCTCGCACCTAGAATCCCATAAAGTCATTTACATCTCACATGTCATTTTCAATGAATCAAAGATGCACAAGAAGCCCATTAAAGGAATTGAGTACATACGCGTTTGATTTGAGGATGTAGCCTCTAAACCAACTCGCTTTAGTAGTGATGCACCTAATCCTCAAGTGCAAGATACTACTATATCTCTAGAGAGAGAAGAGTCTAGCAGTCAGGCATCAAGATGCTCTGCAAGAGTATCATGTGCACCCAGGAGGTTTGAGCAAGGTATACACCACATTTTGGTCACCGACACTGGAGAGCCAACCTTCTACAAAGAAGCTATACATATGGATGATAATTTTAAGAATACAATTTGATTGTGGATAATGAGACATGGGTTTGGTTGAGCTAACATAGGTTGAACATGGTTTACCTTGCAAGTGGGTATACAAGAAGAAGTATACAATGTAATATCCCGACCCTAGGTACAAAAGGGTTTTGTATGTGAAACTCAAAAATCCAATGAGGGAAGAATTGGTTTGTAGGCTTAAAAATGCACTCTTATGGCCTCAAGAAAGGTTCAAAGTAGTGGTACCAAAACCTTGACAAATTCATGCAGTCCCAGGGTTACATAAGGAGTCAAGAGGATCATTGCTTATACACAAGAAAGCCAAATGATGATCTTTAATCATCTTGATCTTGTATGTAGATGATATGCTTATCGTAGGGAAATCAATTGATGAGATAAATCTATTAAAAAATATGCTAAGCACTCAATTTTCCATGAAAGACTTGGGAAATGCCAATCATTTTCTGGGCATGCGCATCAAGAGAGATAGGCAACTTGGAATTCTTGATTTGCCTCAAGAAAAGTACATCCACAAGGTCTTGCAACATTATGGTATACAAGGGGAAGCCATTGAGTACCCCAATGCAAGCATACTTATTTTTTAACAAGGAAGATTCTCCCAAGATAGATGTTGAGAAAGAGGAAATGGTAAAAGTGCAATTTCTTCAGTATTTGGCAGTTTGATGTACACTATGGTAGCCACAAGACCAGACATTGCAAATGTAGTGGGAGTAGTTAGTAGGTACATGTCAAACCATGGCAAGAAGCATTGGGAAGAAGTGAAGAAAATCCTCAGATACTTGAAGGGTACAACTAGCAAGTGTTTACGCTTTGGGAACATCGATGCATGTATTGTGGGTTACACGGATGCAGATTATACGAGTTGTGTGGATAGTAGAAGATCCAAATCTAGCTACGTGTTCATGTTTGTTGGAGTGGTTATCTCTTGCAGATTGTGTCTCCAAGAGTGCACGTCTTCATCTACCATTGAGGTAGAGTATGTTGTTGCATCTGATGCCAGCAAGGAAGCCATATGGTTAGCTCGTCTAGTGGGAGAATTGGGTCTTCACGAGGTTCTTCCAATACTGCATTGTGACGGTCAAAGTGCCATTGCTGTGGCAAAGAGTCCAGTGTTTCACTCAAAGTTAAAACACATAGAGGTCAGATACCATGTCATACGAGATGTATTGGCTCGCAAGCGCATTGAGCTTGTCCAAGTTCACACTAACGACAACCCGGAGATGCTGTCACGAAGAAGAGACTAGACTCGAAGTGGTTTACACATTTCATAGATATTATGGTTGTAAGATGAATTCTAGGAGATGCTTCATTAACTTTGTATAGACCAATTATACTGACACCACTATTGGCCACCCTAACCTTCAGGTGGGAGGTTGTTGGGGTGTAGGCCAGGTGGCCATGGGAATCACCCCTAACTTCATTTTTTCTATAATAAAATATAGGGAGAGAAAGTGAGAGTTGACTTGCACTCTCACTTTCTACTCCACTAACGCAAGCAACTATCTGTACTTCTCCTTCCTCTCCAATTCCCCCTCACACACTCTACCTTGCTAGTGCACCTACGCACACATGCATCCGCATGCACGTGCCCTCTACATTCAAGGCCAATTTTGTAAGTGCCATACACACTCAATATCTTGCCCTTTATGCAAAAGCATGGTTTTGACTCTCAGATGTCAAGAATAAATAATTGTGGAGAAAGATTTTGACCAAATGGAAGAATACTAGCATTGTTATTGCCCCTATCTACATGGGATGAATGAACCACTTCATATTGACTATAAGGATGGACAGAAGACTCGATTTCAATCGGACTGGGAATATTGGCAAAGTCAATATTCTATAGGTGTTTCTATATGCGACACCTATAGCGATGATTGCAGTCTTTTTGTAGCAACGCTTATAGCAACGTTGCAGAACCTTATATAGAGACACTTATAGTGACACCCAGAGAGTAAAAAAATTTGGGTGACAAGGCATCCATCAACCATATTGAGTGTTTCCAAAATAAAGTATACCTAAATGAATCCAAGATAAGCACAGATTTACCTTTGAAATAAAGTTATAGACCCAAAGTAGTCACCCACAACACAATATAACCATAACTCCATCATGCATAGTATTGTTTGCAGAATAAAGATACAAAATTGACAAAAGTAATTGAACAAAAGTGAATTGGCGAAAGTAAATCAATAACAAAATTATACACATCATAGGCAAAATTAGTTGATTGTTAAGATTTGCAAATGTAATAGTTACAACACAATTGTCATTATTGAGAAAATAAATCGTTTTTCAATAGATTCAAAAAGACGTACACACGTCATCTCATTATACATGCTATGAGAAAAGAAAACTAGTGCTATCTGGCTACGGCTAGACTGATGTCGTCTAATCAGACGTCTCATCGCATCCAAGCGGCATATCTATCGGATTCTGCAGAAAAAAAATTAAGACTTTTTGAAAGTATAAACATATAAATTACAAAACAATCAATTTTCTTAGTTTATCATTAAAATACAACAAATGTAAAAGAGTAAAGTGAAATACTAACCATGCGGCCGCAAGAACTGAGAATGTCCATTAGGGAGTTTAAGCCCTTTCTACCCGCGTACTCACGCTCATACGTGTGGGATCAAGTCCTGTCATCGACCACTGTTCAAAACATACAAAGAATACATTATGTTAGAATATAAAAGTACAAATAGACGTAACTACCAAACCTAAAGGGCAATGCAAAAACACTTCAAAATCGGTCTCAAATGATGCCCACCCGCCGCTCCCCAAGTGGTGCGAGCTCCCTGCCTCTACTCGTGCTTTGGTTGCCTCCTTTTGTTACTTTCACTTGTCAGGATTCTCCCATGCTGCTCTCTTCGCATTCTTCCAATCTTCTTTGGCCAATAAATCTCGTCTGTTCCACCCATGCTTTATTGCTTTTTGTACTTCAAAACGCTCGTGCTTGCAATATTCGTGCATTCGAACCTTCATCATGTCTTCATTGAAGCGCTCATCTCGGCTTGACATGGGAAACGCATCATGCAACATGCTGATGACTCTGTCTTTTAATTCATTTGGAACTTCACTCTAGGTGTTTAGTATGTAGTGTCTAAACACTTGAGAGCAAAGACCGCACATGCACAAGATCACCTTCTTACCTTTGTCCTCTCGCTTGTGATGCGTGAACCTGGGTGTCTTGACAAGGGTTTCAAGTGGTGTTTCTAGTGGCGTCTCGATGGGGTATGGATGCGAGGTGTCTCCACTGAAGTGTGGGCCTCGAAGCAAGGAGTGTCGACTGGGGTGACTCCCAGAGGAGATAGCTAGTGGTGTGTAGCCAGGAAGTGTTGATAGCCACGCAAAACCTGGCATAGATGGTGATGACGTGGCTAGTGTGGGGACAGGAAAAGAAGGGGAAGGTAAGGAACCTCGTCGAACACTAGGCGGTGCGAGGCATCAGCAGCGGCGTCCCCACAACAACCGCCGCCGCCACCACTAGAGCATCGGTGCCTAGAAGAGTGTGAAGATCGTCTCGTTGACATCGAAGTCTCGAAGCACGTTGAATGCTTCAAAACAGAGGCATACGTTGAAGGAGTGGAACGACGTGATGGTGCTCTAGAGCAATGACGCTCCTCGTATCACCTCCTCTGTTGGGGTGACAAAGAAGAAAGAAACTCATCATCATCCATACCTGCATTAAACACACAAAAATTTAATCTTAATATTGAATGGAGAAGAAAATATGTCCAAGTTATAATCTATACAGTAGATAATAGGGGTGGGACTCTTGTGTGTGTGTGTGTGTGTGTGTGTGTGTGTGTGTGTGTGTGTGTGTGTGTGTGTGTGTGTGTGTGTGTATAGAGAGAGAGAGAGAGAGAGAGAGGACTCATAAAGGGGGAGCAATTCCTGCGATGAGGAGTTCAAACCGGCTTCAAATTAAACCTTAGCGAGTAGCAATGCATGCTTCCTACTTCTTCATTAGAAGAGCAAGATCTGCCTACCCTTTGTGGACTCCTTCGACTTAGAGTGGAAGCGATGGCGATTAAACACAATTTAAATTTCTCAAGTATAGCATATAGACAAGAATGGACAAAAAGCCACGTGAATACAACATATATTATAAAACAGAGAAAAATTGTTAAAATACAATGTTTATGGCTTTTACAGGTTTCTCTCTCATCCTAGCATAGCTCAGCATAATTCCCTATGTCTATAAAGAGATCTCCGTTTAGGCAGATATCCTCCGTTTCATTTTGTAGATCCTCTACATACACCCCATAGAGAGTAGCATCTTGATGCTCGTCTGGCACCACCTCAACGGCTTTTGATTGAGCATCCTCTCCAATCTCCTCCATCGATGCCACTGTGATTGGCACATGGTAGCCCTCATACGTCCGTGCACTACTAAGGGCTACCTCTATGACGTACCACCAGTTTGATGCAAACTTTGTAGGATGAAATACCACCTACCAGAGCCACATAACTTACATGAGTGCTTCCAGGCACATAACTTACATGAGTGCTTCCAGGCACATAACTTCTAAAATTGGATGTTACATATTTACAGACTTACTTGTTAACAATGATCAGGTAGTAAGAAAGTGTCTCTTAGGTCGGTCCATTTTTTGGTTGAAACCACCTTAAGGAAACTAGACTCTCCTCTGTGCACAGTAGCATTGCGACAATCCATGTTTATCTTGAACCATTGCATGTCGAACAAGTCCAAAAAAAATCCTTTATAATTGATCCTCAAAATCTCTTGTAGCGTGCAAAAGTAAGTGAGTTCTGCCACCACAAGATCTACATCAGAGGACCGTCGTCAGCTAGACTGTTCAAATTTTTCCATGATTCCACAATCTTGTGTAAAATGCTTTTTGTCGATCCCTTCCACCCTAAAATGTCGACCTTTACACCATGCTGTTGTGTATTACTTATACTACAGCCAGCAAAGATTATGAGTGGCCTTTCAAACATCTAGAAAGCCGCGAGTAGTACATTGCAAACTTACCTTGGTCGCGCAATCCTGAGAGTACTCCCACTCCTCCTCAGTTACTTCTTCACCACACTGTTGTGCAGTTTTCAATTGGTTGTGCAACCATCTTAAGCTCATGAATGTTGGTAGGCTCTTCAGACCCACTGGATAATGCATTGGTAGTCGTCTTCCCCATCTCCACTCGATTGGTGCCCTTTGTCGCTCTTGCTTTGCATCCTCGTATTGTGAAATCCACTTTTGGATCAGTAGATTGTGAAGCATGCAAAATCAATTTATTTTAGCCCCTCTAGATCTTCCGTCATCTTATTCTCAACACTGAGATTGCACATGACAATCCCATATATGTGCTCATCATCTATGGTTTTCCATAGCGTGTCTCGGGCTTTATCAAATCCATCTAGCCACTCTCCAATGTAAACTAGGGACTCTGATACTAGCCAACCTTTTGCCATGCTACCCTCCTGACGTGCCTTCTGACGCGCATATCCCTTGAGCGTTTTCATGAGACGTTCTAAAAAGAACATCCATCTGGAATGTACTGTGCGAGCTATTTCCACCTCATCAACTATGTGAGCAAGAAGATGTACTTGAATGGTTAGCATGGTAGTAGGAAAGTGTTTCTCAAACATGCACACAACCTCCATAGTGTTTATTTTGGCAAATGGTATGGAGTCTACATGGATCTCCTTTTGTGAGATCCATTCCACCAACTTTGCAAGTTTTTAGATTGTGGTACGGACGTCGGGAGACAAACATCCCTCAATGGCCATCGATAAAATAAACTGCAAAACAAGTGTAACAATGATATTAAAGTCCACACACAAATTTGTTACACAATTCCCACTTTGATATATTTCACTTCAAACATACCTGACACATTTTATGCCAGTTGTGTGACTTCAAACTAGTAAGCTTACCTTCTTTAGTGAAACATGTTCGGAGCGAGTGCATTACGCCAGTGGGGGTCCGCACAGATCGGATGGTCTCTTGTACTTTGCATTCTTGGGCTCCTGTCAAAATCCATGGTGCTTTAGGGATTTTTATTGATCCATCGGGTGCTGTCTGTGGCCAATATTAATCCAACGATCCACATTTTTAAGGTCAAATCTGGCTCCCAAAGTTTCTCTCTTGCCGATCATATGGTCCCACAGCAGATTACCCACATTCTTGAATATGTGCATTGGATCAAGAAAGTGATTGATCATGAGTATGGGCCAATATGGTAACGCGTACCATAGAGAGAGTCTCTTCATCCCTGGGGGCAAATCTTCATCACACATCTCCTTTCGCTTTAACCATGCTTGTGCAGACATCCTTAGTGGATCTCTTCCCAAAAAATCATCGTATAACTCATGATTCTCTGGAAGATGCGCTTGATGACCCCGTAGATTTGCTTTTTCAGTGAAGGTTCTCAACGTGCATTAAGTCTAGGTCCACATGTGACACATGCTCTGTATCCGGTTGTTTGAAGCCCTTCATGTATACACATAACAATAGATAAGCTTGAGAAAAACCAAGATCTCTAGTGTTGGAGTTTGAGTATACATCACCTGAGCATTCTGTTTGTCCGGGATAGTCATGCATGGTCCACATTAGAATGCCTCTCATCAAAGCCTTCCGTCAACCTGTGTATCGGCTCATATCCACCACTTCTATGCCAATCCACAATTGTTGTAGCTCTTCCAATAGTGGACGAAGATACACATGCATATTCTTCACTTTATACCACCTCGGCACAATCAAGCTTAGAAACAGATGCCCCTTCTTGGTAGTCAACCACGGTGGAATGTTGTAGTTGACGACGATGACAACGGGCCATACACTATAAGATTTTGACCTCTGACCAAATGCATTTATGCAATCCATAGCCAGGTCTATATGCAAATTTTGAGCTTCCCTGGCCAACAAATTCGGCCATGTGTCGTCTATATGTTTTCGAGCTGCACAATCTACAGGATACCGTAGCACACCATCCAAAGATCTATTCTCCTCGTGCCATGATACTAGGTCGGCCATGGACTTACATTCAAATAAATGCTTGATGCAAGGAAGCATAGGAAAATGTCACAAAACCTTTTGTGGATTTTTTTGTTCGTGGAGATCTACTCGATATCCCTTGGAATCACATTTCGGACACTTCTCCATGTTTATGTGTTCCCCCCTGAAAAGAATGCAGTCATTAGGACAAGCGTGGATCGAATTATAATCCATCCCTAAGTTTTGTAAAATCTTTCTTTCTTCCTCTCGAGAATTTGGCATCACATTATCAACTGGTAGTATGTGCTCTTTGAGCAATCTACACAACATAAAAATGAAGGAGTACGAGCGGAAGTGCGACGCGAGAGAGAGTGCGAGAACAAGAGCACGACGATATGGTGAACTCGCTCTACTATAATGTGTAGAGCATAGTGAGTTCTTATTAGGTTTTAACAAAAGAATAAGTGTACATACCTGGCGGCCCGCCCACTTACCTGGGAGACCACATTGGGCTTTATACCCCAACAACCTCCCACTTAAAGTCCAATGTGGTACTTTAAGTGTGAGAGAATCTACTATACAAGCTAATATACAAGAGATGTAGAGAAGTGATGTACTACCCTACACCTAACTGCTTGCGAAAATGCGCAAAGCTCTCTGAGGGAAGTCCTTTTGTAAGTAGATCAGCAGGATTTTCTGTGGTGTGAACTTTGACAAGCTAACGTTGCTTATCCTCGAGCATTTCCCTGATGAAATGATACTTCACATCCACATGCTTTGTCTTTGAGTGATAAACTGGATTGCGAGCCAATTGTATAGCACTTTGACTATCACAATATAACACAGGCATCTCTTCTTTGATTCCCAAATCTGTTACTAGTCGATTAAGCCAAATTGATTCTTTGCATGCCTCTGATGCTGCAACATATTCAACCTCTGTAGTAGACTGAGTAACACAATCTTGTAATCTAGAACGCCATGATACCGCTCCACCAGCCAATGTAAAGACATACCCTGACGTAGACCTTCGGTTGTCTAAGTCACCTGCATAATCTGAGTCTCTAAAACCCTTTACACTTACCTCCTGACTCCCATAGCATATACGCATACTCTTTGTAGATTTCAGGTATCTCAATATTCCTTTCACTTCCTCCCAATGTTTCTTGCCTGGGTTTGACATGTATCGACTTACTACTCCCACTGCAAATGCAATGTCTGGGCGAGTAGCAATCATTGCATACATCAAACTACCCACTGCAGACGCATATGGAATCTTATCCATTTCAGCCTTTTCTTCCTCAGACACAGGACAATCTTGTTTGCTAAGTTTCACATATGGTGGCAATGAAACACTCAGTGCCTTTCCCTTCTCAATATTGAAACGTTGCAAAACCTTGTCAATATACTCTGTTTGAGATAACCAAATCAACTTCTTTGATCTGTCTCTCTCAATGCGCATACCAAGTATATGACTTGCCTCACCCATGTTTTTCATGTCAAACGATTTTGCCATCTTTGACTTCAAAGCTGAAATTTCTTCCAAGTGCTTGTCAGCAATCAACATGTCATCCACATACAAAATAAGGATCAGCCAACTGCCATCCTTAGCCTTCTTTGTATATAGACAGTGATCGAAATCACTACGTTTGTAGCCTTGAGAAAGCATAAACTTGTGGAATTTATGGTACCATGCCCTCGGTGATTGTTTTAAGCCATAAAGACTCTTTAACAACTGGCATACCCAATCTTCCTTGCCTTTCTCAACAAACCCTTCTGGTTGCTGCATGTAAATTTCCACATCTAAATCACCATGCAAGAACGCTGTCTTGACATCCATTTGGTGCAACACCAAATCTAATATGGCAACCAATGCTCTGGTGTACTAAAAACAGACCAAAAAACAGCGCAAAAAAACACTGTCTCTCTGACACTGTAAGCTGCGGGTAAACCTGTCCTGCACCTGTACTATCTCTCACTGTCCTGTCACTATCCTATAAGCATAGACTGCGACAATGCCTCAACGGCAATAAATCAAAGATGCAATCCCAACTGTCTAACTCACAGTCAATACATCCTAGCTGCCTATCTAAGGGTGCTCGAGGGATCGCTCCAAGACGTGTATCACCAAAAGGATCTC
The DNA here is from genome assembly GCF_014529385.1 of Adiantum capillus-veneris. NCBI lineage: Eukaryota > Viridiplantae > Streptophyta > Polypodiopsida > Polypodiales > Pteridaceae > Adiantum > Adiantum capillus-veneris. The sequence goes on along the minus strand of NC_140953.1, from coordinate 80,444,477 downwards.
AACATTCGAGAATCTCCCAGCTCAATAAAACCTCACTCGACCCTCAACAAAGGCTGCAGTAAATCTGACAGTACATAGACTTCCCACAAAGTCATACATCCACAAATTTCCCACTGTATGCTGTAACCGCTGCGGCGGTTGTTTGCTGCGTGACTCACAGCCAGCAAACCCTCAACAGACATACATCATCTCTGACAATACATCCCATGTGGAAGTACCTGCAATGTCAGAATGAAATCTGGAATATCAAGCAGCAAACACAAGCTACCTGATGAACTAGTGGATGTCGCTTACAGTCTGTGTGTAGATGCGCCCGTGTCGTATGTTACACGCCTCCAAGAACTGTGAGCCGTCCTTCGATGTGTAGACAGCCACAAATCAACACTCTGGGAGTGTCAATATCCTCAGCACCTATAGTCGTAGGCCGAAAACCCCAAATTTGCAAAGTCGGATCTGCACCCGTCGAGACCACGTAGTCGAAAATGGCCTGCGCAGACCTTTGTCGAAGCCGAACGGTGGCCGAGATGACCTCAGAATGAAATTCTGACAACACCTAGCCCTTCGGGCTATCCCACAAGAGTTGGGGCCGTGTCTTTGCCTGTCGAATTTCACTCCAATCTGAGCTGGTGACTCTAGCCTCCTGCAGTGCTGCCCCGAGCCTCGATCTGAGCTCTGATACCAGTTGAAGGAGTACGAGCGGAAGTGCGACGCGAAAGAGAGTGCGAGAAGAAGAGCACGACGATATGGTGAACTCGCTCTACTGTAATGGGTAGAGCATAGTGAGTTCTTATTAGGTTTTAACAAAAGAATATGTGTACATACCTGGCGGCCCGCCCACTTACCTAGGCGACCACATTGGGCTTTATACCCCAACAAAAAATACGGTAGAATTGTGTAAAAATCTATCAGATCGTTATACATTTAGAGTTTTATTAAAGTAAACTAATTGTAATAGATCACTTGAAAAGTGCTGTGATGCTAGTGTCACTCCATCCAAACTTTGTCTGCATGTTGAGAAGAACCAAGAGCGCCTTCAATCTAGACACACGTGCTCCATCATACAATGGCGTATCGGCTTCACTTTTCATATCATCATAGATAAGCCTTTTTGAATCCATGATCGTCTCGATCATTTCATCGATCTTGGACTCAAACATAGCCTCGTGTTGTGAATGTGGTCTACATTATCATCCTCTCAACTGTCAAAAGCTGCATCTTGTGGCCTCATGTATGCTGCTTGCAAATACGTCTATCGGGTTGTAAGATTGTTGCATGTTGGCCAGCGTCAGAGTCCAACGAGTTATTATTGGCAGCAACTTGATCTATAATAGATGGATTAAACTCGCAAAATTTGTGAATGTGATGCAAAGAAACGCGTCTTGTCCATTGCACATCATGTTTGCATTGATTACAAGGACATAAGATCCTCGTTGAGAGATAGGTGTTTCGATTGGACGGCCCCACATCGTCGTCACTGCTCATAATGAACATAAAAACCTTATAGCCTGGACATAAATTTAATCTTCTATTGGCATCCTCTCTCTCTCTCTCTCTCTCTCTCTCTCTCTCTCTCTCTCTCTCTCTCTCTCTCTCTCTCTCTCTCTCTCTCTCTCTCTCTCTCTCTGATCACTTTGTAAACTACCTCACATTCTCTAGTCATGTCCGGTCCCCACACACCTCGGTCTAGAGGTGCACGAAGATCAAACCCAACGGTTTATAATCTCGTCTTTATTGGTCAATGCCTATATTTCTTGGTATGAGAAATCTACACACCTACATCTACATGACAATGCATGTAGTAGACAAAACCCCTTTGCTTCTTCTTTAGTTGTAGCAATTCACAACATCTTAACATCTCTTCACAGCACATCCTTGTTCGAGGGATTACTTAGCACCTTACATGTTGGCCTCCACTCTGAGTATCATGCCGTTGAAATCTTTCCAACTTAAGGTCGCATCCATAGAGAGGAAGAGAGGGATCACCATTGGCCTAACTCTTATTTTCTTTCGTAATCCCAAAGGTAGACTTTAATATAAAAACTAAATCCAAAATCTAATCTTAAATCTAACCTAATTGAACATTTGGTGATTCTGAGCTAATTGAACATGGTTAGTGGGTAAGTTAATAGGAGTCAAGTTCTGATGGGAATATACATATTGTTGTGTACCTAGTGTTTGTTCTTTGGGCAAAGCCTTGAGCTTAGCTGGAACTCCCCCTTCATTGACATGCCCTAAAATCTAACCTAAATCTAAATCTAATCCAATCTTAAATCTAACATAAATTTGAATCTAATCTAATTTTTAACTCAACATAAACCTAAATCTAATTTAACCTTAAATCTAATTTAACCTTAAATCTAACTTAAACCTAAATGTAATCTAACTTAAATGTAATTTAACTTAATCTTAAGTCTAATTTAAGTCTTAATCAAATCTTAAGTATAACCTAATTTTAAATTTAACATAAATTTTAAATATAAGTTAACTGCAATCTAACATAATCTTAAATTTTAATCTAATCTAATTTTAAATGTAATTTTAAATTTAACCTAACCCTAAATCTTAATATAACATTTCATTTCATATTTTCTCTACTTTTTTATCTCTCTCTCTCTCTCTCTCTCTCTCTCTCTCTCTCTCTCTCTCTCTCTCTCTCTTTGTTTTCTCCCCTTACCTCTCTCTTTTTTTTTTAATCCCTCTCTCTCTCTCTCTCTTTGTTTTCTTCCCTTACCTCTCTCTTTTTGTCTTCTCTCCCTCTCTCTCTCTCTCTCTCTCTCTCTCTCTCTCTATGTTCTCTCTCTCTCTCTCTCTCTCTCTCTCTCTCTCTCTCTCTCTCTCTCTCTCTCTCTCTCTCTCTCTTTGTTTTCTCCTCTTATTTGTGTGTGTGTATGTGTGTGTGTGTGTGTGTGTGTGTGTGTGTGCACTCTCTCTCTCTCTCTCTCTCTCTCTCTCTCTCTCTCTCTCTCTCTAAGGCACAATGTGTGTGTGTGTGTAAGATTGAGAGGGAGAGAGAGAAAGAGGGGAAGGGAACATGAGAGGGAGGAGAGGGAAGGAGCATACCTGGATATCCTTCTTCTCCTCGCGCGCACGTGTGTGTGTGTGTGGGGGGGGGGGGGGGGGGGGGGGGGGGGGAGGAGGAGAGAGAGAGAGAGAGAGAGAAAGAGAGAGAGAGAGAGAGAGAGAGAGAGACACGGGTTTACCTGTTTCGCTAGAGCTCTCAAACTCATATCTGAGATTTGAGTTTTTGACGCTCTCGATTTATTTTTTACCCCTGTCAGTGTTGCTATAATCGCGCTATGAGCTTCTCTATGCAACAAATAGTATAGTGATGCTCATAGCAACGCTTATAGCAACAAACATAGCGACGTCGTGGAATATATCATTTGAGTATCGCACTGCTAGCGTCGCTAATATGAAGAACTCTTATAGTGAACCTCACCATACATTTTAGATTAACAACAATAGAATCCGCCTTCATAGTAGCAATCTAACAAAGTACACAACCCTCAAGTTGTGACAACAAGATCCGCAAGAAGGTAATGCTAGAATTACACCTAATTGAAGCATCCCTATGGACGAAGTCTATGATCCACCTTTGTAAGACCTTATAATTTGATTGACCAATTTTGATACTAACGGTGGCACCTCATAAAAAATTTAAGAATCCATGCATAACATGCTCACAATATAATTGACAATGGCTTGTTGCATACGATGAGAATTCAATTGTCTATTCAATGTTTAAATGCAATTTGGAATTCTAAATGAAGTTGTTCATGAGTCTTTTACAACCCTTAATGTTGAGTTGTGAGCTTCATCAATGTAACAAAGTCACCTTATGAACATCACAATGGGATACAAAGTGAGAGCTTCACTAGTCAAAGCACACAAAAGGATATTTAATGACTATAGGCTTATTCTATTGAGATTTTAGATATTTTCTTTTGTGTTTCAACACAACAATCAATACCATTTTCAGACCATATTAGCTATTGTTTGTGCTACAGTAGTTAGCATCTGTTCTTTGAAACATCACCCAAACCAATTGCAAGAACAAATGGCCCACCTCTAGGATCACCCATCATCTTACCATATAGAGCATTTCCCATCCAAATGGAGCACATGAGGAACTCAAACGAATTCAAACTTGCATCAATATATCCAACCCTCTTTGATAAGTATGACACATCATTTGAAGAATAAACGGGAGAAATTCAAGAGCTAAGTCTTGGTTGCTAAAGCATTTCTTACTAGTTTTATCTACATCAACCTTAACATTGTCGTAAACATCAAGAATCACATTTACAATAGAGATGACTGCTTACCAAAAGTGAAGTGAACTCTAGATGTCTTATAGACAAGGATCACTAAGCTCTTAGTAGTGGTATTCGATGCTGACAGACTTCAGGATCTACTCTCTTCAAATCTGTATGTTCCCAGGCAAACACATCATAATAGTTTTGGAACATTTTCCATGCCTTTTCCTTCATTGTCGGTTTCAGGTGCTTGTTGACTTTGATCATTCTAGGATTTTCCTCTAATCCCAGGTTCCACTCCTCTACTTCCTGATCATCTGGAAGCAACCAGTTTGGTCCGCCTCCTTTTCGTTTGGTCGATTCTTCAGCGTAGTCCCAAGAAGGTCCATTCATTTCTGAATCATTATTCTGATCCAGTGGGTACTCTTCATAACATACTGGTTCTTCCATTATAACAGTATCAGCTGATTCCTCCATTCTTCCAGTTAGCTGAACTGTTCTTTCCCCTGCATTGACGTCAGTAAACTGATCAGGGAATTGTCTCTTCTGCTTGTCAGCTTGCTCTTTGTTCAGCAGGACTGCATTCAAATCGATTTCTACCAAAGGAAATATGTTCATAGCTGCTAGCATTCGCTCAATTTTCTTGGTCTGTATTTCTGACACAACTCCTTCGGCCTCAGTTCCTTTTTCCAGCTCCTGGTGTTGTTAGTCTAGATTTTGATTTTGCCACTGGCCCCTTCTATGGTCAAAGTTTGGTTTGCATAGTCATGAACAACATGTGATGTTCTTAACCATGGACGGCCTAGTAGCATTCCATATGCTCCCTCCACATCCAAGACTAGGAAACTGGTTTTGAATTTCTCCCTCCCAACTCTTATCTGCATGTTCTCAATCATACCTGTTGCCTGTACGACTCGATGATCTGCCATTCTTACTTTGAATGGTGCTGGTTTCATGTTAGTGATACCCATTCTTTGTTGAAGATGGGCTCCCATTATGTTGACTCCTGCTCCTCCATCCAGTATGACGCTTGAAAGAGGTTCCCACTGATTCCTGACCTTGTAGTCTACCTGAATAAGTGGAACTTCATCATCCCTGACAGCCGTCAGGTCCATTGTTCTGGCCTCTGCCTCAGTCTTCCTACATTGTCTGATAAAGTTGGCCACCTCAGGCAAGGTCTTTCTTATATCCTCCAGCTCTACGGTCAACTTCTGGATTCTATCACAAATTTTTACATGAATTTCCTCTCGCTCTTGGTCAGACTGATTGTCAAAGCTTGAAGAACTGGTATCTTCACACTGCCATTCTTTAGCAGTACTTCTACCCTTTCCATCCACTCCCATTTCATCAGCTAGTCTATGTACTATAGCCAGCATGGTCTCTGTCATAGCCGGTATTGACTGATCTTTATCAGTCGATTGGGCTGGTATCTTCTGAATGACTCTAGCTTCGGAAATTTATGGCTGCTCTGGCAACTTCTTAGCTAAATCCTCTGTGATTTTAGTTGCTAGTTCCCGCTGCTCTTGCCACTCATCTACCACCTTCTCTTTCCCTTTGGCCTTCCAAACTTCTCTTTGTTGAGCCCACTTACTGCTGCTAGGATTGACTGGTACTTCTGAAATGTCTGGAATTTCTTCAATGATTACTCCCTTGCTCCCGGTAACCACCCTAACTGGGACTGGCTCTGGTGCCTTAGCCTCAGTTCCAGTCGTTGCCGGTGCATCTGGACATTGGGCTGCAAAATGACCATACTTCCCACAGGTATAGCAATTCATACTCCTGGTCTGGAAGTTGCCTCTTCCTCTTCCTCTGCCCATTCCTGGTTGGTATCTTCCACGTCCTTGACCAGTACCACTAGTACATGGTCTTTCCTCTTGAGCTACTTTGATTGGTTCTACCTGCACTCATTCATTGTAGGCAACCACTGATAGATCCTTTCCTTTCTTAAAATGGTGAATTCTGATGCCACAATTATTCCATAGGTGACCAAAGGCCTTGCACTAGGTACATTGTGGACATTCAGTGGAGATGTGGTCCTTGGATTTACATCTTGAACACCAAGTCTCCATCTTTCGGACCGGTTGTCTTGTGTGGCTAATTTCTGCAATCTGCCTAGCCATTTCTTCAATTTGCTTGGTCCATGATCCCTTCTTTGATTTCTCCTTTGTCCGTTCATTGGAGCTGCTCTCGGAGCTGCTGGACTTTGCACTGGAGTCAGAAGCTTCAGTAGCCGAACTACTGCTATTGGTCCTTCGCTTCTTGTGGCTCTTTTCTTTCTTAGCCTGTTGTTCCAGCTTTAATGCCCTTTGGACCAGATCATTGAATTTTTTGTAGGGGCTGGTACTTCTTGTTCCCTAAGCTTCTTGCTTTTGAAACCATTCAGAAACCATGCCCTCAATCTCTTCTCAGATGGTGGTTCTTGCAACTGCCAGGTCAGTTCTTTTATCTTTTCTACATAGCTGCGAACTGACAAATTCCTCTATTTGATCTGATCCAATTCACAGAGAATATCCTCGTCCCCTCGATTGTTGGAATAGTCCAACCTTAAGGCCTTAAGTAATTTGTTATATGATCTCAGCTGGCATGCAGGGTAATGGTAATACCATTTCCTTGCTGCCTCCTTCAAGGTTTGTGGAAAATATTCCCCCCAATCATCTTCATCAATGTTTTTTAGTTGTGCATCACATACTGGTCAAAAGCTTGTATGTGAACATCTGGATCATCCTTTTTTCCTCCTTTGAATATGGGAAAGGAAATATTCAGGGAAGCTGTGTAATCATTTCGATTATTGCTGATCCCACCACTTCTCTTCTTGGCTTGAGAATGGCACTTGGGAGCCTTCTTGCAATTGTCAGTGTCAGCATCCCAATCAATCTCTGTCTCTGTCTCAGTATCAGTATCTTCTCTGTTTAGTCTGCTAGAAGTACGATGACTTCCCTTCCTGCCCTTGGTATGCTCATCTCTCTGGCGAGACTGAGAACTCTTGGAACTCTTTGCCTTTCGTGCTTCCTGTTTTGCCCGTCGTCGGTGTCGAGAATGACTGGAGTGCTGTGAGTCCTACGCCTCCTTAGCCTGACTATGCTCCTCCTGAGCCTCAGTGTCAGTCATTTTCTCTTGCTTGGGGTCAGACTCTCTTCCTCACTCCTCAGGAATGGGGTCCACATGATTGGTAGATTTTCGGCTACGATTGGACTTTGGTGCCATTACTAAAAACTTCAACTGGGAGAAGAGTCTTTCAATCAACGAGCTTCAGCTCGAGCCACCGTGATCGCCGAAATGGAATTGGAGCTGATCTCTTGAGATAGCTAATTCCAGTGTTGAAGGATTTCAGCTACTAGTGTTGAAGGATTTCAGCTACTAGTGTTGAAGGATTTCAGCTACTAGTGTGGGAAGATTTCAGACAGCAGACTAAACAGAAATCAGAGACTAGACTGAATGTGGATACTAAAATAAGAATCAGACTTATAGACTGGAATAAGGTTTAGATTCAGATTCAGAAGACTGGTTGAGAAGTAAGTATCACTGAAATATATACCATGATTGAGATTACCGATCAAGATTACAGCGAATATGATTACAGAGAGAAAGTATAGCCAACAATACTGCCACTAATGCTCAAGTACAATTATAGCCCAAAGCGCTAATACAAGTGATAACAATTGCCCCCCCCCCCCGATAATGATGTAATGGGCCCTATTTAGACACTTCGGGTTTACTGTAGTAATTACTCTAGTAATTACTAAGTAATCCGTTGCCCATCTTCTAAGAACACGTTCCCACATGGTGATTATCCAGCCGTCTATAGTGTGTGTGTGTGTGTGTGTGTAGCTGTTAAATTTTAGATAATAAGACATAATTGAATTTTTACATTCAAAATACAGCTGGCAATGGAACAAGATATAGATATGTACAAAAACAACTCAATATTAGAATCATTTAAGTACAATGTTTGTAGGAAAGAGATCCCCTTTTAGTATGCAAAAAGTAAAAGAACTTCCCAAGTCATCAGTGAGTGTTCTATCCAGAGTAGGGTAGCCTGCCAAAGTAAAAAAACCTTCCAAGATAAGATAGAGTCCTTACCTGCATCCATCCAAACAAGACAATAATTCAGTTAGCCTTGGATGTGTTTTACAGGTATCAATGGACCATGCCAGTTGTTATCCATGTCCATCTTACAAACTTTTTTTAGACCTTAACAAGCTTAGTGAAACATGTGTACAAAGTCATTCCAAGGGGCACATACCATATAGCCAAAAGCAAAGAACTATCCCATAGTGTATACTTACCTTAAAAGGTAGAGGTTGTTTAGTAAAGAAAAATTTGTTACAAAGCAGCAGGTGCAGCAAATTCATGGTTTTATTTATAGAATTAACCCTCACCAAGCAAATACGGCAGAAGTACAAGATTTATCTAGTTAGTGAATTCGTACAGCAAACGTATGCAATCGGGCCAACAACCCCCACACACATAGTGTGCAAGAGGTCAAATAAGCACACCTTGTATTCACATAGCCCATCCGATGGTTTACAGACAGTGAACCATTAGTCCATGTTTATCAAATCCACTATACCTGCTCATGCAATTCCCTCATTTTAAAGCCAGTCATGTCATGAACCAATATAGCAATGGTTAGTACCCGGGAAAATAACACCCTATTACAATTTGTAGACTGTAAGTGATTTTACGGTTTAAGCCAGCCAAGCAACATCAGTTTCCATCTAACTGTGGATGTAAGTGCCAATGTTTAACATCCTCCCTTAAACACCTTTCCACTGCTGAGTCAAAAAAAACCAAAACAAATTTTTCCAAAAAAAGTAAAAACCCTGCTGTGGACAGTGAGAAAAAACCAATAATCGACAGTCGAGAAACCCTTCCTAACCCGCTTTCATTTTCCAATGGATTTAAGTGACTGATTATACCGTCAAATTTCAACAACATATTCCATGCTGAGTATAATGATAAACCAATTATTCCTGAGTATTATATACTCACCATCTTTGCACATTGCAACGAAAAGATAGTCACCGACAGTTCGTAGAACACAATCAAGAATGCAAGCAGTAAACTCATGAGATAAACCAACCTCCACAAAGCTATTGACAAGCATTAAACTAATTGTGTCAAAAAAAATGCAGAATAATGCTTTTCGTACACAATTACAACATAACCAGCAGCGAGGCAAAGCTAGGGTAGAAAAAAACCTGAGTCACTTGAGTGGTGAGCTCCATAGCTCTATTTGTGAAGCAGGCAGTAAATCCTCTCAAAAAAACACAACAGAACAACACTAGCTAAGTGAGGGGCAGAGGTGCACCCTCACCTGTTTAAATAGAGGGTGGACTGTCAGTCCTCTGAGCGGGAGTAATGAGTGAGCCTAGCCGCCTTCCTTTGTGAGTGTGTGGTCGCATCAAATGGTACGCAGATACCCATGAATGGGGAGATCCATAGCCAGGGAGGAGAGGCTGACTTCACGGCGTAATGAGGATAGAGCACTTAATCACGCTCGACACGCTAGGGGAAACGTATTTATATGTCTTAGTTTAATACTCAAGGACTGGGTCCCATCGTTTTTACAAGGTAATGGCATAATATGAGCAGTATCACTAAAGTGACCCAACAAAAACTGGGCTAGATTAAAAAAGGGGGGGGGGGAGGAGGAAGGGGGGGGGGAAGGTGTGTGTGGGTGTGTTTTGTGGAAAAAAGGGGGTTTGGGTGGGGATGGTATGTAATAGATTATAACCAGAATGCCTATAATACCATATTTTGTGTGTGTGTGTGTGTGTGTGTGTGTGTGTACGTTCTTGCAATGTGGTGTACATATATATTCACCCTCCACTTGGTCATTTTCTTTAGTATACTTTCATTCATACCACACATTCAGGGATAACACTAGTTGCTAGGTATCTCTAGATGGAGTCAAGCTCATGGCTTAAACTCCATGCTAGGTTGGGGGTCAAGATCTCCTTTCTTATATAAATGCTTCCACATCTTTGATGTATATTGAAAATTGTATGTGTAAATTATGTAATTTTTGTATTCACCCGTTGGGAGAGATATCTCTCAAATTTCTAGATTGCATATGTGACCAACCAAGTAAAACAATGAAGCAATTTGGATGAGAGAATTTTGAAAGTGCATTGATTTCATTAACATGTCCATGTGGGATTGTTCATTGCGTTGTTGTGCCACTTTGTGTGCATGCATTCTTGAGTTTTTACAACCTTATTATCGATGCCAAATTTTGTCCTTGGCAAAGCTTTGGTCAGTAAATATGCCATATGGGATGTAATCAAAGGGAATGTTGTACTTGACAATGATTTAGTCAAAATATATGCCTGTTAAACCCAAAATGGGAGTAGTTTTGTAATCTCAATTCAGTGTTTCTAGGTTTTCAAGAAGTAGTCAGGATTTGTAGTGTGAAAGGGACAAAACCTCTTCACATCAAAAAATGGGTTATTCCTTGATGTTGTAACGTTTTGGAAATGTGGAACGAAGAAGAAGGAGAGGATTGATGCCTTGTGCAATGTCAAAGTCATGTTTTTCTATGCATTTAGTTTTCAGTTTGGATTCATATGTTTGATAGATTCTTCATTCATGCATATATACTGAATGTTGTTTGTTGAAGATTGTGAATGAATCTTGTGTAAGAGGTTTCTTATTGTCTTTCTCGGGCATTGGGATGAGAGACAATAACACTTGGTGATCCTATGTTGTGGTTTCATGCCTTGAGCATGATTAGGAGCAAGGCTAGAAGGGGTACACACAAGTTATGATGGTAGAGTCATGATGATAAAGTGGAAGGAGCACAAAGAATGGTTGAAACAAGAGTTTCAAGAGTCTGAAATGGTTTCCGTACAGTTTCACCTGTTTACAGGTTCTTGACAGCTTATGTGCAATTTCAAGCAGCTTTTGTGCAGGCAATTTCTATGCAGTCGATTGTAATTCAGTTCGGGCAATTGCAGTTTGCTATTGCAGGCAGTTTTTGTACGTGAAAGTATGCAAGTTATGTAGTACACAACTTTATGCAGTTTTCTAAAGGTTATTTTAGTATGCAGCCGTTATTGTTCATTATCCCTTTGATATTTATTTATGGAGGAAAATAAGAAGAAGAAGAAGAACAAGTGCTCTCTATGTCAAAAACATGGACACTATGCAAATCAATTTCTTTACTTGTGTATGCCTTGTCCAAAGGAGGAGTTTTGTGTCAAATATTGCATGCCAAAGTTGTGCAAGGAGTTATATCGCCTAATTCAAAGTTTTCAAGATGCATCATGTCATCAAGACATGCACGATGCTCAAGAGGATTTGGATTGGTTTTTTTATCTTCTTGATGATGCACACAAGTGGCATAATAATCATGTTGATGTGAAGAGAAAGTCATGCTCAACTGTTAAGTGAATATCAAGGTTTCAAGAAGTGTGTGAATGTATTTTAGAGCAGTATGAAGATGATTTTGATGATTATCTCAGTGATGATGATTCTCAATGGTGTTTTCAACAACCTGTTATTGTTTCCAACATAAAACATCCTCAAGTTGTTGTTTTTCAACTACCAATAATTTTTCAGGCACCTGCAATTTTAAAATCTTAATTTTCAAAGCCTGAATTTGATTTTTTAGCACCTAACATTTTTCAACCTGATTTTGATGTTCTTGATGAATATGGGATCAAAGTTGTTGATATACAGATTACTAAAAAGAGTTGATTGAAAAAGGAGATATGTTCAAAGCAAGGAAGATGAATTCCAAAAGATGATGGAGGAAGAAGGAGGAGTCAAGAGCAACTCAAGAGCCAAGAGAGCCAAGAGGATTGCCAACTATCCCCAAACCTCACATCAAAGAGACTCACCTCTTTGCAGGAAGAGAATGAAAGTTACCCAAAAGAAGAATTGGTGATTGAGAAGAAGGGAATGCAAGTGGGGGTGAGCCAGAGAAGCCACCAATATCCCATACAAACCCATATACCAACATTGGACATCAATGAAGAGGTTGATATTCAGGGAAAGGTCAGATTACAGTGTAATGAAGTGGAAGATATGAAGATAGATGAAGACATAATGTGTGTTGATGATGAGGATGATGTGATGAATCAGTTTTTGATGTATCTAAAGGAGGATTATCCCACAAGTGATAGTCCAAAAGGTGTTTTTGTTGTTGGAGAAGTGTTTTTTGGAGTCTTGAAGACTCAAAACCAATTTTCAAGAGTAGATATGAGTTATTCAAGTTGGGAAGACAAGGATCTTGAATTTCAGGTCCTTGAATTGCAAGTTTTGATATCAAAGGTCCGTGATTTACAGAGTTCCATAATGCAGGTCCCTAAACAAAAGATTGGTAATTTGCAAAGAAGATATGTACCTGAATTTGGTGAATTTCAAAGTCTTGTTGTTTCTCACGTGAAGATAATCAAAAATCTCTCATTAGAGTTGGAGAATGAGAGGTATTTAAGTATGGTTGCAACAGATGAAGCAATTTTCAAAATCAATCAACATCAAGAAGAGAAGGCATCATTGATGGTGGAGTTTTCTCATATTCAAGTTGAAGCCGATTTGCATATTTCTTATTGTTGTGAAGTTAATGATATTCTTAAGCAAGTTGTTTTGGATGAAAATAATCAAGTTGAGGATTTGAATCTTTAACTTACTCAAATTGTGAATGTGAAGTCTTCTTCAAACCTTGATGTTATGGAAGTGTCTTGAATGATGATGCTGTCGTAAGTGATTTGAATGATGTTGGTGCTTTTGAGAATTCAATCATGGAGATTGGAAGTGCAAGAAGTACAATTTCTTGATGACATTATTGATGTTGTACACCAAGTTCCTGATAATGGTTTTGCTGATGCCAAGGAGATGGTTTTGGCTAATGATTATGCAAGCCTTTTGCAAGTTCTTGATGATGGTGAAGTGGGTTTTCCTGACTTCAGATGGTTCTGCATTTCTATGTGATGTTGTTGATGGAGGAGATGATGTTGATATTCTTTTATCTCATTGGTTTTATGTATTCATACTTGATGACATAAGGGAAGAAATTCATGGAACACAAGTCAAAAGTTTTTATGTTCAATCACTTGGAGTCTATTAAGACCAATGTTTTCATATTGGTCGAGTGTTGTTATCTAATCTCTATGAGACGGAATTCTCTAGAGGTTTTCAAGTGGAAGTAGAAAGGGAATCAATTCACATTGAAGTTCATAATGGCTTTGTTGAGTGTTACATACATCCACAAATGCGAATTTTTTGGAAGTTTCTTGCATCTTGTATGCAAAGTGACTTTGCTAACCAAAGTGAAGTCGATTTTGGTGGATTGGAGGCAAAGCTGTTTCAAATCAGAGATCAGGTGTTTTTTCTTGAATGCCAAGTTGTGCAACCTGAAGTAGAAAAGGCTGATGTGAAGTGCTTTAGAGCGTTAATGGAGGGTGAGAAGTTTGAAAATGAACCCAAAATTTATGAGTTTCAGGGAGATATCAATGATCGGAATGCTTTGCAGCCAAAAAATGGATTTCTATATGTTTTTGAGGAGAAATGTGAACAAATCATCTTGGTGGTGTTTTTAATGTGTGAAGAAGATTTCAACCTTTTATTTTTAAGCCTTGAATCAGATCAATTTGATGAAGAAGCAAATCAATTTTGATGTTTTTTGAATCAAACTTTTTAGGATACTCAATTCATTCGGCATAATGAGTCTAATTCAATTTTTGAAGTGTTTCATCTACATGCAAAGATATTGGAGATTCTCAAGAGAGGAAGTGTCTAATGGTTGCAAAGTTTGCATCCTATCTTGAATATTTCTTCAATCTCTTTGAGGAATCTGAATTGAACCTGAATCTAAAGCTGAACCTAAATCTGAACGTGAACGTGAACATGAAAAGACTTGAATGTATACCTGAATTTGAAAATGGACTTAAAGACCTGAAAGTACTTGAAGAAGAGGAGAGTTTACTGCTTTTTTGAAGAAGGAATTTGAAGCAAGATGTAGGAAGAAAAGTTCAATTTGGCTTATTTTTTCCTGACATGACTCAAGAAGATCAGGGAAAGCTTGTTTTCAAGAAAGTGGAATCCAGAGTTGATCTAATCTTCTTCCACAAGTATTGGAGATGTTAAAGAAGCAATGTTTGATGGTTTGCAAGGTGTTTTTCCATATTGAACCGTTCATAACTCATTTTGAATTGAAACCTAATTTATCTAAAAGATTATTTGCGAAAACTTGGTGGCTAACATCGAGTGTGGAGATATTTTTGAATTATGCAATGATGGTTACCGAGCTCAAAGTTGCGGATGCTCCAAATCATGAAGTGACTGAAGTGGATGAAGCTCAACATTACATGAATTTTTTAGATTTCTTGAATGTTGAGCGTGCAAATCAGATTTTGCAGATAGAAGGTGTTGATTTTGATGATTCAATTTTGTCAGTCTCATATTGTTTAGATCATATTTAGCAAAATGATGATCAAGAGATAAAGGTTTTGAACTTGATTTTGCAAAATGTTTGTGGAGTTCAAAGGGATTTGATGTTTTGGATGTTCTCCTTACAAAAGTTACAGACTTTGATGAATGGAATGGTTGAGTTGTGAATTGCCGAGAATGATGGATATTGAAGAGGAGATGTTTGTGGAGCATTTGGATCAAATTTTCTATGGTTCTTAGAATCAATTTGTTTTCTTGAGAAGATGTTTTGAGGATATGTTTGATGAATTTCAGATTTGCAAAGAGATGCAGTTTGTAGGAATGCAATTTTTAGTTAGGCAGATTTCTAGGATGCAAAGGATTCTAAACTTGAATTCGGCTATTTTTATTGAATGTTCATGGAGTAAAAGCTTGATCATAGAACTTTGGTTCTACAAGTTTGTTTTGTATGACCTCTCATGGATGATGATTTACTTGATGGATTCACAGCCTTGGCATGTTGCCAATAAATGGTGCATTTGTAAATCCCAGTGAGGTGGTGCACAAATTGGGATATAAATGTAATCCTTTGGGGGGACAATGGACGGTGTTTAGTGATTACATAGTGTGTGGTTTGTGAATCTTGGATTAAGTTGCAGGCACTTCACTTTGCACTCTATATAGTTATTCGCATTGAGTTTTTTGGAACAAGGGATTTGTGGGTATCGAGCCAAAAACTTTTGTTGGGAAAAACTTTCTACCACCGAGCTGTGCCAGAATGGGAGTAGTTTTATAATTTTAATTCAGTATTTGTAGTTTTTCAGGAGGTAGTGAAGATTTGTAGTGTGTAAGGGACAGAATGTCTTCATGTCAAAAAAGGGTTATTTCCTTATCGTTGTTACATTTTGGACGTGTGGAATGAAGAAGAAGGAGAGGATTGATGCCTTGTGCAATGTCAAATTCATGTTTCTTTGCGTATTCTGTTTTTAGTTTGGATTCATACGCCTGATAGGTCCTTGATTCATGTGTATGTATTGTACGCTGTTTGTTGAAGGTTTTTGTGAATGAATCTTATGTAAGAGGTTTCTTATTGTCTTTCTTGGGCATTGGGATGAGAGACAATAATAATGCCTAATCTGGTTCTCTCATGAAACCACAAAACTTTTTTGGTGGGTTTTCCAATCAAAATGTTATCACTTGGACTGCATTGATTGCGGTATATGTCCAACACAGTAATGTTGTAGCTGGCTCTATGGCTTGACCACCCAGGGAGAAAAAGCTCATATAAATGATCGCCTAAATTCAATCTATTGAAAGGAATTAGCCCCTCCCCAAAAAGGGAAAATCACAGTGCCATAATTGTCCAAAAGGGGAAAGGAGGGATTGTGGGAATATGCATGTGTGAGGGTTAGGGATAAAAAGAATGGGGGAGAACAAAAATGAAATAAAAGCAAGGCTTTGACAAGCAGGAAAGCAGAGGGGGGAAAGAAGAAAGAAAAAGGAGGAAATTCTCAAATAGAGAAAGAAGGCTAGAAGGATCTTTCTAGAAGATGCAAGGAGAGAAATCCAATCATTAACTGAAGCAATGTTAAGTACCGATAAAGACCCACTAGATAAAGCTTCAAATTCAAATTCTAAAAGTCTTTTATGAAACTCGGGTGCTTTGAAACACGAAAGAATACACTGTGTAGTCGTAGGTGGAATTGTTATCCTCTGTTTGCAAGTATAGCCCAATTTTGTTAGGGAGGAGATCCATCCTACCTGCTATGAGAAAATTCATATTAATAAACATATAGGTAATTAATATAATTTAATTATACAAGATCACTCAACCAAGAGTGATCGGGGAGACAGTATGGTGTGTGTGTGTTTATTATGAAAATCCCCTTTGATATACAAATTGTATAGTTAAATTATATTAAGCACCAACAAAACACAAAACACGTTGTGAGCGGGTTCGAAACACACAAAAAGCCTCTATGATAAGCCGACACACACTCTTGGAATAACACACACACACATTATGGGGCACCACTCGGCTTACACAACCCGCCTGGCCGAGACAGGAACCACACAGATGGAGTGAGAAGAGAGAGATTTCCCACTTGCCCACTCAACACTCACACATACACACTCACACACACACTATCAATTCAGCTCAAAAGAGGCAAATTGTTTTTGTTTAGACTCAATGAAGCTCAGTGTTAAGGCGGTTACGCCGCTAGCGGAAGCTAAATAGCGAGAACTCAACCAACAACAGAATTTGTCAGACGAGGACGGAGCTTGACCCGCAGGCGCATGGAAACAACTAGGTGGGTGTCAAATCACCTACTCGACCTTCTAATGACAATCACTACTAAGGAAATCAAATCTAAGTTCTAAAATACGCAAGTGACTGAAATCCGTACTACGAACGAATGCTATACGAAACAGGATCTAGAATCATCGAATCGATCTCAAACTCAAGGGGAAGTCTATGCACTAGGTAAGAACAACACCCTAAAGACTTGAACTGCAAAATCAACCTATAACCACTCCATGCGGTAAACGCGTATGAAGACAGGCCGAAAAATACAGGTGACCGAAACTTGACCCCGATGGTACTAATGTGTAGCTCTACTCGTTGTGGTTCTATAGATATGCTGCACACTCTATTCCGACACACGAGTTGGAAGAAAACTCACACCGAAGCTCGTAGGAACTTACCACACGTAGAAGCCGATAGCGCGCACTCTTGGTATCTGTGCGTAGCTCTCACCGTTGCTAACACAATGGCGGTGTCGCTTCTCCAATGGCAGCCCCGTAGCTCGCGTAGCAAGGAGATAAGACTCTCTCTCTCTCTCTCTCTCTCTCTCTCTCTCTCTCTCTCTCTCTCTCTCTCTCTCTCTCTCTCTCTCTCTCTCTCTCAGACACAGTCACGACGCTCAAAAACTCACTTTGATTAATAATTGAATCCCCCTTTATGTTACAAAACTTTGGCTTATATACCTCAGCCTTGGAGGTGAAAACATCTCTAATTATTTACATCAGAAGGTGACATTACGTCGGAATTACAAGCTGGAAACTCAATTGAGTCCCGTTACTTAATGAATGGCTCAAATCAAAATTAATGTCGGAAAGACATTTATTACAATCAATGGTTACAAAATGATGGGTGTGAGCAAAAATGTGGGTGTGATCCTCTGCTGGCTCAACACTCCCCCCCTCCGCGTTCATGTCGTCCCTGACATGACTTTTAGGCTTGATCAATAGAGTCCTGTCATCTTGAGCATCTGCAAATGTGATTCGTAGCGTAGGTTGCCGATGGTCAAGGTTGGGCCGAATATTTTGCTTTCGTGAGTGAAAAAGCCGGTGTAGAAAGCTTCTTCGAATGTTTGCATGTGGAAGCTAGGCAAAAACATAATTCTTTGGTACAAGAGATGTAACACCTTTGGTGAAGGTTGCAATGAAAGATCATACATCATATCCGTCACTGTGTCGGCCGTCGATAGTAGACTCGAGGTCGTGGCTTTATCTGGCGCGAACACTTCAATGCATGCTAAGAGAGTCCTGCAGATTTTCTTTAGCATCTGACACGAAAGGTCAGGAGAGCCAGTAAAGAGTTTGATGGTGCCCGTTAGGGTTTTCACCATGTAGGCTTTACCTATTCTCTCTCCTTCCTTTGGTCCTGGCATCCTTGGGTAATTAAGCCAATTTGGCTTCTTTTCTGCAATCCTGCCATGCTCTTTCCAGCTTCTGACTCTTGGCACCGGGCAGAAGGTTGCATCCTCCCGAATCTCCTTTGGAGCCTCTACCAAGTAGATGAGGTAGGCTGGGTATTTGTTTAGCCAACCTTTCCTCCATCTAGGTTGAGAATCTACAATCTTCTTTGATTGTTCATCCTTCGTGATGTCGCCTTCATAAAGAGCGACATACTGCTCCTCCTCTATTCTCTTTTTCGTCTTTATCACTTCAAATTTCATGAGAGGGAAAGGCAGGCTTGGTTGCATCCACTCTTCGTGGAGCACTTTTGTGTCTAAACCTTGAAGTCTAATGGAGATGAGGAGTCTCCTTTCCCATTCCATTTCCGCCTTGGCACTTTCCTCTGTTGACTTTTCTATTTGGTCCTGGAGCCTTTGTTCTTCTTCTTCAGAGATTTCTGAAGTCGAGGCCACTTCTTGAACTGGGGCTGGATCTTCGATTGTGGTTGCCTCTCCGGTTTCTGGTAGCTCTATGGCTGCTCCCCCTGCTTCTTCTTGTGGTGTCTCTGTTTCTCTTCTTTGTTGCTCTTGGAGGTCTTGGAGCTGTTTGCGGAGGGCCTCATTTTCTGTCCTTAGTGTTTGGTTTTCTGATGTGAGCCTCTCCTCTGCAGCCAATGATCCCTCTGCCATGTGCAATCTTTGCACTTGCTCTAACCTCAGCTCTCTTTGCAGACTTCTTACCTGCTCCTCCAGAGCTGGTACGAGGGCTCCCTCTTGTTCTGTTCCTGCTCTGCTAGCTCTAGGGGTGGTCCTGAGTCTCATGATTGTCCTTTCTTGAAGTTCGACTCTTTCCCTTAGCTCAATGAGCTCATCCTTGGCTGCCTCCAGCTCATCTTCTATTCGCTCCTTTGCTTCCTGTGAGCTTGTTACCTCTCTTGAAGCTTCAGCTAGTTGGAGTATCAAGCCGTCTCTCTCGTTTTCTGCGTCGTAGAGTGATGCTTTATGACTTTCAGATTCAGTCATAGCATTCTCTAACTTCTTCTGCAACTCTGCTTCCTTTTGTTTTGCTGTCTCAAGTGCTACTTCCTTTGCTCTGGATCTTTCTTTAATCTTGCTGAGCAGTTCATGCACCATGTGCATGTCTTTTTCATCTTCATCTGTCAACTTGACAGCTCTTTCTGCCACCACCTCCAATGGCTTCGGCTCGACCATTTTTTCTTCACTCTCCATTGTACCCTTTTTCTTTTCTTTCGTCCCTTTCCGATCATCTTGTTTCCGTAGGGATATCCCATAAACTGCCTCCAGGGCCTCTTCTTCACTGTATCCGATCGCAACCAGATCCTCATAATCATCTTTCTTTTGCTGAACTGGATCTATCCTCTTTTCCTTGGTCCCGGCCTCCGGCTTTTCCATAATTTCTGTTTCTATTTCTATTGTGGTTTCCTCCACAATAATTTCCATCTTCTTCGGGCTTGGTACAACAATAAAAGAGGGCTGATTGTCTTCAGTCATCTTGGCTTTCCCTTTGTTTGCTTGCCCGTCTTTCTCTTTAGGTTCAGTAGACTCATCTATTTTTTTCTTCCCCTTGTCGTCCTTTTGCAGCTCAGCTTTTAAAAGCTGTACTTCCTCTTCGGTATAAGGTTCGACAGGTTGTTGCTCCAGTATGGCCTCCGACTCCTCATAAGCTCTAATATATTGATCATATTGATCAACATGTGGCCTGGCTGAGCTGGTTCCGACTTTACTGGGGTCTGGCACCCACATTTCTTCGAAGTCCCCCTTTAGAGCTCTTTCCGCTCTAAACTGCTCCACCAGCCTTTCCATTCTTGCGGCTTTTTGACTTTTGGTTTGCTTGGGATCGGCCTTCTTCTTCGCTTTCTTCTTGAGCGGCTCGTCCACGGCCTCCTCAGGTTCTGAAACTATTTCTAGTTTTCGGCGTGCTCTTGTGGACGCCCTCTTGGCTACTTCTTGCTGTTCTTCCTCCTCATCGGCTTCTCTAAACCACTCATTTTGGGAGGGAACCTGTGGCCCTTGATCCCTAGCTCCAATAGCTTCATAAGCTATTCTTGTTAGGATTTCTCCTCCTCCTATGTACTTTGGTTTCTGGTTGTGCATGGCGATTACTTGCTCGTGGATGTATTGAGCATAATTCACCTCTTTTGGCACGTTGCTCTTCAGTGCCCATGTGATGGTTGTGGCAATGGCATGGGGTGGTGTAGTATACTTCTGCGGTCTTTTGCTGCACACATGGAAAAACTGGTTGTATAATCGGCAAAGGGTTGCCACTCGTTGATCTGCCATATCTCCGTAGGTTGTATTTTGTTTCTTTGATCCATAGACCTCTATGGCTTCCCTTCTTTCTCTGACAGAACTCCCTTTGTTGTGCAGCTTCAGTGCATCTGCAATGAGCTGTGGAGTGATCTGTACTTCAACTGTTTCTCCATCCATGGCTGTCAACGTGGCTTTCCCATCCTTCTGAATGGATGTTGCCAACTCATACACTCTTCTTGTGTCTACACCTGATGGTCTCGAGGTGAAGAACCTGTGTAAGTCAGCCTTTTCCAGGTATCTGCTTATGTTCTCTGATCTGCTATAGTCCACTAATTCTCGTGGGATCATAGGTACATCGACCGATTGCCCTTGAGGATCTCTGAAAGTCCCCTGGTAGATCTTTATTCCTTCTTTTTCTAGTACTGCTTCCTCCATCCAAGTCTTGGTTGGCTTGAGGGTTTCTGTTGGAATATCAAAAGGTTCTGCTTCTGCAAGAGCATCCTTGATGGTTGGTCTTTTTCTCTTAGTTGCCGATGACTTAGCGGAATCCATGGATCCTGTAACTCCAATTTCAGAAGTTAGCGTCTTTTTAGTACTGAAAGCCGAAATGAAGCTTTTAACTATTCAAATGACTTTGAAAATTGAAACATGAGCTATTCAGGGCCTAAGAATGCAATGTAGGTGAAAAAATATGCAAACTTGGCTCAAAAACATGCTTGAGACATCATACGCGTATGATGTCTTTTGTGTCAGAATGACTTCATATTGGTTGTGCTTGTAGGTGATAGTGTATACATGAGTGTCATATGCTTGGATTTGAGTTTGGATCCCATTTGGTCAAGTTTTGGCCAGTTTACTCCAGTTCAGGCTCTTGGCAAAATTTTGAAAGGGAATTGGATTTTACGATCCAAATTGGGTAAAACTTGGTGGATTACTTTCAAATGGCCTGTGGAACACTTCTGTTTGGTGGTTGAAGCCCTGAGGTGCCAAAATCACATAGTGAGACATCATACGCGTATGATGTCTTTTGGTGCATTTTTGGACCAATTTTCTCTATAAGCTTGGATTTGGCTTTAGATAGGCTTATTCAGTGGATTTATGAAGTTTGGATAGATTTTGGGCTAAAAATGGCTCTGGAGACATCATACGCGTATGATGTCTTTTTCATCAATTTTTCATGGGATTGGTTCTGTGGACTCTCCATGTGCTAGTGAAGGACTGTTTATACTCAAATCTTGGTTTGGACTTGAATATGTTGGATTTGGGACAAAATAGGCTTTGTATGAAGGATTTTCTCTTAATTGGGCTAATGGGGTGATCCACTTGACCAAATGGTTCCAAACTTCATATGTAGCATGTATTAGATATATATAATGGATGTATGATGACAAATGAGCATTTTTGGCTCTTTAAGTGCAAATAGACATCATACGCGTATGATGTCTTTTGTGTCAAAATGGTGCTTTTTGGTTCCAGATAGCTTGTAGATGTGTTAATCAACAATCCTACAAAGTTTCAATGAGTTTGGAGTTATTTTGACAAAATTAGGACCAAAAATCAATTTTATGGCCTACTTTGCGTCTTTTTGGTTTTCCTTGGGTTTTCTAACTCCAATTCTCATGATACTTGGTTCATAGGATGTGATTAACATGTGGAATGAGGCTATGCACTCAAATGTTGAAATGGATGTGAAAATCATGCTGTGAGACATCATACGCGTATGATGTCTTTTCTTGAAATGTTGGTCTTTTTGTGCAAAGAATGCTTTGTGCTAGTGCCCTAAGCCCTGCTAACTAGTTTTCAACTTAAAAAGTCATCAGTTTAGCTAAAAAGCCCCCTTATAGGCATTTCAGTCTCCGAAGTCGTCTTTTTGCCTTGGAGTTGAATTTCTTCAACTTTTCTTCTTGAGAGTTGCATTTCCAGCTCATTGGATATGTTGTGAAGCCATCCAATTGGTTGAACTTGACTTTGGCTCCCCGTTCTCCATCTTTCTCCATTTGGTTGCCCGAAAGCGTCTTTTTCACCATCGGTAAGTGAATCAGCTTTCTTTTGGGTTTTGCTTGCAACATAAGTCATCCATGTATAGTTGAAACTGCTTGTGAAGTTTCATGTCATTTGGTCGTCAATTTTAGCTGTTATGCCAAAATGACGCTTTGTGTGTCCGCAGTCGAATCTGTTGTTCCGACCTACTTTTGGTGATCCAATCCTGGAGATACTCCATGGTTGCATTGCCCTCGATGTTGTTAAGCTTCCTGAGAAGTTTTGTGTCGTTCCGACAACTTTTTTCTGTTTGCCTCTTGCAGGCTCTGTTGACCTAGGGTTTTTCCAGTCGTTCTTTCTCGAGCTTTGAGTGCTAGAAACTCATCCTCTATGTTAGGGTAACCCACCTCTAAGTTCTTGCAAAGTTTGGTTAGGCGGTTGTGCCCCTACCTAGCGTTCTTCCCCATTCCCTGTCTGCTCTTGTTTCTTGGTTTTGGTGAGTTTTCGCGACAAAAGTTAACGATAAGCATCAAAAGCTTATGGCAGCGAGTCTACCTCTCATGTCTGGTGTCCTCTGAGCTCTCGTAGCAGTCGTAGAAGGCGGTAGAAGGCCGGATGCTCCTGTGTGCTCTTTGCTCTCTCCAAGAAGGTAATAGTGGAAATGAGCTTGATAGTGAAGTGAAAAATACTTAACTTCGGGCTTCCCGGATCACTTGTTACCAAATTTGACATGTGCTCCTATCTCGTCGTGAAATGCACTTTAGGATTTGAAATTCCTCAATTTGGACTCCATTTGACCTGTTTCTGAGAAATCTGTCCACTTTGCCAAAATTCTGTCATTTCGGGCTTTCCGCAACTTTTTCAGAATTGTACCCAATTTTTATCCTGGGTTTCCCTTGTCATGAGGATCATCACCATCTATTCTTTTCTTTTTTCCGATCTCATTTCACCTGCTTTTTTATTTTTCTTTTATTTTTATTAAGAAAATCATAAAAAATAAAGGAAAATAGCAAATTGAAGCCAAAAAATTCCAAACATACATGATAAATAGCTGGTAACCCTGTGTATATGAATATACACTTCTTTGTGATTTTTGGACTTGGATTACCACTTTTTTCCACTTTTTAGCTCCAAAAACACTCTTATTTAGTGATATTTACACATCTAGAGACCCAAATTCATCATTTGATCTCTTCTTGTTGCAAAACAAGGTATATAAGGGCATAAATATTATCAATATCCGCAATCAAACATAAAAAATTGCAAAATCATGTAAGACACTGCCTTGTAATATAATTTTTGTTTTTCTTTGTTTTTCCCGCTTGTAGCTGCTTTGTAGCTCCTGTATACCTCCCCCCCTCCTAGTCTGAGTCCTCCCGGACGACTATGAAGTGTCTGTGGGTGAAGCATTGTAGTTGTTTTGGTCATAAGTTCCCAATGCAATTGTAGAGCGACGATACAACATTCTTTCCAATAAAGCTGCTCTTTGTTTGATTGAAGGATTGGTGGTCGGGTTTTGGGTTGGTCTTGGCACTTCGGTAGTAGAATCAGTAGATGGATTCTTCGTTACCTTGTTGTCTTTTTTCACAATCCAAATCTGCTTCCGCTTTGCTTGTGCTTGCCACAAACTCTTTGCGACCCAAACCTGCTTTGTTCTGTGTGTTGATTTCCTCGCCTTGAAATACCTAGGAGTTTCCGTTGATTGTCTTGAAGGGAGTTCCTGTTTATAAATCTTTGGGATCCAAATTTGCTGGCTGTAGCTTTGTGCTGTCATGAACTTCTTTGGAATCCAGATCTGTTTCACTTTCCTTGATTGTCGGGGATCACTCTGTTGTCTGGTATTGAAGACTCTGTTTGTTTTTTCTGGCACCACCTTTTTTGGTCTCCATACCAATGTTGACTCCGTTTTATCCCAAGTTTGAGCTGTTATATTATTGCTTGTCTTCCTTATCCACTGTTGAGAATTCCTCGTCGAAGAGTACTCCGGTTGTATAGAAACTTTTGGTTGCCATTGCTTCTTCTTTTCCTCTGTTTGTTGTTTGCCCTTGTCCGTGGATTCTTCCTTTGGAGTTGGCTCTGCTCCTTTGGTGAACTTAACTGATTGACTTTCACCTTCGTATTTGATAAGCACTGATTTAGAACTCCAGTCAATCATTGCATTGTATTTTTTCTGCCATGGTTGTCCTAGCAATAATGGATGTTGTGTAGCTTGGTCTTCAACCACGTAAAACATATGAGGATACACATATTGGTTAATCTGTATATGTAAAACTGTGCATCCGACAATTTTGATTGCATTCTCAGAGTAACTTTTTAACTCTTGCTTGGCAGTTTGTAGTTTAGTGTCATTTGTCAATTGTCTATACAAACTGAGTGAAAGTAGGTTAGCTTGAGCTCCTGAATCCAATAGTGCTCTGGCTTTGATTTGGTTGGTTCCTACTTTGCATTCAATGATGGGTTCTTCTTTGTCATTATCCATTTCTGTTATACTAACTGCGTTTATTCGCATTGCTCCTTCATTGCGCTGTTTCTGACGCAGTAGTCTTCTTTTCTCCATTCTTTCCTTCGCCTCGGCTTGCGCTTCCTCCACAATCTTTTTCTTTTTCTGGACACGCAGCTTTTCTTGATGTATTTTGAGAAGCATGTCTTGTGTTAGCGGCAACAGATACTTTTTCACTCTGCATCCACTAATCCAATTGGGCATTTCTTCTCCGTCTAATGTAGCAAGCTTGACGGCTCCACTTGGTGATAGATCTTTAATCACCAGAGGTCCCATCCCTCGCTTTTTAAGCTTCTTAGCATGCTGTTTCAGAGTGTAAACTAGGACATAGTCCCCAACTTTAAACTCTTTAGTCCGCACATGCTTATCAAAAAATTCCTTTTGTCGCTTTTTTTGAGCGTAGATAGAAGCTACTGCTTTTAGGCGAAGCTCATCTAGCTTTTCCAGGTCATCTATTCTATCAGAGAGCTCGTGCCCTGTCCACTCTAGATCCTTAGCCACCCTTAAGGTTGAAATCAAGAATTCTATTGGTAAGATAGCATTTAGCCCAAAAACCATGTTATATGGGGTCGTTCCTATGGATGTTTTATACGCCACCCTATATGCCCATAATGTTGAATGCAACTTTTGGTCCCAGTCAGTTCCGACTTAGATACAATCTTCGTGAGGACCGTGCATATGGTTTTGTTTGTTGCTTCAGCTTGTCCGTTTGCTTGTGGATGATACGGGGCTGATTTCCTATGGATTACCATGAATTCATCTAGAAGGATCTCTATCACTTCATTTATGAAATGTGTGCCTCGATCACTCACAATTTCTATTGGCAATCCATATCGTACAAAGACGTATTCATACAGAAATTGTGCCGTGGTCCTGGCATCTGCTTTTTGAGTTGCCTTTGCTTCGACCCACTTTGTTAGATAGTCTGTAGCCACAATGATGTATTGTGCATGAGTCTTATATGCAGGAGGTGAAATGGGTCCAACATAATCAATCCCCCATTTTGCAAAAGCTCTTGCCCCCATCATTGGTCTAAGCGGCATATCATCTCTTTTAAGTGGTACTTTGGTCCGCTGACAGTCATCACACCTTTTAACGTATTCCTCAGCGTCCATATGTAATGTTGGCCACCATATTCCTGCGGCTAAGACAAGTTTTGCTGTCTTATCACCTGAGAAATGGCCTCCACCTACTCCTCCATGAGCTTGCTCTAGGATTATCACATACTCAGACTCTGATGCGCAAATCCTAAGCTGGTTGTCTTTACCTCTCTTATAGAGTTGATCTCCTATTAAAGCGTAATCTCTAGCTTCTGTCTCTACAGATTTCTGACGAGCTTTTGACGTTCCTTCTGGGAAAGTTCTATTTGTGAGATATTCAACAATATACTGACTCCATTCTGGAGCGATCATTATCTGATATAATGTTGAATACTCGGCTGGCGGTTTTGATGAACATACAATACATACTGTGACATATTCATGTACGCTTTCTTTCATTCCTGGCCAATAGACTCCCAATTGTAACAAATTCCTATATGTGTTCCTTCTTGAACAATGAAATGCACATTCCTGAACATGTGCTTCGCACAGATATATATTATATTCCTCAGGATTGATGCATAGTCGTAAAACATGATCATTTCCCAATTGATACAACCTTCCTGCAATCAATTGAAGATTCTTGGATTGCTGAATAGCAATATGTTTCAGGTTGTATTCTCTTCTATCGAACTCTCCTCCATAGGTTAATAGGTCAACGACATTTTGAGACCACTTAGGTATCATTTCTATGTTGAACAAGTACGCGTCTGGCATGTCGTCATCTACTCCTATAGGGTCTTCTCCATTCGTCAATCGCGAAAGATGATCAGCTCTAAGATGTGTTTTTCCTTTCTTTACTACTACCGTGAAGTCGAATTCCAGTAAGATAATGAACCATCTCACTATTCTCCCGGTATTGCATGGTTTATTCACTAGGTAGAGCAAGGCTTGGTGATCCGTAAAAAACACAAACTTGTTGGCTAGAAGATAATGCCGAAATTTCTTCACAGCATAGATCATTCCTAATCCTTCTCGCTCTGTTGTGGTGTAATTCTTCTCTGCATTGTTGAGCTGTCGACTGGCGTAACAGATAGGAAAATCCATGTTTCCTTCTTCTGGCTGAGCCAGAATACATCCTATTGCATATGCCGAAGCATCTATATGCACATGGAATATCTTCTTCCAATCTGGTGATTTCAAGACTGGAGCAGTAATGAGTGCCTCTTTCAATTTCTTGAACGATTCCTCACACTCCTCTGTCCATTCAAAGTTCACTATTAGCCTGTAAAGTGGTTGACCTATTATAGCGTACATGTAAATGAATCGTCTATAATATCCACAATGTCCCATAAAGCTCTGTACTTGTTTCGCATTGGTTGGTCTAGGCATATCCACTATAACTTTTATCTTCTCTAAATCCGTGGATATTCCGTTTTGTGAGACAATATGTCCCAGAATTCTGCCCTGTCGGACCATAAACACACATTTCTCAGGATTGAGACAAATGCGATATGTCCTACATTTCTCAAATACTTTTCTTAGGTGTTCTAGATGCTCATCTCTCAGTAGAGAATGTACACATAAGTCATCCATGTAGATTTCTAGAAACAACCTTAAGTATTCTTTTAAAGCATGCGTCATCAGCCTCTGGAAGGTTGCGGGAGCATTGGTTAGACCAAAAGGCATAACCCGATAAGCATAAATTCCCCACTCCGTTGCAAAAGCTGTTTTATGTTGATCTTCCAGTGCTATGGATAGCTGGTTATATCCTGAAAAACCATCAAGAAAGGAGTATGCTGTTTTCCCTGATACACGCTCTAGAACATGATCAGTGATCGGCAGGGGATAATTGTCCCTGATTGTTGCAGCATTCACTTTCTTTAAGTTGACACACACTCGGAGTTTTTCGTTCTTCTTAGGTACTACCACAATCGGAGATACCCAATCAGTGTGTTCAATCTCGTATATGAATTCAGCTTCCATTAGCTTATCTATCTCTTCCTTGATTCGCTTAGCAAAAGTATCATTATATGTGTATGGTCTCTGTCTGCTAGGCTTTGCGTCTTGTTTCAGTGGGATTGAGTGTTGGCATATCGATGGGTCAACTCCCTTTAAGTCCTTATAAGACCATGCAAACACATCCCTATACTCTCTGAGAAGACTCAAAAGTCTCTCTTCCTCGCTTGGAGACAAATCTGTGGCTATGTACACCGGTCTAGGCGTCTCACCTGGAGCTGCTAAATCAACTTTTTTTGCATCCTCCGGTCCGTCATAAGATTCGTTCTCCTTCCTCTCTCGAATAGGTGGGGTTAATATCACCTTCCTATCCTCTATTGTGAATTTCCTATAGTGAGAGGGAACATCCATGTTTTCCTTGATTTTGACGTTTTCGTCCTCTCCACTCTCAATTTCAGTCGTCCAAACTTCCTTCAGAGTTTTCTTGAGCTCTCTGTACTTGTTTCTACGTTCTAACTTGGACTCCGTGTATTCTCTGTTGCGCTTGTTCTTTTCTGATTTTTCTGTTTCAGTTTTCGTTCCATTATTTTGAACTTGATTTCTTGAGCCTCTTTTGTCTTTTCGTAAGCTCTTTTGATCACTGCCTCTCATTCTTCCAGAAATCTTATCCTTAACACAATCTTCAGCCTTTACTAGCATTAGGAATTGATTTTTTCCTCTTATTCTAGGCATCGGATTGGTTCTAACCCCTTTTGTTTTTTTCTTTGCTCTATAGTGTTTCTGGCGTTGTTTAGTTTGGTTCGGAAAATCATAAAATCGGACATCCGTTATAGTTTCTTCGTTTCCGCTTGAATTGTCCGTTGACTCGTTGTCTGCTTCATTTCCCCACTCTGGATGATTGGGAATGTCGTGAAACACCTCTTCTTCATCTTCCTTTTCCAGTGTATCGTTCTTTTCAGTTTCTTTTTCGAGCACAGTTCTCAACATGAAATACGGAACCACGTCGTACCCGTCCTTGTCGCAAAATTTCGTTGTGGGACCATCCGGAATTGCACAAACATCTAGGGTTGCTAGAATGTGTGTCCATTCTAATGGTTCAAACGTGTCCTCTGGAAAGGGTTCTCCTACATAAGTTTCGTCTTCGATAGCCCTTTCTAAAACACATTCTTCTCGTTTCAGACTTCCACATTTCGAAGCTCCACACATCCATAACTCCTTGGGTTTACCTAACCAAGCTGGAAATTCGGATCCCGCCAAAGTAGCTGAATCAAACTCCTCTACCGGTGTTCGGTTCACATCTTTGTAGCTATGGTCTTTCAGGTTCACACGTGTAGTGGTTTCCATATTTCTCAGGTATATGTGATCGTAGCCCCAATCCTGGACCATTTTCAACTGTCTCATGAATGGTCTTCCCAGTATGATATCATAGTTATTCTCCTTGCCAAAATCGACAATAGCGAAAGTATGTTCGTATTCAATGCCGCAAGAAGTCACTACAACTTTCTCTAATAACCCCATAGGTTTCTCCATGTGTCCATCTGCTAATTGGAGTTTCAACCTAGTCTTCCTTATTGCTGGTTTCCCCCATTTTTTCCAGATTTCTTTTGTAGCTATGGCTACCCCAGCTCCGCTGTCTAGTATTGCCATTGTGTTCACTCCTTGGAATTCAACTGGTAAGGTTGTATTCCCCTCTTCACCTTCGCAATACTCTCCGACCTTGTTTAAGGGTACAGGCTTAGCGTTCTTTTGTGGCTTGCTCAGCTCCTCAATGCTCTCTTGCAATCTCGATGTTGGATCTTTTATCCCGAATTTCTCCAAGCATTTTCCTACAGTGGTCCACATATGTGGTCTTAGCCTCAAAAGCTCAGCTAGAGTGATAGTGCATGTCACTGGTGTTGACAAAATCTCTATCAATCCTTGCGAGTCCATGACTTTTTCTGATGAGATTTTCGTGAGGGAAGTGCTCTAATCTCGGATTTTGCTTCATACTCTCCTAAGTATGAAGGTAAGGTTTTCAGTGAATGAGGTTTGCTCTCCATTGTTCTAACAGAGCCCCCATCTCCCCAGTAAGATTGCAGATCCAAGTCTACTTGAGATCCTGCCTCAAATTCCACTATGGGAGGATTCCTGATGTCCTTTTCCCAATTTGTCTGATTAGCTTGGCAACTTAGCTCGTTTGCAAAGTTTGCCTCTCTCACTTGTTTCCAAAATTCATTGTAATCCTCATCTTTTCCGTAAATCCTCTGTATGACTGGATGAGAACTCTCTATCTCCTGATCGGTTGTGTTCAATACTATGCGGTCATCCTTTTGTGTATCTTCAGGCTTTTGTGCACTAGGAGTCTTTTCAGCTACCCGTGAAACGATAGTCTCTTGCTGAATTGGGTTTTCCTTTCCACAATTCATTGTTTCTTTTGGTGGTTCTAATAAGGCTTGTGCAGTCTCGATCATTCTCTGGCACATTTCGAGTCTCTGCTTTTTCAATTCCGCGTTTGGGTATGTCATCCACCTCTGTTCTTGTGTTTGGTTGTTCCTTAACCTAGCTTCGTAAGCTCTCATCAGTGCGTCCAATGGTTCGTGTACCTTGTCTACTAGCACTGATCCCCCGGAGCTTAAGCTCGTTGTTTCTTTGATACTCTTTTGTTTCGTTCTTTCCGGGCTCATCTCTCGTTTCCCGTTTTGACTCTCAAGTTTTTCTAATCTAGCTTTAGTTTGCTTTAGTTCCTCAGCTAGAATAGCGTCTTCACGTTCTTTTCTCAACTTCATGCGTGCTTTTCTAGCTTTCCATGTGTTTTTCTGACTCCGCGGTCCTTGACTAACTACGTCAGTCGCTAACTTTCCATTCTCAGGTTCTCTAGTGGTTTTCTTAGCTTGAGCTCTAGTAACAACTTGCGTTGGTATCAGAGTTTCATTTTCAGACCCACTGCTGGTAGGAATAGTTTCTAGCATATTCAATGTCGTCTTTTGCACTTTGTTTGGATTCTTTGAACAATCCTCAATGAAGTGAGTAACCCCACACTCAGTGCAATAACGCGTTAATTCTAATGATTTCCGTATGTGGGCAAACATTCATCAGATGGTCACCTCCACACTTGTAACAAGGTCCTAGTGCTGGTCTTGGTCCCGCTTGATTCGTCCTTTGTGGATAGGATGGTCTTTGTCCTGTTAACCCTCCATGAGCTATGAACATCAAGGTTCTTGCGTCCAAATTGTATCTCTCTTCATCAGAAGCACTTGTAATTGTTGGTATTCCAACATTCCCCATCATGCCCCATGGTTCTGGTTGTTTTGGTTCTTCTGGTGGGTAATAAACTGTCGGAGACATGTGTGCACCCGATTCTTCATAATAGGCTTGAACAGGCACTAAGGCTTGTTCTTCTTGATTCTCTAAGGTTGGTGCATATCTAATGCCCACTGGTCTTGCTCCTGGTAAAGGTGGTTGTTGTCCCAATACCGGTTGCGGTCTTTCTATCCCCATAGGTCCAGGTACATTTCCCGTTGGGTATCGAGGTACTGGATGTATTTGAGGTGGTGCTAATTGAGCAGGAGGTGCATACTGGCGCTCCCTTACATACCCTTTGTTGTAATAACACTCCTCTGTTGGATGATTTGTCCATTTTTGTTCAATAGCACACCATTTAAGTGTTTTTGGCAGTGGTTTTTGGTATGGTGCCATCCTTTTTAGAGCATCTTCTATCATTTGCTCTACATTTGGCATGGTTGTTGTTTGAACATTCTTTTTAGTGGTAGTCTCGCTCGCTATGGATGAGGAGCTACTAGATGAAAAATTTGTATCCGCTGACACCTCTCCATAAACCGTACAGTTATCCACTAAGTACAATGCCTCCCTCGTTACTTGCTCGAAACTTGTACAAGCTTTCAAGTGCAAGTCCTTCTTGAGAGTGTCGTTCCTCAGTCCCTCAATAAAGAGAACAGATAGTCTGTCATCTTGTGGTCGTTCACGTACTGGACATCTCTCAATGTATTGTTTGAAGCGAAGTGAAGCTTCCTTCACCTTTTCGTGTTCTCTCTGTTTAAAAGCATATATTTGTGAGACCGTATTGTGCTTAATCCCTCGTTTTGAGAATTCCTCAGCAAACTCTCTTAGCAAATGGTCAATGTCATAGAATCCCCCAATGTTCATTGGTTGAAACCATGTCAATGCGGTACCTTCTAGAGTAAGACCAAATCCCTCGTATTGTGTATGGAAATCTGTTATCTGCTCAGCTCTTAAGACTTGCTTAAAGAGTGACACATGTGCATACGGATCTCCTGAACCACCATACTTCTTTGGCATACACTTGGCTACTTGAGATGGTCTCATACGTCTATGATCTGCTACCAATCTCATTGCTCCTGTGTCTCGGCTAAAGCTTTCTCTAGCATCATAGACTTCATGGGTTACCCTTGTCGGTTCCCCCGCCCTGAATCTACTACTAGGAGGTAAATGTGATGGTTCAGCTTCAAACCTTGGACCTGGAGTGGTATAGGTGGGGATTGGAACTGCACTACCTCGATTCGTCTCCATTGACTCTCTGGAATGTAATGATCCCATTGGTCCGAGCTTCGAGTCCCAAGGTTGATTGAAAGAGTCAGCAACCTGAGTTCTTTGTCCTCCTGTTGTCATTGAGTTTTGCACTCCATTTGTTGGTGCTGGTCTATGTGAGCTAGAAGTAACATAATACTTATGTAGTGGTCCCCCAAAGTATGTATATCCTTCTAATTCTTTCTTGCCCATTGTTGAGTATTGCCTGCCATACTTATCGTAAGCGGCAATTTTCACTTCCGATCCCTCTGTGTAGGTAAAGACATAGAGTTTTTTTTGGTCTGTCAACTCTCCGGTGTAGGGTTCTTCACATCTATAATAGAGATCTTGCTCCCCATTATTATATTTGTACAGCCCCACATAGATGTTATCAGTGTTGATCCTTGTAGTTTCATTCTCTCTTCTTAACCTCGCATTAGGGAAGTTCATTATTGGTGCTTTCTCCTCGAGTTCTTCATCTATTTTGGCTTTGGTGCCCATCAATCCCCACTTGTCCACAATGTTAGGGTTTAGGACTACCAAGTACATGGTACCCTCGTCATCTAGATATCTATCTCCGCTATAGCTCACAGGCACTAAGTCCTTGAACTCACTAGGTCTATCTTCTATCTTTACACAATAGCGGTCCATTCCATCTTTGTAGATCTTGGCACCTTGCTCATTGTCGTACTGGTATTTTATGAACAATAGCTTCATGGTGGCGGAAGGGTTTGATGATCCTGCTGCCATATTTTCTCTGTTGTTCAGCTTCAAGTGTTCCAAGTTTTCGGTGAAAATCTCGTAAGATCTCTCCGAAGAAGTATCAGAAACACTTCCTTCAAAGATCGGCTCTAATGGTTGCACCCAACTTTGGTTTACACTTCCCTCGGTTGATATGACACTTGCTGGTTCCCCTTGTTTTGGTTGATTATTCCGGAGATTCCTGCCCGATCTCAAATTCATCAATTCCCCTAAAGGACTGTAACTTTTCCTTCTCGGCAATTTGTTTTCCCCAAGTTTTTGTGGTCAGAATTGATCCAAACTGATTGATACTTGGTCAATTGTTTAATCTTGTCAGTCGGACAACTTCTGTTTCATCAAGTGAGAATTTTGTTGCAGTTATGCTGAAAAAGACATTATACGCGTATGATGTCTTTTTTCACAGATTTGGACTATTTTGGTTATGCTCACTCTCAGTGACCCCTTTATGCTCTGTTCACTCACAAAATTCAGTTTGAACTCTGCTTGAGCAAGTTATGGCTAGTTCAGGCTTTTCTTGGCAATTTTCTGCTTTTGACTTGTTTTCTGGGTCAATTGTGATCCAAATGGGATGAAACTTGAAATATAACCTCTAGACAGCTATTACAATGGATCTGGGTTAGCAAAGTATCAAAATATGTCCAAAATTAGGTCAAAGACATCATACGCGTATGATGTCTTTTTCATCAATTTGGGTCCAAACTTGATATTTATGCTTTCTACAGTGTTTGTAACAATCTTGTCAGGTCAGATATCAAAAATAAGCAGTGGAAGTGCCAAAAGACATTATACGCGTATGATGTCTTTTTTCACAGATTTTGACTATTTTTGGTTTTAAGCCTTCTCCAATGTTTATAATTGAGTTTCAAGTGTTTTTGTCAGGTTTGAATGTAAAATCAAGATCTGAATCCAAAATTTCCTATTCCTTGCGTTTCTTGGACTCCGACTTGTCTTTTTGGGTTTCTTTGAGTGTAAATGCTCTTGTTTTAAGTTGATCTTAGGGTAAAACCCCCCTTCTAAACACTCTGGCAATGTCAAATTTTCAATTTTAGTCTCTGTTTAGGTCCTAAGACATCATACGCGTATGATGTCTAAAGTTGCAGATTTCCAGTTTTTCAACACAGAACTCTTCCAATAGCTCTTTTAAGTGCTCAGCAACAATCAGTTACACAGAAAATTTTTCTGAACTTTGCTTATTGCATATTTCACTACCAAAGAGACTTTTTCAGTGATCTAACATGCAATCAAACACATCAAGCAAATAGAACACCAATTGATAGCTCTAGATCAGGATCAAATCAGGCCCTACCTAAGCTACTTCTAATCATAAAATGGATTTTTTGCAATTGAAAATATAAAGAGATTTACTACCACACCAGGAGTAGCAAATGCTTTTTATGTCAACAACCACTTAAACACCATCAAAAACAATCTAATCTAAGCTAAACTAAAAATACTGTCAACACGGAAGACCCAGGAATACCCCACTTCCTAGTATCTCTCGAGACCTTCGGAGTCCACCACTCCTAGATCTTTTCTAACTAAAGTATACAAAATAGTTTATACGACTCACCTCGTAGGATTAGTCTAAGGTCACCTACTTAGGGCTCTCGTCCCCGGCAGTGGCGCCAAATGTTAAGGCGGTTACGCCGCTAGCGGAAGCTAAATAGCGAGAACTCAACCAACAACAGAATTTGTTAGACGAGGACGGAGCTTGACCCGCAGGCGCATGGAAACAACTAGGTGGGTGTCAAATCACCTACTCGACCTTCTAATGACAATCACTACTAAGGAAATCAAATCTAAGTTCTAAAATACGCAAGTGACTGAAATCCGTACTACGAACGAATGCTATACGAAACAGGATCTAGAATCATCGAATCGATCTCAAACTCAAGGGGAAGTCTATGCACTAGGTAAGAACAACACCCTAAAGACTTGAACTGCAAAATCAACCTATAACCACTCCATGTGGTAAACGCGTATGAAGACAGGCCGAAAAATACAGGTGACCGAAACTTGACCCCGATGGTACTAATGTGTAGCTCTACTCGTTGTGGTTCTATAGATATGCTGCACACTCTATTCCGACACACGAGTTGGAAGAAAACTCACACCGAAGCTCGTAGGAACTTACCACACGTAGAAGCCGATAGCGCGCACTCTTGGTATCTGTGCGTAGCTCTCACCGTTGCTAACACAATGGCGGTGTCGCTTCTCCAATGGCAGCCCCGTAGCTCGTGTAGCAAGGAGATAAGACTCTCTCTCTCTCTCTCTTAGACACAGTCACGACGCTCAAAAACTCACTTTGATTAATAATTGAATCCCCCTTTAGGTTACAAAACTTTGGCTTATATACCTCAGCCTTGGAGGTGAAAACATCTCTAATTATTTACATCAGAAGGTGACATTACGTCGGAATTACAAGCTGGAAACTCAATTGAGTCCCGTTACTTAATGAATGGCTCAAATCAAAATTAATGTCGGAAAGACATTTATTACAATCAATGGTTACAAAATGATGGGTGGGTGTGAGCAAAAATGTGGGTGTGATCCTCTGCTGGCTCAACACTCAGCCCAACACAAATGGGGCAAATAGTTCACATAGTATTGAGGAAATACACAAGATACAACCACAAAGTTAAGCAGAGGCTTCACTCATCGAAGAAGATTACACAAAAAAGCGGCAGAAAATCTGTGAGGAATTTGACAAAATGGATAGCACCATTGCGTCCGGAACGGCCAAAAACCCCACCCTACAATGTCACAGTGCTCAAATCCGATCTCGGACGACCTCGGATGAGCTGTTTAGGGCCAAAAAATGCTCCAAAATGAGCAAAAATTGAGCTGCGGGTATTGCTCCTCTTCTCCACGTTTTTTCTTGTCTTTCTCTCAGGTTTTTTAGTGTCCACACTTCACTTTATCCCTTGGGCACCTTTGGTCTTTTACTTGATCTCAAACGGACCCCAAACAAGCCAAAAAGTGGCCTCGCAATGCATAGTTGTCACCCTGCAGCATCCATCCGCATACCTGGCACTCAACTTTTTCCAGTAATGCATCCCACAATCGCGTGAAGTGGCCCCCAAATGCAATTCTCATGATGACCTTTTTGCATAATTATCACAAGAAAACACCCACGTTGTGTCCGTACTTATCCACGTGCAAGACTTGATCCCATCTGATCTCCTGACGCCACTAGATGCCATCTAACGCACCTGCTTACCTCATGGCGTGGGCCCGTCGATAGCTTCCTCGAGAAGTTTTACACGCTACAACTCCTCATTATTATAGAAAAAACACATTGGTACTCTTGATAGTGAAAATCGTGTTACCCTATACATGTGGTAGTGATGTGTGTGAACACACTAGGACCGCCGCGGCATTTTTTCCCTGTTTAGGAGGTTTTTTTCCC
This sequence comes from Adiantum capillus-veneris, assembly GCF_014529385.1. Taxonomy (NCBI): domain Eukaryota; kingdom Viridiplantae; phylum Streptophyta; class Polypodiopsida; order Polypodiales; family Pteridaceae; genus Adiantum; species Adiantum capillus-veneris. The sequence continues at coordinate 80,407,722 of NC_140953.1, read as the reverse complement.
CGTGCATTGTATATACGCCCATCACTCTAGGGCTATCAATTTTTCCATTTCATACTAAGAAACACACTCTCAATTGTGTGCCTTGAGCTTCCTTCGTCTTCTCCAAGCTGTGTGTGTTTCTCTGCAACCCTAATTCCAACAATTGGTATCAGAGCAAGTCACGTCCTCCCGGGCTTAGTCGCTACCTGCTCTAGCACATGCCTGCTCACTTTCTTTGATTTCAGTGAGCTTTGGCAAGCGTTCGCAGGTCGACAAATATTTTGGGTGAGCTCGAAGAGCTCGGTCTACTCAGAATTTTGATTTGGGCTCATTTCGGCCTCCGTTTCCACTACACGCAGTACTGAACATGCTATTTCATCATTTTGTGCAGAATTTCTGTCAGTGCCGTTTTCTGCATAACAAGTGCCTTATAGTCTTCTATGGTTTGTGCTATATAGCACAGATTGTTCCCGCTCCATTTCTCCTATTTTCGGGCAGTTTTCACATTAGTTGCAACATTTGCCATCGCTGACAACAACAACACAGATGTGTTCAAGATGTTTGTTGTTGAGGACAGGTTGGATGGGGACAACTACCCTATGTGGGCTTATATGATGCAACATGTTCTTGTGTCAAAGGGTGTCTGGAACATTGTGCAGGGCATTGATGTACGTCCTGGTTCTGAGGATGTAAGCGATGTTGAGGATGTTGCAGGTCCTACTGCAAGGATTGCAGCTGTTAGAGTTGTTTTGCCTACAGCAAAACAAGCTCATTGGGATGTTAAGGATGCGCAGACTCATGCATTGATCGCATTGTCTGTGAAGCGCACCATTGTTCCTCACATCCGTTCAGCAAAATCTGCAAAACAGGCTTGGGATATTTTAGCAGGTCTTTATGCAAGCCGCAATGAGGCTAAAATTGCTTTGCTGCGTAAAGAGCTAGAGTCGAAGATTATGCATGAGGAAGATGATATGGACACTTTCCTTGCTAGTGCCAAGGATATCAATGAGCATCTTATTTCTGCAGGTGAAGTCATTTCAGACAGTATCCTTGTGCAGACTGTTCTTGATGCCTTACCAGATTCTTACCAGACTTTTGCTAGTACTTGGAGACTTATGACCCAAGGAAATCTAGAAGTTGTCAAGTTTGATGCATTATGCACATTGCTGTTGCAAGATTCACTTTCCAGAAAAAACCGGACTAGGCAGGGTGCAGTTGAACAGGCTTTTATTGCTTCTCAAAGAAAGGGTGGTAACAGCAATGCAGCCACTTCTTATGGTTCTGCTACGAGTGGCAAAAATTCTGTTCCTAATGCTTTTGCTGGCAGCAATTCGTCTGGAAATTCTGGTGATAAGGGCAAAAAGAAGATGCGTTGCCATTATTGTAAAGCCAATGATCACTTGATCAGTCATGTCCTAAGTTGAAGGCCAAAGAGGCTAAGAATAAAGAGGGTGGTTCCACTGCAAATGCTGGTTCCACTACAAATGCAGCCATTGTTGAGTCTTCTGTGAAAGGAGACTGTGTTGCTAATGTTGATGCAGAATGGGCTTCTAGCGTAGAGTGCACTTACAATCCTGCTGTCCATGATGCATGCTTGTCAGTTACTGCAGATTCACATGTGTGGTATTTCGACAGTGGTGCTACAAAGCGAATTACCTCACATCCTGAATTGTTTACCTCTCTCGAGTCAGTCCCTCATGGGAATTCAGTCACTTGTGCCAACAATGCCTCTTATCCAGTTCAGGGAGTTGGAAAGATTGTGCTCACTGCTGCTAATGGCAGTTCCTTCACACTTGTTGATGCACTTTATGTACCTGGGATCAAGAAGAATCTCTTGTCTGTATCTGCACTTGCTAGACTTGGACTTGTAGTCAAATTTGTGGATGACAGATGTACAGTTCGTGATCTCAGTTTCGGTGATGAAATTGTTGCATCTGGGCTTTTGTGCCGTGGGCTGTATAAGCTCACTTTGTATGACAAGTGTGGACAAAATTTTGCAAATGCTGTTGTAGATTCAAGGGCTATTTTAGATGCAAAACTTTGGCATGCACGTTTTGGTCATCTGAATTTTGCCAGTTTGCTGCGTTTGCAGAAATCTGATATGGTTGCTTCTTTGCTGCCTCTTGAAGCACCTGTCAAACATGTTTGTGAAGGCTGTATTTTGGGTAAGATGCAGCGTTCTAAGTTTCCAAAGGATGGTTCAGTTCGGGCCACATGCAGGTTGTGCATAGTGATGTTTGTGGGCCCATGCAAACTCCGTCCTTGGTCAATTACCTGTACTTCGTGACTTTCATTGATGACTACTCCAGGCATGCATGGGTATTTCCGCTTAAAGCGAAGTCCGAAGTTTTCATGTGATTCAAACAATTTTTTGCTATGGCTGAAAATGTCTCGAAATGTACTATGGGCACCCTCCGTTCCGATCGAGGGGGGGAGTATATGTCTCATGAATTTAATGCATTTCTGGCTAGTCGTGGGATAAAACACCAATGTACAGTGCCTTATACGCCTCAGCAAAATGGTGTTGCTGAGAGGAAAAACAGGTCACTAACGGAAATGGCACGATGTATGGTCAAAAGTCAAGCTTTACCGCATTCTTTTTGGCTTGAGGCCATCACGTGTTCCACTTATGTACTTAACAGGTGTCCTACGAAATCTTTGTAGTCTGTTACTCCATATGAAGCATGGCATGATAGAAAGCCTTCTATTGAGCACATGCGTGGTTTTGGCTGTTTGGCATATGCTTTGGTGCCACAAGTGCAACGCAGAAAATTGGATGATAAGGCTATCAAATGTATTTTTGTTGGTTATAGTGTTGAAAGCAAAGGTTACAGGTTATATCATCCGCAAACAAAACGTATTCTGGTTTCTCGGGATGTAGTGTTTGTGGAAGATTCTGTTCAGCCCTTGTTGTCATGTACTAGAGACAGTAATGTAAGCTCACAGGACATTTATGACACTTTGTTGCCTCTTTTCAGTGGTGGAAATACGAATGTAAGTTCCAATGAGGCAAATGTACAGCCTATGGGGGTTTCTTAAAATGTTTTAGATCAGCCTATTACTGATGCAGATGTACATGATGTACTTGATAAGGAAAGGACTGAAAATGAGCAGGCTAGGGGTATGCCAAAATGGCTGGTGCACACTTTGTGTGACAGTAAATTGGATGCACCTTTATCTAGTCGTACTCCTTCAGGCTCTCGCCATGCATCTTATGCATCAGATTGTTATGCTTTGGCTATGTCTAGCTTACATGTTGTTGAGGAGCCTCTGTCTTTTTATGAAGCACAGAATTCAAAAAATTGGATGGCTGCCATGCAATTAGAATATGATGCACTTATAGAGAATGACACATGGACTTTATGTGATTTGCCTCCTGGCAAAAAGGCCATTGGTACGAAGTGGGTTTACAAGTTCAAACGCAAGCCAGATGGTGAGATCGATCAGCATAAGGCTCGAATTGTTGCAAAGGGTTATGCACATCAAAAAGGCATATATTATGAAGAGACTTTTGCTCCCACTTGTCGTATGACTACTGTGCGTTTTCTATGTGCATTGGCAGCTCATTTTGGTTGGGATGTACATCAATCAGACATTTTTACTACTTTCTTGAATAGTGACATATTTGAGGAAGTTTATGTAACGCAGCCTCGCGGTTTTGTCATAAAAGGACAAGAGGACAAAGTGTGCAAATGTAACAAGGCTTTGTATGGGTTGAAGCAATCTCCTCGTGCTTGGTATGAGAAAGCTGACACTCATTTGGTCAAACGAGGCTTTCGTAACAGTCCAACAGAAAGCACATTGTATGTAAAGCATGAGGGTGATGTACTTCTCATTGTGGTTCTTTATGTTGATGATTTGTTGATCACTGGACCAAATGAGAGACATATTGCTGAATTTAAGGCTGATTTGAATGCTACTTTCAAGATGAAAGATTTGGGGCTGTTGCATCATTACTTGGGTATACAGTTTAAGCAGTGTGATGGTGGTATTGCCTTGTGTCAGAAAAGTTACATAGAGACATTGCTATGTAAGTTTGGACTTGAGGATTGCAAACCTATTGCCACTCCCATGGAAACAGGTTTGAAGTTGAGTCTACATGATGATGGTGATCCTACTGATGTCACTCTTTACCAAATTGTTGTTGGCTGCCTCATTTATGTATGCAACACGAGGCCGGATATTCAGTTTGCAGTCTCACAAGTCAGCAGATTTATGCATAGCCTAGGGTCTAAGCATTGGCAGGCTGTCAAGAGGATTTTCCGCTACCTTAGTGGCACTTTACATCTTGGCTTGTTTTATCCCAAGGGGGGATCATTGCCGCCAGACTTACATGCTTTTTCGGACTCGGATTGGGCTGGTTGTTTTGACACGCGAGTGTCCACATCAGGTTTTTGTTTCATGCTTGGAAGTTCATGTATATCATGGTTGAGCAAGAAGCAACCTACTGTGGCCACTTCGAGGTTTGAGGCTGAGTACAGGGCAGTCTTCACAACTACGGTTGAGTGTGTATGGCTCAGACGCCTTATGGCTGATTTGGGTGTTGGACAGGACACTGTCAACACTATCTACACTGACAGTCAGAGCGCATTGGCAGTTGCGAGGAACCTAGTTTTTCATGCTCGCACAAAGCACATTGAGGTGCATTACCACTATGTCAGGGAGAGGCTCTCAGCAGGAGAGATCAGCTTGGCTTATGTGCCAACACTGGACAACCTTGCAGATCTTTTCACAAAGGCATTGTGTTGTGAGAAGCTTGAAGCTTTCCGCAAAGCTTTGGGCTTACTTCCCTTTGTGGACTGATCCTGTCCTCAGGGCATGGCACTTCCCTTTACTCATGTGCCAGTTCTCGTTCACCGCATCACTCCAGGGGGGATTTGTTACCATATACATGTGGTAGTGATGTGTGTGAACACACTAGGACCGCCGGGGCATTTTTTCCCTCTTTAGGAGGTTTTTCCCCCGTGCATTGTATATACGCCCATCACTCTAGGGCTATCAATTTTTCCATTGCATACTAAGAAACACACTCTCAATTGTGTGCCTTGAGCTTCCTTCGTCTTCTCCAAGCTGTGTGCGTTTCTCTGCAACCCTAATTCCAATAAATCGATGTACTATGTACACTCTGTCCTTCATGTACACATGTGGGCCCCATGCAACCACCTTGCTCTGGAAAATGGGCAATCCTTTATTCGGTGCAGCATGCATGTGTATGTACATATGTGCAATCACTACGTCCAAAAAACTCCTAACAACGTGTGACACATTCTAAATCATTTTAATTAACAATGATCCAAATACAACAATTTGGTAAAAAGGTCATGGCAACGAATGAATCCTTTAAGGACCAAGACTGAAGTTTATGTATGTCGCCATCCAACAAGACACGTGTATTAGAACACACTCTGGCATTGTGGGAAGATAGGTATGATACAGCCTCAGTTGCTTGTTATCACTGTCTATCCCCAAAAAAAACCCGCACACTAAAATGACATCACATTTTATTCAGGATATTGTACATCATTTTTGGCATTTCGAGCAAGATATGGTTTGGTCCTAGCCAATGGTGCTTTATGATTATCTACAAGGGAGTCTTGATCTTGTTTTTTACGGATCATTTTTCATTGATAGCTACCCTCTTGGTTGGGTCTGTATAGACATGCATCCTAGCTATGAGTTTATATTTGAAATTCATGGTATTAGCTTTTTCCTAAAACACATACTGCTCATGAGATATTGGTTATCATTGGAAAGTGTTATAAAGGCAAAAATTACCATCATAGAGTTAGCAACTTATCCTATGTTCATTGAAGACATCATATAAAATATGATTTATATGATTAACAAAAAAAAACCCCGGTGAAATACTTCCAGCTCTTTGGGCAGGCGCTTGAGGACCACTCTGAGTGCCAGGCTGTCGATGTGGCCCATGTCGTCGTCGACCACGTTCCTGCTACCATCCCTCCTCCGCTAGAGCCCCAGGCTTAGAGGGTGGCTTTGCATGCATGCGTTGTGTCTCTGTCTGTGGTGGCTGCTGGCCAGCCCTTGCAGGCTGGGGCTGAGTCTGTGGTGTAGGTCGAGGCCTCCTCCGTGGATAGGCCTTCGCAAGATGGCCCATCTATCGAGAAATGAAGCACTGGTTCGGGAGGCCCGAATACTCCACGCTCTGTCTAAACCAACCCTCACTCATTCGAGGCAAAAGAATGACCTTTGAGAGCATGCGAGTGTCCCTAACCAGAATGCAAACTGAGGGAATGCCAGCCGCCTTGGCAGCTACTGATGCTGCCGTGCGAGGTATCTCTAGGACAGTCCCAATCGCTGAGCCTATCGTGGACAAAAGTGGTAGGTACTCCCTCTGCAAACCAGGAAAATAGATGAAGATGGGGATGTCTGCCTCCTCTACCAGAACATCCGAAGCAGGTTCAAAACCATGTCTCCACTGTCGAAAGTGGGCTCGAGCTGCTCGGATGATCAATGGACTCATGGCGATGACCTTGGACGCCGTCTCAGAGGTCTCAAACTCGATCTGATAGTAGCCTCGTCCAAGTATTTGTATGTCCAATATCTTGCCCACCTCTGCGAGAAGGCGGGCTTGGAGAAGGTCACGCAGTTCTCCTCTACTGGGTCGAGTGTCGAGAATCTTGTAGATGACAGAAGTCGCTTGCAAGCACTCTACCTCTGCGGCTAGGCTCGCTTGCTTTGTCGGTGAAAGAGCAAGTCGAATGGTGGGCTTAGCGGGGTCGAGCGAGGGGGCTTCGGACGAGTCCCTCTGTGGCGGAGCTGGAACCTCCATCTGTGTCTGCTGTTGTAGCAGAGAAGAAATGGAGAAGAGTCGGAAAGAGTAGTTCCTCTGCAACAAACCCCGACGAGCACTGCCTGGAAATCCAGCACTGTGTGAGCTAGTCAAAAGAACACCTTCGGGGAGAGAAAAAGGTTGAAAGTGAAATGGGTGGCGGGGGGGGGGGGCAGTGGCTACAAGCAGCGAGAAGCGTGCGGCAGCAACATTCCATGTGCAGTAGGGGAGGTGGCGCGAAGGCATCAGCGAAAAGGAGGGGGGGGGGGGGGGGGGGGGGGGGGGGGGCGAAGACAACAAGCGAAGGGGGGGGCGCATAGGCAATAGCAAGTCGTTCAGCAGTCTGTCCCTCTTCAGTTATTTCATTTTGGGCTAAAACTAAACAAGGTCCCCGCTTCTTGTCCTTCAATACCGTCTGCAGAGAAAGAGAGAGAGAGAGAGAGAGAGAGAGAGAGAAAATCCAACATAGCCCCAACCAAAAGTGAGAGAGAGCTTCTAAACCTCCAGAGATTCATTCCCCCCTTGTTCTTCTCTCCTTCACATTCTTTTCTCCTTTGTTGCTTCAATTCCAGAGAGAGAGAGAGAGAGAGAGAGAGAGAGAGAGAGAGAGAGAGAGAGAGAGAGAGAGAGAGAGAGAGAGAGAGAGAGAGAGAGAGAGAGAGAGAGAGAGAGAGAGAGAGAGAGAGAGAGAGAGAGAGAGAGAAGAAGAAGAAGAAGAAGAAAGCCCTTCCCTCACGTTTGCTCCCCCCCCCTCGTTGCCCTATTGCATGCCCTCGAGTCTCCTCTCCTTCAAGCCCTCGACCTCCTTCTTGCTCACCATTTTCCCTTCCCGTTGCTCTCTTCTGCAATACCCTACCCTTCTTCCTTGCTTCCTCCTCATTTTTTTTCTTTTCTCTTCCTGCATGTTTTCATGCAATACCCCTTCTTACCATATAAAGCACCCCCCCTTCCCCTATTTTAATAAACGACAGTGCCGTCGTTGTGGGAACAGGGGTGATGATGTGGCAGGGCAAATTTCAAACAACACAACTTTCGCCGGGATTGATACCAAATAGGGACGCCTCGCCGAGCTCGTCACTTCTGGCTTCATGGCCATGCACGTTCGAGCACTACAACAGCCAGCGCGAGCTCCTTTGTCTCTTCTATCGCTGCTTGTGATGCCCTTGCCATGTTCTCCCTCATTTTTTTTTCTCCCCATCCATAGTTGTGTTCACCCCTGGACCCCCTTTGAGTGGCCATTTGGCGGGCGGCCCTTCCTTGGGCTCTTGGTGGTTATGGGTGTCCAATACACCTCCCAATGGGCACCACACTTAGCATATACGTTAACCAAGGCATTGCCTTGCACGACATCCTTTCATAGCAGCCTCGAATGACAATATCATCGCAAATTTTGTTGTTCATATCCACGTCTTGCAAGGATAGTGCCACATGTCCTTAAGCTGCAAGAATAGGTGATTTTATTTTGAGATAGGCCTTTGATTCTCGTATCTGCTTGAGCCATAGCCATAATGGGCATAACCTCGCACTGCGCTCCAAGAGACAGCATTGTCGAACTCAAAGATCATCAAAAACTTCACGTGCTTCCGTACGGGCACTACATTTGGCAAACACATCGATCAAAGCACTGCTAGGCACAACACATTTAGCATATCTCTCGGCCAAAGCATTGCTAAGAACAACTATTCCCAACCGAGCATCGCCAAATCACAACACATTTGGCATACATTCTGACCACCATTGTGCTGAGCACAAGTACCGCCTATTTATCCAGCTATCAACACACTGCAGAGATGGCATTCCGGACAAACACTCACTGAGGCGACCAAACTGGTACGGATTCTGGCCCCCATGATAACTTAAACTGCCAATAACTTGGTAGCCAAAACTCCGATTGCCGATATGAAAATATCGACGCGCTCCACAAAATGAGCACTTCAAGCCCATGCATTCATATCAACTTCGACCCTTCATCAGTAGCTGCCCAATCCGGTACGGATCTATAAACCATCTCGACTTTAAACTGCCATAACTTCCTTACCGTAGCTCCAATTGACGAGCCGTAAAGACAAGCATGGAGAGAACGTCAAACAATACAAATTTAGCCTATAAAACCACTTTCTGGCAGCATCACTGCAGCTAGGCTTGCAGGCAACAACTCCATTTCTAGGCACCAAAGCCCACATTTTGAGTACATTTCAATCATCCTATTGTCATATCAGACCCTAGCATAAATCACAAGTTCGGCAAAACTTGAAGTTGCCTGCAGATTCCCATTTTTCATCATGTGCTCACAAAGCGGCACTACATCCACCTCCTCTCCACATCCTCCCGTATGTGCCAATCATTATTCCAACTTTGAACCAAAAACCTATAAACATATAAGCATTGCCCCACTGTGAGCATGCTTTGAAAAATTTTCCAACCTGTGGCCTTATTTGAATATTCCCTCCTCCAGGATCATAGGGAAACACAAAAATTTCTCAGGAATAGAGTATAAACAAGAATTAACCCATAAACCATCATAAAAAACCGCCTGGATCATATGGCATATAAGTCAACCGCCCCAAATCATGCACATATCCATGTCCAGCCAGATCAAATGGCATATCAATCAATTTCCCCTGACAATGCATATAATTGTTTCCTCTTGGATCAAAAGCTAGCTCAACATCCCCTACATCATAGGGTAATAGAAAATCCCATACAACAACAGACATCACTAGATACTTCCATATCCCTTGTGCAACTGGCTCATCCAATTGTTGATCATCAATCACGGGTAGGAGGATTGGTAATTCACCTTCACCCCCTCTAGCATCGAAATTCCGATCATGCGTATTTGGATACATCAAGTCTTTGGAAAAATCTTGTTCATCGGACTCCCTAGATGCATCAGAAAACATTCCCCTAGTTTGTATAGGTCCAAAATCCAATAGAGAATCATCCAACAACTGCATAAGGTCATCATCAACCACATCATAAACGTGCTTATGCATGAAACCAAACTGCTCGGTACCCTTTGCATTTGTAATTGAGAAGCCTTCCCAAGCTTCATCCAATACATCTGCTATAGGCTGCTCATCAAGTTTCTCCCCCTCACCCAAATATCTTTGAACTTCTGTAGCACAAAGCTCAGCATGCACATTGAAAATTGCATCTACTGTCCTGTCCATATCATCGGCACAATGCAACCAATCATATGCAACACCAAGAGATTGCACTTCTTTGTGCACCCCGGCCCTCTGAATAAGCATCATCAACATTCTGCCATAATGTGAGCACTGTGTCACAAAATCTTGATAAAGAAGGAGTCTGCACCCCCTCTAAATCATCACCATGTGGATCTTCAAGCACATACCCTTGCTCATCCAAGCCCTCAAAATCTGGTGTATCCAAACCCTGTAAATGTGATATACATAAGTCCTATAGATGCTCATGTACATCCACACCCAGTGAACCCTCATGTGTGTACAGACCCTCTGAATCCTCATGCTTTTCTCGACCCTGTAAATCTTCAACTTCAGCCATTAACATGGAATCTGCAATTCCAAGCTTTGCATAGACAACTTGGAGAACCTCTTCATCATCTTTATCCTGTAATAGCCTATCATCCTCAAGCAAGCATTCATCAATAGCAATTTCCAGCTTAGCCCTAATCTGCTTGCAAACCTCTGCACAGATATGCAAAATAATACAATCCTCATCATCTTCATACATGCTTGGATCCCATCGTTCTCGGATGACAACAACTTTAAACTTGCTCCAAGTATGTAGATTTTGTTGCCGAAGCTCTTGGACTCTCTCAATAAAATCTGGGATCACAAACCTATCGAATTTTAGAATCTTATTCTCTTTTGGCACTCCATGTAGCTCCAACTCCTTGTCATAGCACTCCAAGTATCCTACTAGATCATAACCATCAAAAATCCCCCGCTGATAGAAAACTGAGCGTTTGGCATTTTCAAGGGCCAATTGCTGCAGCATCTCTCACTTCCAGTTATCTGACGCTTCAGATTCCCTATTTTCCATTACTCGCTCCCATACTTGATTCTTTTTTGTGTTATCCTGCTCTTGAAATCCACCCAATTCACTTTTTGCAGACTGCTGCAATTCTCGATTCTCAATTTTGAAATTGGTACCCAAATGTTGGTTCATATTCTGTACTTGACTTGCATATTGCTGTTACAAAATAGTAGCCATTAACCCCATAATTTGCTGCATCTCTTCCTCTTGGCTTGTCGACATGGCTAGCTCCATCTACCCCGGTCAAATTCGCGTCGTGTTCACCAAATTCATCGGAGTGCGCGTCTCTCCAAGGTCGACCGGGAAAGCGTCGGGCTTCTGACTGTAGACGGAGAAGCAGCCGAGGTGTAAACCAAGGGAAACGAGTGTAGTTAGGATCGATTTTAGTGTTAGTAAGAGTATATAGTGACACTTAGAGAGCAATTGTAGAGCTATAGCCATAATAGGCATAACCTCACACTGCACTCTAAGAGACGACATTGTCAAACTCAAAGCTCATCAAAAACTTCATGTGCTTCCGTAGGGGCAATACGTTTGGCAAACACAACGATCAAAGCACTGCTAAGCACAACTATTCCCGACTGAGCATCACCAAATCACAACACATTTGGCATACATCTTGACCACCATTGTGTTGAGCACAAGTACGCCTGTTTATCCAGCTATCAATACATTGCAAGAGATGGCATTCCGGACAAGATGCTCCTTGACCGCTTATTGCCCTATTACGTGCACTGCATTCCAGAACCTGGTCAAAAGCCAAAAAATCCCAATTGGCACACTCATCGAGGCGACCAAACTGGTACGAAACTGGTCCCGGGAAAACTTAAACTGCCAATATCTTGGTAGCCAAAACTCCGATTGCCGATCTGAAAATAGACGCGCTCCACAAAGTGAGCACTTCAGGTCCATGCATTCCTATCAACTTCGACCCTTCATCAGCGGCTGCCCAACCCGGTACGGATCTGCAAACCATCTCGACTTCAAACTGCCATAACTTCCTTACTGTAGCTCCAATTGACGAGCCGTAAAGATAAGCATGGAGAGCACGTCAAATACTACAAATTTAGCCTGTAAAACCACTTTTTGGTAGCATCATCGCAGCTGGGCTTGCAGGCAACAACTCCATTTTTAGGCCCCGGAACCCACATTTTGAGTACATTTCAATCATCCTATTGTCATATCAGACCCTGGCATGACTCACAAGTTTGGCAAAACTTGAAGTTGCCTGTAGATTCCCGTTTTTCATCACGTGTCCGCAAATTGGCATGACAACGGACTTCTTTTCTCATACTTCAGCAATTCAACTTATGTATTACAGTACTCAATACACTTTGTACATGTTTACTTTATTCCTAGGTGGTTGATGTGAATGTGCCTGTGAATCTACTATATGGAAACACATTTATCTCTCACTTGCAACACTAAACCGCATTAACCAATTTCTTCAGCGAAGGCCACCAAACAGGACTAGTTCCAAGAAATTGACACGTAATGGCCGTAGCAGGTGATACAGTGGTTCTTACGCAGAATCTTGCACATGCAGCCATGGTTTCACTGCCCTACGCATCATCCTCAGCACCACAACCTTGCCCAACGAACACCAAGCCGTTCTTCTATGGCGAGCATCAACTTCCTTTTGCCAGCTCCTGCTTCCAGCGCTCTCTTGGCAAGACGTTCGAGGCCTCCATCCAAGCTCGCTCCGTGGTACATTTCTCTCTATGCCTTGTTGTAAAATTTGGACTGCGTGCAGAGATTCTCTCGCGTTGTTTCAGGATGCTAGCATGGAGAGCATGGGAGTAGTCAAGCACCCGTGCTGACACAAAAAGCATTTTGTATCTAAAGAATCACCTGTTTGACAAAATGCATTTGAGCACTCTGATGTGTGGCAGTTTTGCTTGTAGCAAACAGTATATGTTCAACTTCTGGTTGTCAATATGTTATTGCAGAGACCTGTACCTATCCGCATCATCTCCGTTGGGAAAAACCGTAAAGATGGTGTGGACACTGTAATCCAGTCTTACCTTGTTAAGTTGAGGAGATATTGCAAAGTGGAGGATGTGCAAATTCAGTCTAATCCTTTACGCACAAGGTATCCTTTACTGTACCCGTAATCTACATGTTGCTACAGTGGCTTTTCTGATGCATAAACTCTTTAAAGATGAAGCATTGGTAAAGTGATGTGATTGCTCAGGTAGAAGGAGAAGGCGCTAGAGTTTTACGGAGCATTTCACCCAAAGATTGTGTAATCTTTTCAGCTTATGCTATCATTGATGTCAGTTAAAGTTAACGTATAATTTGAAAATGGTGAATCAAATTATATATGGTAGTGGTGGGCATGTTTGCACTTTAAGATGCCATAATAGGTTATTGTTAGCAGAAGACACAAGAGAGAGAGAGAGAGAGAGAGAGAGAGAGAGAGAGAGAGAGAGAGAGAGAGAGAGAGAGAGAGAGAGAGAGAGAGAGAGAGAGAGAGAGAGATAGATTTTATTATCATCCTTGGAGGTCAAATATGACCTATGGGACCAAAGTTACATGTGATGTAGTATGTGTATGGTTGATGAGTGACTCTCGATGCTCCAAAATTGTGGTGATGAGAGTCGCAATGGAGAGCCACACTATGGTTGGGAGAGGAAAGTGTGTAGGTCTAAGTTATGGCTGAAAATGTGAGAAGCAAGTTCGGATGTGACCAAAAGCTGAGCATTCTAGTAGTGTGTGGTACTCAGACTCTCGAACTTGCATTGAGCAATACACATGCGCCATGAGCCATCCTTTTTCTGTACTAGGAGCATCGGGGAGCAAAAGGGTGAAGAACTAGGTTGGATCAACCCCTTCTCTAATAACTCCTCAACCTGGCCCAATCTCTTTTTGCTGCGCCGCGCTAACCCTATAGGGAGGTCTATTTGGTGGGCTACACCCTGGCACCAAATCTATCCGATGGTCCTCAAGTCTCTCTGGCGGCAATTGCGATGGTAATGAATGAGAAAAACAGTCACTAAACTCTCGCAAAAATGCTGACCTTTCTTTATCTAACACAAATAAATTTGACTGACAATTATCTGAGACATCACGTGCAAAGATCAAGTACATAGAAAGATGATTCTTTATTACAGAAGTGATAGCCCAAGCAGATTCAATAGGGACAGACTCCCCTTGATCTTTACATCCAAAACATGAGTTTTGCCTCTATGTTGAGGGGTGATCGTCTTGCCGAAGGCATCCAGCACGCCATGCACTCTGAACATCCACGGAATTCCAAGTAGCGCATCACACCCTTCCAATGGCATGATATAAAATTCTTTTGTGTCTATATATGATTGAATATGCAGATGCAGCTTTGTTGGAATTAGGGTTGCAGGAAAACACACACTGCTTGGAGAAGATGAAGGAAGCTCAAGGCACACATCAGAGAGTGTATTACTTAGTGTGCAATGGAAAGATTGATAGCCCTAGAACGAATGGTCATATAATATACAATGCAGGGGAAAAAACCTCCTAAACAAGGAAAAAATGCCCTGGCGATCCTAAGTGTGTTCACACTCATCACACCACATGTATATGGTAACAAATGTCCCTTAGAGTGATGCGGTGAACGAGAGCAGGCACATTAGTAAAGGGAAGTGTCATGTCGTGAGGACATGATCAATCCACAAAGGGGAGTAAGCCCAAAGCTTTGCGGAAAACTCGAGCTTCTCACGAGACAATGCCTTTGTGAAAAGATCTGCAAGGTTGTCCTGTGTTGGCACATAAGCCAAGCTATTTCTCCTGCTGAGAGCCTCTCCTTGACATAGTGGTAATGCACCTCAATGTGCTTTGTGCGAGCATGAAAAACTGGGTTCCTCGCAACTTCCAACGTGCTCTGACTGTCAGTGTAGATAGTGTTGGTAGTGTCCTGTCCAACACCCAAATCAGCCATAAGGTGTGAGCCATACACACTCAACCATAGCTGTGAAGAGTGCCCTGTACTCGGTCTAACAACTAGAAGTCGCCACAGTAGGTTGCTTCTTGTTCAACCATGATATACATGAACTGCCAAGCATGAAACAAAAACCACTTGTTGACACTCGCGTGTCAAAACAACCAGCCCAATTTGAGTCCGAAAAAGCATGTAAGTCTGGCGGCAATGATCCCCCTTTGGGATAAAACAAGCCAAGATGTAAAGTGCCACTCAATTAGTAGCGGAAAATCCTCTTGAAAGCGTGCCAATGCTTAGACCCTGGGATATGCATAAATCTGTTGACCTGTGAGACTGCAAATTGAATATTCGGCCTCGTGTTGCATACCAAAATGAGGAATCTGACAGCAGTTTGGTAAAGAGTGACATCTGCAGGATCATCAGCATCATGAAGACGCAATTTCAAGCCTGTTTCCATGGGAGTGGCAATAGGTTTGAAATCCTCAAGTCCAAACTTACTAAGCAATCTCTATGTAACTTTTCTGACACAAGGCAATACCACCATCACACTACTTAAATTGTATACCCAAGTAATGATGCAACAGCCCCAAATCTTTCATCTTGAAAGTAGCATTCAAATCAGCCTTAAATTCAGCAATATGTGTCTCATTTGGTCCAGTGATCAACAAGTCATCTACATAAAGAACCACAATGAGAAGTACATCGCCCTCATGCTTGACATACATTGTGCTTTCTGTTGGACTGTTGCGAAAGCCTCATTTGACCAAATGAGTGTCAGCCTTCTCATACCAAGCACGAGGAGATTGCTTCAACCCCATACAAAGCTTTGTTACATTTGCACACCTTATCCTCTTGTCCTTTCTTGACAAAACCACGAGACTGCGTTACATAAACTTCCTTAAATATGTCACCATTGAAAGCAGTAACAATATCTGATTGATGTACATCCCAACCAAAATGAGCTGCCAATGCACATAGAAAACGCACAGTTGTCATACGACAAGTGGGAGCAAAAGGCTCTTCATAATCTAAGCCTTTTTGCTGTTCATAACCCTTTGCAACAAGTCGAGCCTTATAGCGATCAATCACACCATCCGGCTTGCGTTTCAACTTGTAAACCCACTTTGTACTAATGGCCTTTTTGCTAGGAGGCAAATCACATAAAGTCCATGTGTCATTTTCTATAAGTGCATCATATTCTGATTGCATGGCAGCCATCCAATTGTCTGAATTCTGTGCTTCATCAAAAGACAGAGGTTCCTCAACATCATGTAGGCTAGACACAACCAAAGCATAACAAACTGATGCATAATATGCATGGCGAGAGCCTGAACGAGTACGACTAAATAAAGGTGCATCCAATTTTCTGTCACGCAATGTATGCACCAGCCATTTTGGCATACCTCTAGCCTGCTCATTTACAGCCCTTTCCTCATCAAGTACATCATGTACATCTGCATTAGTAATAGGTTGATCTGTAACATTTTCAGAAACCCCCTTAGATTGTGCATTTGCCTCATTGGAATTCACATTCGAACTTCCACCTTTGAAAAGAGGCAACAAAGTGTCATAAATGTCCTGTGAGCTTACATTATTGTCTCTAGTACATGACAGCAAGGGTTGAACAGAATCTTCCACAAATACATCCTCCTGTGAAATCAGTATACACTTTGTTTGGGGATGATACAACCTGTAACCTTTCCTTTCAATACTATAACCAACAAAATTACATTTGATAGCCTTATCATCCAATTTTTTGCGCCGTGTTTGTGGCACCAAAGCATATGCCAAACAACCAAAAACACGCATGTGCTCAATAGAAGGCTTTCTATCATGCCATGCTTCATATGGAGTAATAGACTGCAAAGATTTCGTAGGACACCTGTTTAGTACATAAGTGGCACACATGATGGCCTCAAGCCAAAAAGAATGCGGCAAAGCTTGACTTTTGACCATACATCGTGCCATTTCCGTAAGTGACTTGTTTTTCCTCTCAGCAACACTATTTTGCTGAGGCATATAAGACACTGTACATTGGTGTTTTATCCCAAGACTAGCCAGAAATGCATTAAATTCATGAGACATATACTCCCCCCTCGATCGGAACGGAGGGTGCCCATAGTACATTTCGAGACATTTTCAGCCATAGCTAGAAATTATTTGAAGCACATAAAAACTTCGGACTTCGCTTTAAGCGGAAATACCCATGCATGCCTGGAGTAATCATCAATGAAAGTCACGAAGTAAAGGTAATTTCCCAAGGACGGAGTTTGCATGGGCCCACAAACATCACTATGCACAAGCTGCAACCTGCACGTGGCTCTAACTGAACCATCCTTTGGAAACTTAGAACGCTGCATCTTACCCAAAATACAACCTTCACAAACATGTTTGACAGGTGCTTCAAGAGGCGGCAAAGAAGCAACCGTATCAGATTTCTGCAAACGCAACAAACTAGCAAAATTCAGATGACCATAACGTGCATGCCAAAGTTTTGCATCTGAAATAGCCTTTGAATCCAAAACTACATATGGAGTAATAGACTGCAAAGACTTCGTAGGACACCTGTTTAGTACATAAGTGGCACACATGATGGCCTCAAGCCAAAAAGAATGCGGCAAAGCTTGACTTTTGACCATACATCGTGCCATTTTCGTAAGTGACCTGTTTTTCCTCTCAGCAACACCATTTTGCTGAGGCGTATAAGGCACTGTACATTGGTGTTTTATCCCACGACTAGCTAGAAATGCATTAAATTCATGAGACATATACTCCCCCCTCGATCGGAACGGAGGGTGCCCATAGTATATTTCGAGACATTTTCAGCCATAGCCAGAAATTATTTGAAGCACATAAAAACTTCGAACTTCGCTTTAAGCGGAAATACCCATGCATGCGTGGAGTAATCATCAATGAAAGTCACGAAGTAAAGGTGATTTCCCAAGGACGGAGTTTGCATGGGCCCACAAAAATCACTATGCACAAGTTGCAACCTGCATGTTGCCCTAACTGAACCATCCTTTGGAAACTTAGAACGCTGCATCTTAACCAAAATACAACCTTCACAAACATGTTTGACATGTGCTTCAGGCAAAGAAGCAACCGTATCAGATTTCTGCAAACGCAACAAACTGGCAAAATTCAGATGACCAAAACGTGCATGCCAAAGTTTTGCATCTAAAATAGCCTTTGAATCCAAAACTACATATGGAGTAATAGACTGCAAAGATTTCGTAGGACACCTATTTAGTACATAAGTGGCACGCATGATGGCCTCAAGCCAAAAAGAATGTGGCAAAGCTTGACTTTTGACCATACATCGTGCCATTTCCGTAAGTGATCTGTTTTTCTTCTCAGCAACACCATTTTGCTGAGGCGTATAAGGCACTGTACATTGGTGTTTTATTCTACGACTAGCCAGAAATGCATTAAATTCATGAGACATATACTCCCCCCTCGATCGGAACGGAGGGTGCCCATAGTACATTTCGAGACATTTTCAGCCATAGCCAGAAATTATTTGAAGCACATAAAAACTTCGAACTTCGCTTTAAGCGGAAATACCTATGTATGCCTAGAGTAATCATCAATGAAAGTCACGAAGTAAAGGTGATTTCCCAAGGACGGAGTTTGCATGGGTCCACAAACATCACTATGCACAAGCTGCAACCTGCACGTGGCCCTAACTGAACCATCCTTTGGAAACTTAGAACGCTGCATCTTACCCAAAATACAACCTTCATAAACATGTTTGGCAGGTGCTTCAAGAGGCGGCAAAGAAGCAACCATATCAGATTTCTGCAAACGCAACAAACTAGCAAAATTCAGATGACCAAAACGTGCATGCCAAAGTTTTGCATCTGAAATAGCCTTTGAATCCAAAACTACATTTGCAAAATTCTGCCCACACTTGTCATACAAAGTGAGCTTATACAGCCCACGGCATAAAATGCCAGATGCAACAATTTCATCACCGAAACTGAGATCATGTACTGTACATCTGTTGTAACAGACTTGGACACTCCAAGTCAAGAATCAACCGCGACAGCACCAAATAACCACTTCAAAACAATTCACAGATCACAATAGATTTGCACTGGCCCGGCGGAGTTCCGTGCCTAGAGATATTGGCCCCAAAGACTGGCGCCCCTTTCGGTATTTCTTTTTGTATTAATCAATCATCAAAGTACAAGAGAGCTGTTAGGGTTTCACTCTCAGACTCTGTGTCCAGATGCTCTGAGAAGTGAGGCCCTCACCACTAATTTAAAGGTTACAAGGGATGCCCAAAAGCAGAGCCCCAAAAGCTTTTAAAATAAAAAACAATTGCTCTCTCTCTCTCTCTCTCACAGAGAGTCAAAACATGAAAGCAAAAGCATTCTCTCTCTCTTTCTCATTTAAGTAGAGAAAAAGCGAAATTTGCGTCGCTCATCATTTTCCAAATTTTTAAAAAAATAAAATAAAAAAATAATCCGCCTCCGCGATTTCCGGAAATTAGGGTTTCTGGCAGAAATTAGGGTTTCTGTTGTCCGCCACGTCATCACTTTGTGACATACCCCCCACTTGAAAGCATTGTAATCGACCGCGATTACACCTGCAAAACCGACAAAAGCCATAAACCGTCTTAGCAGACACTGACTGTTAGTACCTACGTACTAGGAACACACATCTAGCACATGTACAAAATCGACAGTCACATCACACGACATCACAGGACATCACCAGACATCACAGGACATCACATGACATTCAACATTCATTCGGATCTTAGACCATGATTTATCGGCAATGTAGCTAGCAATCACATCTAGGTCCAATCGGGACCTCATCGATGTCCGATTGACTAACCCCTATTGCAACCATGTCTATTCGAGATCAATCAGACCAAAATGCTGCAGTCATTTCGTCTACCAGTTCCTGCACTCACAAGAAGTCAAGAACAAATCAGTATCATAATCAGGAATTCCATTTCATAAAGTCATCCAGCAAAATACTGTCAGCTCTCAGTATCCGTGAAGCTCAAAGAGACATCAGTGACTTTAGTATCAAAATCGAGGCATCTGTTGACAAAGGAGTGGAGTGACTCCCCTCTTGTGCATCCCACTGCACCAGATCTCCGGCCAAGCTGAATTCTGGGTTCCGTTTGGAGTAGACTATGCTAAACCAAAACATCGAGGTAAAGTTTCACAATCCGAGGAGTATCTGCTAGGTCCTCCTCCTCCATCCACTTCGCATCAAGTGCAGGAAAGTTCTTGAACTTAACCAAGAACTGCCTTCGGACTTTACCTTTCTTCGTATCATTATGTGCCAAAATCTGTTCAGGAACAAGGATCTCCTCGTTTTCTTCCACTTTGGGTTGCTCATCAGGCTCCCCATCATCAGGCACATCACCTTAACAGGTTTCAAGAGACTCACATGCAATGCATTGTGAATCCTCCAAGTATCTGGCAGTTTCAATCGGAAGGAGACATCATTTATCTTGTCAGTAATCTGGAAAGGTCCGTAGTATCACATACTAAGCTTTGGAAAAAGCCTCTCCTTTCCCTTTTTCTTTCGTAGGCGTGCCTTCTCAAAAGGAAGAGCACCCAATCATCCTCCTTCAGTTTCAAGTCGCGACGATGGCGATCCGCTGCCTTTTTCTGTCGTTCTTGAGACTCCTGCAAAGTCTCGCGAACCTTGGCAAAAGCCGTATCCAAATCTCGCGAATATTCATCCGCTTCAAATTTCTAATCTTTCGTGCTCAGGAAGGATGGAACCTTCGCAGCAGTTTCAACAATCTCACATGGCATCTTCCCCGTCGAAGAGTGTATCGTGTTATTGTAGGCAAATTCCACCAAAGGTAAGTTCTTTTCCCATTGAGTCTTCTGATGCGAGATACAAGACTTCAATAAATCTAAAATCACTGAATTGGCAATCTCAGATTGCCCGTCAGTCTGCAAGTGGAACGATGACGAGAACTGCAACCGCGTGCCAATGTTCTCCCAAATTGCCTTCCAAAACAAACTCATAAATCTGGGGTCTCTGTCGGAGACAATCGTCTCAGGCGTGCCATGTAATCGGAAAATCATCGTGATCATTCTGTATTCTCGGGAGATTAAAAGAAAATGAAATCCATTTCAATATTTTCCCAGGGGCGGGTGGGTATGGGTAAAGGCTGTAACAATCCCTGTGCCTTATGCCTGTCAAACTTGACCTTCTGGCATACCAAGCAACTGTGCACAAACTCTTCCACATCCTTCTTCAGTCTCCGCCAAAAGAAATCTCTCTCTCTACCCCTTTCATGGTGGTAGCAATGCCGCGGTGACCCGTAAAAGGTGGACAGTGGCAATCAGTCATAACCTTTTCCCTCAACGGCTGTGTAACGCACAACATAGTCTTTTTCATCAAGTAGCCTTCCCGAAGGGAGTATCCCGCTACTGTCTCCCCATCCCGTATCCGTGTAAAAATATCTGCAAAATCTGTATCTGTGGCACACTGATCGACCATATCCTCGAAGCTCCTATGATGTATCGCGGAAATAGCCAGAACCAACGGTTTCCGAGACAAAGCATCTGCCACCACATTCTTCTGTCCCTGCACATGGACAATCTGGAAGTGAAACTGTGACAAGATGTTCGCCCACCGCATCTGCTTTTCCGAAAGCTACTTCTGTGACAAGAAGTAGCGCAAACTCTGATGGTCTGTAAAGACAGTAAAATCCGCTCCGAGTAGGTAATGCCGCCACTGAGTAAGAGCATGGATAACCGCCAAAAGCTCTTTCTCATAAATCTGTGTTGTCATCTCCGGCCTAGAGAACAAACGGCTCTCGTAAGCTATGACATGGCCTTCTTGCATCAAGACCGTACCCAGACTACGACCACAAGCATCACAAAATACTTCAAATGACTTCTGCAAGTCCGACAAAGTCAAAATAGGTCCCGTAGTCAATTTCTCTTTCAATGTCCGAAAGGCAGTCACCTCTGTGGGTCCCCACGAAAAAGGTACTCCTTTCTGTGTCAAGGTATGCAAAGGGGAAGCAACCTCTGCAAACTTTCGTATGAACCGCCTGTAGTACGAACACAGTCCCAGGAAGCTTCTAGCTTCATGGACATTCCTCAAATCGGGCCAATCACGGATAGTCTCTATCTTGGCCGCATTCATTTGCACTCCTGCTGTTGACACAATGTGTCCCAAAAAATGTATCTCTGGTAGAAAAAATTCACTTTTCGTAGCATTAATCACTAATGTGTGATCTCGTAATGCCTGAAAGACTTGAAGCAGATGATCTCTGTGTTCTGCCTCATTCTTGGAGAAAACAATGATGTCGTCAAAGAAAGTGCCAACAAATAGTCTGTACTCTCGAAAAATCCTGTCCATCATCTTGTTAAATGTCGCAGGAGCATTGTTTAAGCCAAAAGGCATCACCAAAAACTCAAATAACCCAAAAAGTCGTCCGAAAAGCTGTCTTGTAGACATCTCCTGGCGCTATCCTGATCTGATGATATCCACTCTTCAAGTCAATCCTGCTAAAGCACGAGGATCCCTGTAACCTGTCGAGTATATCATCGATCCTAGGAATGGGAAATCTGTTCTTGATGGTGATTTCGTTGAGAGTGCTATAATCGATGCACATTCTCCAAGATCCGTCTTTCTTCAAAACCAACAACACTGGAGAGCAATACGGTGAAGTACTAGGCTGGACAAGACCCTTTTCCAAGAGGTCTTTCACCGAGTTCATAATCTTTTCATTCTGTACTCTGCTGACACGATAAGGTGGCCGATTCGGTGGCGTGCTTCCAGATATCAGATCAATGGTATGATCTTCAGGCCCTCTCAAAAGCAATCGGCATGAGCGTGGAGAAAAAAAAATCTTGGCGTTCTTTTCTTCAGGTCAAAACATATTCAACCTTTATCCATCGTTCAGTTCTCCCAAAAGAATGAGTAAGAAAACTAAAGTTCATCAAGTACAATCTCTAAGCCCTTCATTTATCAAAGTCGCTTTCTCGGCCGGTAGTCAACCACGGCGTAGTTCTTGTGGTACCAAGGGATCCCGAGTAGAACGTCACTCGCGTGCCCTGAACACCCCTGTCGTTGCAAACGAAGTTTGCCAATGCTCGGTGTAATGGCAACATCCCATCCGGGTGCCAGTTGAACTACCTCCGCCTGTGGCGTCAGTCTGTCGGGCGTAGTTCCAAATCGAGCCGCCAATTCCAAGTGAAAAGAAGTTGGCCTTGGCTCCTTCAAAAGAGCTTCCTGATCCTTCGCTTTGCCCGGAAAGCGGCAAAGTTTGTACTTTCATTCATTAGATTCGGTGCAAGTCCCACGCCATGCGGTACCAGTTCTGCTTTTCTATCTGCCTTTTCTGCCACATTCCTCAGCTGCTCTCGAACTCTCAGATCTGTTGTCGTTTTTATCATTCTGTTCTTTCTGTGCCTTATCAGGGCACTCTGCGGAGATATGTCCATGTTCCCCGCATCCAAAGCACTTCCCCTCTCTGATGAAGCGAGCTCTCTCCTCAGGAGTAAGCTTGGGTCGTGCATCCTTTTTTTTCTCTGGGTTGCTCTTTTTCATTCTACTTTCATTCCCAGAAGTCTGTTCGGCTCGTTGTGTCATGGCCTCATCTGTGGGGTAGGTCAGACTGCCAGAGTGAATGGCAAAGCCCCGCTTCGCATGACTCATCAACTCCTGAATAGAAGCTGACTTCTGTTCCAAGCAGTGATCTCGGATCTCTGTAGGTAGACCCAAGGTAAACCGCTCAATCTGTTCTCTGAATGAGATCTTCTTGAATGAAGAGGCGGGTAGAAAAGAGCTCCAGAATCTTTCACAATAAGCATTGATTGTATCTTTCTTGGTCATCCGAAGATGGTTCCAAGCAGCTCGTATATCTCGCTCAAACTCTTGAGTCAACCAAGAAGAAATAAAAAGCCTCTTGAATTTCAGCCATGTAACTGGCACAGTCTTGCTTAATAGAAGCGTGGACCACCAAGTACGAGCATTCCCCTTAAAGTAAGAGGCAGCTCTCCGAATCTTGGAGTGCTCTGAATAGCGTCCTCCCGCGAAAGCGATGTCAAACTGCTGTATAAAAGACAAAGCCTTCGAAGCATCTGAGTCTCCTGAAAAGTATCAAACTTGATCGAGTGGCCACCTTCCTTAAACTCTCGGACTTTCTTGCTTTTATCTTCGAGAAAGTCATACTGGTTGGCTTTGTAAAAATTCTTCTTGTTCGCATAAAACTTTCCGTCATCGGAATCTGAGCTGTCTGTAGACGAGTCCTCAGTAGAACTGTCAGTCTCTGGGCGAGATGTAGCCTTCTTTGCCTTTTTCTTGCCCTTTCCGAAGCTTTGTGTCTTGCTTCGCTTTTTGCTTTTTCTGTCTTCTTCGCTCGAATCCGAGGAGTTAGAAGAACTGTCAGAAGAAGAAGAAGAAGAATTGGGTAGGTCTTCAAACTTGACGCACTTCTTCAATTTCTTTGCCTTGTCAAATGTCGACCGACGACCTAAATATCCCGGGAAGTCAATGCCTTTCTTCTGCTTTTTGCCGTGCTTTTTGGCTTTCTTTTGCGTGTCAAAGAGCTGAGCAATCCGTGCATCAACTACATAGTACATTCTCTAGTTCCTTCTCCGTATATTTCTTGGAGGCAGAAGGTTTTTTTTTGAGAGCGGGTTTCGGGAGTGTTGTTGTGGTTCTCTGCCACTCCATCTGTATCTCTTCCAAAGAGGTCTGGTTCATATATTTTGCCATCTTCGGATCCTTGGCAAAATTGAGTATCATCTTTATTGCATCGCCGATCAACTGGCGACGCTCTATCTCTCGCCGCTTCGCCTGAGTAGGCCAAGGCGGGCCATACTCTCTGCCTGAATCTTCGTTGTGATCCCAGCCCGCATCTCCAGATGCAGAGGGAGTCGACTGATCATTGCCTGAAGCCATAGGTGCCGCGGAAAAAAATTTCGGGGATCGGATTTCCCGTAAAAGAGAAATCGGCCGTGCTCTGATACCACTGTAACAGACTTGGACACTCCAAGTCAAGAATCAACCGCGACAGCACCAAATAACCACTTCAAAACAATTCACAGATCACAATAGATTTGCACTGGCCCGGCGGAGTTCCGTGCCTAGAGATATTGGCCCCAAAGACTGGCGCCCCTTTCGGTATTTCTTTTTGTATTAATCAATCATCAAAGTACAAGAGAGCTGTTAGGGTTTCACTCTCAGACTCTGCGTCCAGATGCTCTGAGAAGTGAGGCCCTCACCACTAATTTAAAGGTTACAAGGGATGCCCAAAAGCAGAGCCCCAAAAGCTTTTAAAATCAAAAACAATTGCTCTCTCTCTCTCTCTCTCACAGAGAGTCAAAACATGAAAGCAAAAGCATTCTCTCTCTCTTTCTCATTTAAGTAGAGAAAAAGCGAAATTTGCGTCGCTCATCATTTTCCAAATTTAAAAAAAAAAAAAAAAAAAAAATAATCCGCCTCCGCGATTTCCGGAAATTAGGGTTTCTGGCAGAAATTAGGGTTTGCAGGAATTTTAGGGTTTCTGGCAGAAATTAGGGTTTCTGCTGTCCGCCACGTCATCACTTTGTGACATCTGTCATCCACAAATTTGACTACAAGACCAAGTCTAGCAAGTGCAGATACAGACAAATGATTCTTCTTGATCCCAGGTACATAAAGTGCATCAACAAGTGTGAAAGAACTGCCATTTGTAGCAGTAAGCACAATCTTTCCAACTCCGTGAACCGGATAAGAGGCATTGTTGGCACAAGTAACTGAATTCCCATGAGGGACAGACTCAAGAGAGGTGAACAAATCACGATGTGATGTAATGTGCTTTGTAGCACCATTGTCAAAATACCACACATGTGAACCTGCAGCAACTGACATGCATGCATCATGGACAACAGGATTATAGGTACACTCTGCACTAAAAGCCCATTCTGCATCAACGTCAACATAAGAGTCTCCTTTCACAGAAGACTCAACAATAGTTGCATTTGTAGTGGAACCAGCATTTGCAGTGGAACCACCCTCTTTTTTCTTAGCCTCTTTTGCCTTCAACTTAGGACACTGCTCGATCAAGTGATCATTAGCTTTACAATAATGGCAACGCATCTTCTTTTTCCCCTTATTACCAGAATTTCCAGAGGAATTGCTGCCAGCAGAAGCATTAGGAACAAGTGATTTTCCACTCGCAGAAGAACCATAAGAAGTGGCTTCATTGCTGTTACCACCCTTTCTTTGAGCAGCAATAAAAGCCTGTTAAACTGTACACTATCTAGTCCTGTTTTTTCTGGAATGTGACTCTTGCAACAGTAATGTGCATAATGTATCAAACTTGACAACTTCAGGATTTCCTTAGGTCATAAGTCTCCAAGTACTAGCAAAAGTTTGGTAAGAATCTGGTAAGGCATCAAGAACAGTCTGCATAAGGGAACTGTTTGAAATGACTTCACTTGCAGAAATATGTTGCTCATTGATATCCTTGATACTAGCAAGGAAAGTGTCCATATCATCTTCCTCATGCATAATCTTCGACTCCAGTTCTTTACGCAACAATGGAATTTTTGTCTCATTGCGGCTTGCATAAAGACAACCCAGGATATCCCAAGCTTGTTTTGTAGATTTCGCTAAACGAATGTAAGGAGTAATGGTGCGCTTCACAGACAACGCAATCAACGCACGAGCTTGCGCATCCTTTACATCCCAACGAGCTTGTTCTGCAAAACAACTCTAACAGCAGCAATCCTTGCAGCAAGACCTGCAACATCCTCAACATCGCCTACATCCTTAGAACTAGGACGTACATCAATGCCCTGCATAGTATTCCAGAGGATCTTGAACACATCTGTGTTGTTGTCAGCCATGGTAAATTCTGCATGTGATGTGGAAATTGCCCGAAAAGAGGAGAAACAAAGCGAGAACAACACATGCTATATAGCACAAACAGTAGAAGACTGTAAGGGACTTGTTATACAGAAAACGGCACTGACAGAAATTCTGCACAAAATGACGAAATAGCGTGTGCAGTACTGCTTGTAGTGGAAACAGAGGCCGAAATGAGCCCGAATCAGAAATCTGAGTAGACTAAGCTCTACGAGCTTACCTGAAATTTTTGTCGACTTGCGAACGCTCGTCAAAGCTCACAGAAATTGGAGAAAGTGAGCAAGCGTGTGCTAGAGTTGGTGGCGACTAAGCCCGGGAGGACGCAAACTGCTCTGATACCAATTGTTGGAATTAGGGTTGCAAGAAAACACACACAGCTTGGAGAAGACGAAGGAAGCTCAAGGCACACAACAGAGAGTGTATTACTTAGTGTGCAGTGGAAAGGTTGATAGCCCTAGAATGAATGGGCGTATATACAATGCACGGGGAAAAAACCTCCTAAAGAGGGAAAAAATGCCCCGGCGGTCCTAAGTGTGTTCACACGTATCACTACCACATGTATATGGTAAAAAGCTTTCCAATAATGTGAGTAACACACTCTTGAGTGGCCAAGACATGCCAACCTTGCCTCTGCCATGTACCCCATCTCTTCAGCTCTGATGCCCAGCTTCATAGCTAACTCTAGTGAGATAAAGTTTGCTTTGGCACTTGGATCAAAGAAGACGAGTGCCGTCTGATCTCTAAATTTACCCCATGCTCTGCATAACTCGTTGGCATCTGTACTGGGCCTGTCACCCACCATACCTGGCACCAAACCTACCGTGGGTTTAGGCTTCTTGCCTTTTTGGTCCTCTTTATCATTTGAGTCAGCTGGTTTTTTCCTTTGTGGACAATTGGTAGCAAAGTGACCAGGCTGCTCGCATATAAAGCATTTATTTTCAGCCATTAGAACCTTCTTTTTCTCGAGCGACTTATGCACAAAAGGCTTCCTTTACTGTTTCTTTGCCTGCGCTCCAGAAGTCTCAGTTGAGTGCTTATCTTTATTGGCCTTTTCTGACCCCTGCGACGCTTCAAGAGCTGTTTTCACAAAGAGCTTCTTCGCTGAATTTTTCTTCTGTTGCCCTCCTTTCTCCTTGCTCGGAAACCCACTATCCTGTCCTTTCAACAAGGCAAGACCAGTGTTAGCAACTTCCATGAGATGGGTGAGGGTAGCCACTCTGTTCTTAGTACAATAGTCTCGAAGCCCTATAGGCATCCCACAATAGTACTTCTCTATCTGCTTTGTCAATGGCACAAATATGTAGGAGGTCACTGAAAGTAACGCTTTACAAAACCTCCGATTATACTCCAACAAGCTCTTGCATGTAGTCGAAGTAAGCTGGTGCCAATTTGTCATGACGTCGGCTTCAAATTCATTTGACAACCAAGTAGATGCAAACATTTGCTTGAAGAGACCCAAGTGGCGGGTGCCTTGCATTAACAATGTCGTCCACCATGTAAGTGCATTGTCTTTCAAGAAAGTGACAACTTTCTTGACCTTAGAGGCCTCTGTAAAATTCTCTCCTGCATAAGCTGCATCAAACTGCTAAAGGAAACTAAGAGCCTTTGCCTTATCCTTGAAGCCGTTGAAAGTGCTAAACTTTACAGCTGCACCACCTTCTTTGTAAGCTTTCTTCTTTTCCAGTGCCCCCAAATTGTCATAAGGAATTGTCTGCAAGATGGGCATTGTAGTAGGAATCATCGGCGCATCTTGGCCACTAACATTTTGCGTCATAGGTGCCATATCTGGCTGCTGTCCAGAAAAAGAAGCCATGTCAAAATGACCCTGTGGCACCCTAAACTGGCCCTGGTTGCTCTGAAAACCTTGGTGCATGCCGATGCTACCATACATGGGGTTTGGCACCATGCCTTGCATACCCCCAAACACTGTTCCTGGCATGTATGGCTGACTTCCAGGCGCATAACCAGCCATACTCTGGACCACAGATCCACCCCCGAAATACCAAGGATGTACCGTCGGTGGTGGATAAACTCCTGGTAACTAGTTCCCTGTCCATTCAAGACAACATGCGGGCTCTGGAAGGTGGCGGGCTGAACTGGCAAAGCATGTGGAATAGGCATCCTAACCACCTGTTGCAGGAGAGGAGGAACCTGTTTTGGAGCCCCTGACTCCGCAACATGCGAATGCTTCCTATCCTACTGGGACGCATGAAGTACTTGGGCTTGAGCCTCAACAAGCTCTGTTCGCGGTGTAGGTTGCCTATTTTGTCGTGGCACTGGTGGCGCTTGCAAGAACTCCATAAACCTTGGGTTCTACATCAGTTGCGAAAACACATTCACCCCGGCAACTAACTGAGTCCTGAACGCATCATCCTCAAGTTGCCCAGTCGTAAGGCCCTGTACTGGACCAACATTCACATCAACAAGAGGAGGTACATACAAACGCGCCCTGAACTCCCGCCAATCTCGAACACCATAGGAGTTTCTTGTCTGTCCTTCGAAGAGGAACCCTCTTCCATAATGCCCTTCCCTTTGTCGGCCATAGTGTAATCCCGCGTTCCTGTACTCTATGTCTTCACCCAAAACAACCAAGGCTCACTTCTTGAGGATAAAGTGATTTAAGTCCCGGCAACGGAACCATGAAACCGGCCCGTAGGGCGGTGGACTTTGGCTTTCACCCGAAATTCTTTACTTTAGACACACATAGGAAAGTTATCTTGTGACGGGAATTAACACTTAAAGCACACACACAGCTAGGAAGCTAGAATGCTCCGAGTATACGGCGACAACCTGTAGGCCCCAAAATTGGCACCCCTTTCGGTATCTCTTTATCCTTTAAGAGGGTAAATTATAAGAAGAGTCCTGGGAATTCTTTACCTGTATCCAGCTAGATACCACTTGTTCAGGCGAAATTTCGACAGCATAATAGTCCCAAAACTTGCCCGAAACCAATTCCCTTGCTGGAACTCATTTCCACTGACATAAACCCTCTGACTTCTTGTAATGTGCAGCGGAAGTGAATGTTGAACTTTGCTCAAGGTGAGTGCTCCAAATTGTGCTCAAGGGTTCCTTTTACTTACGGAATGGAGAGCCTTCCGTTCTTTAATGAGAGAGTGCAATGGACACAAACAAAGTGAATGGACACTGTGAGTGAAGGTGCATGAGACTGAGAGATAGAGAGAGAAAAGGATACGACTCCAGAATATTGTCAAACCCTCCTCCGAAGGTCCCACTCTCTATGGCGAGAGCGGTCTACTTATGATTGCACAAATCTCTACAATGCTTGGACTTGCTGACGATGTCGACGACAATGAGGACGACGACGAGACGGGTGAAATCTGAAAATGCTAAGGGCCGAAATCTGTAAATCTTTATCTGCTGAATTCTGACTCTATGTCGATGACGATGTCAATGACGACAATGCGACGACGATGCGCTGAAAACGCAGATGCTGAAATCTGCGTTTTCCGGGCTGAAACTGTGAACTTTGCGGGATTTGACCGTGCGGCGAGGATCTGCTGCGGGAAGGTGAGATCTGCGAGGTTCGGGGGTTCTTCTGCGGGTACTGACTGCAAAAAACTGAAAACGCTCTGAGTCTAATGGAGGTTCTGTCGCGAAGGTTTGCAAAAACGCTAGGCTGAAAATGTTCCTGCTTCGGTGAATCTGCTAACGCTGGGGCTTTTGCTTCTTGCTATCGCTAGGAATCTGCAAGATCAAAAACGCTGGCTGATCTGGTCCAAAAACGTTGGCTGATATGGTCCAAAAACGCTAGGCCTCTGTGGAGTTCTGCTGAGAAGTTGCCTGTTGAGCAAGGTGCTCTTGCTGCATCTTCTGCCAGAAAGGGCTAACTTTGGTTTGCTTATATATTATCTTAGCAAAATTGCCCTACCCAGTTTCCAACAAAAGTCACTTAAAAATAATAAGTGAAAAATGTCAAAAATAGGGAAAATAGGTTTAATGCACTGGAAAATTCCCCTAATGGATTTTGATGGGAATGCTTATGATCATGCTGTGTGCAACCGGAGGATATGCATCTAATCTAAGTGACTGGTCATGCACGGTCTGCGAATAGACTCACAAAAGTGCCAGATCACTTCCTATTCTAGACTGATTTGACTGACTGAACCCTGGTCATGCCGTAGCTTGTCCACGGACACGTAGGGTTGGATGTGCCACGTGACACTTCTGTCCAAAAACAGTAAATTCAGCACGCTGTATTTACTAGTTTTTGCCCTGTTTTCAGCCCTAAACAGTCCCTGAACTGTCCTCTATTAGTGGGGCAGTGTTCCCAATGGTTCTTGCATCGGTATGGCTGAAAAACAGTCCAAATTCAGCACATAACCAGCGCTGAAAACGTACCTGTATGGTGAGGTTATCACCCTCACCGGTGCCTGCTTTTGGAGCAGCAGTTAGCTACTCTTGTTCCTGCTCAGGGAGGCTCTTGCCTCAACAAAAACGCATAAGACCTCACAACTGTACATTTGTCAAATGAAGAGCCCTCTTGTGGGGCATCACATTATTGCATGTAGGGAAGAGAGAGAGCAATGTGAGGTGTGCAAGACACGACTTCTTGCACCACACGTACATGAGAGGGAAAGCTTGCAGTCAATAGCTCTTAACCTGTGACAAGCTTGCAAATGAAGCCTTTCCAGCTAGAAATCGAGTGCCCTCTTCTTCTGCATGAGGAAAGTGTAACAAACATGGGCATCCCAAGTCTAGATTCTGTCGCGACACGAGAGAATCATTTAAGATACTTCACAACTTTAAAGTCACAGTTCAATTTGGTCAACACGGCCCGGCGTAGTTCCTTGCCAAGAGAGTTGGCCCCAAGGACTGGCGCCCCTTTGGGTATTTCTTTTATATCAATCTTTGAGCAAAGTACAACTCCCGCAGGGTCCTGTGCTCTTAGACTCTACGTCCGGATGCTCTGAAGAGTGAGGCCCTTAGGGCTCTTTTATTCTTACAAGGGATGCCAAAAGCAGAGCCCCCAAAAGCAATTAAACTCAAAAGCAAATAATCCCTAAAGCAATTTTCTCCAAAAGAAACTGATCCCAAAAATTTGCCCAGAAAAAGCATCAGTGCAATTTGCAGAAATCCGTACAACAGCCACGTCAGCATGTCAGCGCGATATGCGGAGATCCGTACTGTTGTCCGTACTGCCACGTCTGCAATCAGCGTGTGTGTGTTTGGCTAGGGGCCTGCCACGTCACCAGTTTGTGACATACTGTCACAAATTGATGACGTGGTACTGCCACGTCAGCAATCAGCGTGTGTGTGTTTGGCTGGGGGCCTGCCACGTCACCAATTTGTGACATACTGTCACAAATTGATGACGTGGCTGCCCAACACACCTTGCACAAGCCGAGAAGATGCAGCAGTGACACGTGGCAGTTTTTCAAAATTTGTGCTGGACATGCTGATGTGGCACACTGTACAGATTTCCGTGAATTGCGGCATTGTTTGCGCTGGGCTACTGACGTGGCAGGGTGTATGGAAAGCTAGCTGCTTTTTGTACGCAATTGAAGAGAGAGAGAGAGAGAGAGAGAGAGAGAGAGAGAGAGAGAGAGAGAGAGAGAGAGAGAGAGAGAGAGAGAGAGAGAGAGAGAGAGAGAGAGAGAGAGAGAGCTCTTCTGCTTTATTTTAAAAAGCTATTTTAAGGACAGCTTTTGGAACTTGCTTTATTTTACAAGCAAGAGAGAAAAGAGCCTTTGCTTTATTTTTGGGCTTTTGATTTTTAGCTTTTGGGCTCTGCTTTTAGCATCCTTTGTAATCTTTAAATATGCGAGCAGGCCTCTCACAACTCAGAGGATCTGGACGCAGAGTCTGAGTGTGAACGCTGCCCGCACTCTTGTACTTTGAACACAGATCAATACAAAAAGAAATACCGAAAGGGGCGCCAGTCTTTAGGGCCAATATCTCTAGGCACGGAACTCCGTCAGGCCACTGTCGAATAAATTGTGAACTGTGAATTGCTTTGAAGTGGTTATTTGGTGCTGTCGCGGTAGATTCTTGACTAGGAGTGTCCAAGTCTGTTACAGTGGTATCAGAGCACGGCCGATTTCTGTTCTACAGGAAATACGATCCCAATTTTTTTTTCCGCAGCACCTATGGCTTCACGCAAAGATCAGTCGACTCCCTCTGCATCCGAAGATGCGGGAAGGGATCACAACGAAGATTCAGGCAAGGAGTATGGCATGCCGAGGAGTATGGCCTGCCTCGGCCTACTCAGGCGGAGCGTCGAGAGATGGAGCGTCAACGATTGATCGGCGACGCAACAAAGATGATGCTCAATTTTGCGAAGGACCCAAAATTTGCAAAGTATATGAGCGAGACCTCTTTCGAGGAGGTGCACGCACAGTGGCTGCAGACTACAGAACCACCCAAGAAACCTCCTACCCCCAGGATGTACACAGAGCAAGAATTAGAAGAGGTGGTTGATGCACGAATTGCTTAGCTTTTTGATGCGCAGAACAAAGCTGAAAAGCATGGCAAAAAGCAGAAGAAGCGTGTTCGATTTGAAGGAGTACCCAGTTCTTCTTCTTCTTCTTCTTCTTCTGACAGTTCTTCTAGCTCATTTGACTCGAGCAAAGAAGACCGAAAAGGCAAAAAGCGAAGCAAGAAGCCGGAAAGGGCAAGAAAAAGGCAAAGAAGCCTAAATTTTGCCCCGTGAGTGACAGCTCTACAGAGGACTCGTCTACAGACAGTTCAGACTCTGATGACAACAACTGTTATGCAAAGAAGACGAATTTTTATAAAGCCAACCAGTATGACTTTCTGGAAGACAAAAGCAAGAAAGTCCAAGAGTTCAAGGAAGGTGGACAGTCAATTAAATTTGACACGTTTTCTGGTTATAGAGATGCTTCGAAGGCTTTGTCTTTTGTACAGCAGTTTGACGCTTTCGTGGGAGGGCGTTACTCAGAGCACTCTAAGATTCGGAGAGCTGTCTCTTACTCTAAGGGGAATGCCTGACCTTGGTGGTCCACGCTTCTATTGAACAAGACAGCGCCAGTTAAATGGCTGAAATTTAAAAAGCTTTTTATTTCTTCTTGGCTGACTCGAGAGTATGAACGTGATATACGAAGTGCTTGGAACCATCTTCGGATGACCAAGAAGGATACAGTGGACGCTTATTGCGAGAGATTCTGGAGCTCTTTTCTACCTGCCTCTTCATTTAAAAAGATCTGGTTCAAGGAACAAATTGAGCGGTTTACCTTGGGTCTACCTACAGAGATCCGACATCACTACTTAGAAAAAAAGTCAGCTTCCATTCAGGAGTTGATGAGTCGTGCGAAACGGGGTTTTGCCATTCACTCTGGCAGTCTGACCTACCCCACAGATGAGATCATAATGCAAAGAGCCGAACAGACTTCGAAAAATGAAAGTAGAAAAAGAAAGAGCAACCTAGAACAGAAAGAAAAGGATGCACGACCCAAGTTACTCCTCAAGAGAGGGCTCTCTACATAAAGGAGGGGAAGTGCTTTGAATGCGGGGAAACTGGGCATATCGCCGCGAAGTGCCCTAAAAAGGCACCGAATGAACAGGATGAAGAAAGGCCAGAAAGTTCTAAAGCAGCTGAGGGACGTGGTAGAAAAGGCAGATAAAAAGCAGAACTAGTACCACATTGCATGGGGCCTGAACCGAATCAAATGAATGAAAGTACAAACTTTGTTGGGCAAAGGGAAAGATCATGAAGCTCTTTTGAAGGAGCCAAGGCCAACTTCTTGAATTGGCGGCTTGATTTGGAATTACACCCGATAGGCTGAGGCCACAGGCGGAGGTAGTTCGAGTGGCATCCGAACGGGATGTTGCCATTACACCGAGCATTGGCAAACTTCGTTTGCAATGACAGGGGTGTTTAGGGCACGCGGAGTTTTACGTAATTGCCTTGGAAGGTTGTGACGTTTTACTCGAAATCCCTTGGTACCACAAGAACAACACCGTGGTTGACTACCAGGCCGAGAATGCGACTTTGACAAATGAAGGGCTCAAAGATTGTACTTGATTTCTTTACTCACTTTTTTTGGGGAGAGAACTGAACGATGGATGAAGGTCGAATATGTTTTGACCATAGGGAAAACCAATACAAAATGGGTTGGTGGTACCGAGCTTTGGAGGTGGCCAGAGAGATTATTGCTATGGACATGCGAATTTGGTCAGCGAATCTGAGTCCTGTTGTGGTGTAGCTTCACTGGTATCACAAGCTGGTTGTAACCAACTTGGACACCGCAAGTCTAGATTCTGTTGCGACACAAAAGAGAATTCACTTCAAAATAATTCACAACTTTAGATCACAGTTCAATTCGAGACGACACGGCCCAGCGTAGTTCCGTGCCTAGAGGTATTGGCCCCAAAATCTGGCGCCCCTTTCGGTATTTCTTTTATATTAATTTTTGAGCAGAGTACAACTTCCGTTGGGAACCTTCGCTCTTAGACTTTGCGTGTAGATGCTCTGAAGAGTGAGGCCCTTAGGGCCCTTTTATTCTTACAAGGGATGCCAAAAACAGAGCCCCAAAAGCAATTAAACTCAAAAGCAGCTTGATCCAAAAGCTTTAAACTTAAAAGCAATAATCCCCAAAAAGCAATGGGCTCCATAAACTGTCAAAAAGCAGTCAACGCAATTTGTGGAAATCCGTACAGCCTGCCACATCAGCAGCTGTTAGCACAAAAGGCAGAAATCCGTTCTGTCTGCCACGTCATCATGCCAACGCCAAATTCCAGAAATCCGTACTATCCACTACCACGTCATCAGTTTGTGGACACCCCAAGTCTAGATTCTGTCGCAACACAAAAGAGAATTCACTACATAATAATTCACAACTTTAGATCATAGTTCAATTCGAGACAACACGGCCCGGCGTAGTTCCGTACCCAGAGGTATTGGCCCCAAAACCTGGCGCCCCTTGCGGTATTTCTTTTATATGAATCTTCGAGCAAAGTACAACTCCCATTGGGAATCTCCGCTCTTAGACTCTGCGTCCAGATGCTCTGAAGAGTGAGGTCCTTAGGGCTCTTTTATTCTTACAAGGGATGCCAAAAGCAGAGCCCCAAAAGCAATTAAAGTGGCTTGATCCAAAAGCTTTAAACTTAAAAGCAATAATCCCCAAAAAGCAATGGGCTCCATAAACTACCAAAAAGCAATCAACGCAATTTGTGGAAATCCGTACAGCGTGCCACGTTAGCAGCTGTAATGCAAAAGGCGGAAATCCGTACTGTTTGCCACGTCAACATGCAAGCGCAAATTCCGGAAATCCGTACTGTCTACTGCCACGTCATCTATTCGCCTGTTCGTACTGTCTGCTGCCACATCATGAATTTTGTGACACTGGTTCTCTACTCGTGATGGATTGCATGCTTCGAGTAACAATTTTGGGTCTCTTCAGTATGTCAAATGATGATGAGAGTACGTGTTTCCAGCCAATGGGCTTCCTTCGTGTCCACCATGAGCCCCTGAATCACGCCCTCTCACTCTCCCCCTGCCTAGCCCTCTCTCCCTCGCCCCTACCCAACCCCAACCCCTACTTCTCTCGCCCCTAACCCCCCCCCCCCCCCCCCCCCCCCCCCCCCTCTCACCCACTCTCGCCCTACCCACTCTCTCTCTCTCTCTCTCTCTCTCTCTCTCTCTCTCTCTCTCTCTCTCTCTCGCCGCCGCTACCCACCCCCTCACCACCCCTCGCCCCTACCCACCCCCACCCTCTACTTCTCACGCCCCTACCCACCCCCTCACTCACCCCGTCTCTAGTCCCTATCCATGTCACATGCACATCTAACCCTATGTGCATGTGGACAAGCTATCTCAGGTCTAGGGTTGGGGCTAGCCTAGGAAGTGTTCTGGCACCTTTGTGAGCCTGTCTGCGGGCCGTGCATGCCCAGGCACTTAGAGTAGCTGCATATCCTCTGATTGCACAACCTAGTACCACCCAGCATGTGCATTGTCCAAGCAGTACACCCAAATCCCTTGGCAGTTTGGGGACAGTGAAACCGGCCTGTTTAATCCAATAAGGGCGGTAGACCTTAGACTTAAACCTTATTTGCTTTCACCCATTTAATTTGTCGCCCACTTTACCTGTACTTTCAAGACACAACAAAGGGGAAAGGGATACAGGCTGCTAGATTGCACCTGTATGAGAAAACCACACCAGATTGGCCCCTAAATAGGCGCCCCTTTCGGTATTTCTTTATTCTTTAAAAGAGGGAATAAACGTTGTGGTTCCCTACAAGCTGCCCCGCACAACCTTGGCTGGATTTCAACTGTTCTGGCCTGATTTCGGCAGCATAACTGTACTAGGACCCTTCACAGTCAGTATTCCCACGCATTGGATGACTTTCCCGACGCATACGGACACTTTGCTAAACCTGGCGAGAATCTGCAGCACGCTGAATTCTCTGTTTTCTGCCCCGAAAATGCGCTAGATCACCTGTATAGCGGTCCCCTCGCGTCCCTGAACCTCTTGGGGGTATTAGGGTCCGTTTAGGGCCAAAACCCTAAACCTGCAAAAATACACAGCAGGCTGTAATTCACTGTTTCGGGCTCCGTTTTGCTTGCCGGTCGCATCCGCAGCAAGTCCGGAGCTCCCGCACCTGTAGGGCTACTTGCCCTTTGAATCGGACGAGATTTCGCACGTGAAACCTCTCCGAATCACCTGTACCTGCGGGGTATTAGCCGCTAGCTAATCCAGCACCTGTGCAAGAGGCTCTTGCCTCGGCAATCGCGCATGAACCCACACAACTGTACATTAGTCAATTGAAAAGCCCACTAGAGGGGCATAACATACTGCCATCGGGGAGAGAGAGGGCAATGCGCAGCGTGCAGGGCATTACTCCTGGCACCGCACTGTACATAAGAGGGAAAGGAAGCACTCCATAGCTCTCAACCTTTGACAGAAACTGCAAATGATCCCTCTCTTCTTCAAATTCAGCGCCACTTCTTCATGCACGAGGAAAGTGCACAGAAATGTGCCACTTGGCACATTTACATGCCATTTCCCGTTTCGGGGTTGCCACCTAAAAATCTCCCGACCAGTTGCCTAGTTGACTTCACGGCAGAGTAATAAAATGTTCCCCTCGTCATTCCGGAGGTAATGACGCGAACACATTTTCAGGTCCCAAAATAGCAGTTCCCTAAATTTTAGGAGCTACTGCCATTGTATCTTTCTAGGTCATCTGACCCTCTTTGTACACTGCAGCCACACCAAGAACTGAAATGTAGCCTCTGTAGCAAAGGATTCCACTTTGGCTAGTCAATGACCCCACTTTGGCTAACCATAGTCCTTGTCCAACCTTAGTGCTCTCTTGCCCTCGGGCCTGGACTCCCTCTGAACAGTTCCACACTAGCTATGCAATGCAAAGGATTCCACTTTGGCTAGTCAATGACCCCACTTTGGCTAACCATAGTCCTTGTCCAACCTTAGTGCTCTCTTGCCCTCGGGCCTGGACTCCCTCTGAACAGTTCCACACTAGCTATGCAATGCAGGGCAGCTAGATTTTCCGATGGGTGTTTCCAAAAAGTGAAAATAAATAAATAATAAGAAAGAAATCAATAAAAAGGATAGATAGTAGTCACATGCTGGTGACATACCCCCCCTCTTGAAATCTCAAACGTCCTCGTTTGCATCTATGTCATATATGCTCGGTGTATTCAACGCTCGTCGACACATGTACGACACATACATGCTCATTATCAACCCTGGTGTATTCAACACTCGTCGACACATGTACGACACATACATGCTCATTATCAACCCTGGTGTATTCAACACCTCGTCGACACATGTATTGCCTGCGTGTGAACCCTGTCCCAATGACATAGTGGTAGCTTCACACTCTGCCATTGCTTTGAGTCATTAACTTTCCAATGACAAAATGGTAGCTACGCATTTTGCCAGTCTTTTAGTACACGTGGGAACCAGTAACACTTTCGAGCATACCCAAACCGGAGTTTAAGAATGCAGTTACACATGTACCCTTTAATAGAAGCAATTACTGTATCCTTGACAAACTGACAAGAAATACTCACTTCTATAGCACTAACCAAACTTTTGGACTTTCCATAAGAGCAATTGCCAAACTGACAATCTGTACAGCTCTAACATTCATGTAACATGTACTTGATTTGAGCTCATTATAAATACCATGTACATCATTTGTTTCAGAAGCCATTGTCACATTGACAATCCATGTAGCTTTCAAACTGAAGGGGTCAAGGTAGGTTGCAAATCGAAGGCTTCAAGGTAAAGTGATAACACAGTTGGTGACTCTGCAAGTTCACCTTCTTCCATCCACTTAGCATCCATTGGTGGATAGTTTCTGAACTTCACCAAGTAACGCTTAGCAACCTTGCCTTTCACTTTTCTTTCTTTATGTGCCAAAATCTGTTCCGGGACCAAGATCTCGTCAAGTTCCTCGACTTCCGGCCGATCTTCAGCTATCTGTTCCGGGACCAAGATCTCGTCAAGTTCCTCGACTTCCGGCCGATCTTCAGCTGGCATATCTTCTGGCACATCACCCACATAGGGTCTGAGAAGACTCACATGAAACGCATTGTGAATCTTCCAACTCTCAGGCAATTTCAGCCTATATGCAACATCATTGATTATGTTGCATACTTGAAAAGGCCCATAGTAACGCATGCTGAGCTTTGGAAACAGTCTTTCCTTGCCCTTCATCTTCTTTAACCTTGCCTTTTCAAAGCGTAGAAGCACCCAATCACCAAGTGAAAATACCACTTCACGACTGTGACGATCAGTTGCTTTCTTTTGCTTTGCCTGAGTCTTTTCCAAGGCCACTTTGACCTTCTTGTACATTTCATCCATGTCCTGAACATACTTATCTGCTTCAAATATCTTGTCCTTTGTATGCAGTATGGGAGGAACTTTCTTGCCACCTTCAACTATCTCAAAAGGTGCCTTGCCAGTTGATGAATGCACTATATTATTGTATGCATACTCCACCAATTGCAAATACTGCTCCCACTTTCCTTTATGCTTTGACACATAGCACTTCAGCAGATCCAGGACAGTAGAATTTGCCTCTTCTGATTGCCCATCTGTTTGAGGATGAAATCATGAAGAGAATTTGAGCGTGGTGTCCATATTCTCAAACAAGCCTTTCCAGAACAAACTTGTCATGCGTGGATCACGGTCGCTAACAATCGATTGTGGTATGCCATGATACTTAAAAATATTGCCCATAAACAAGCGTGCCATCTGATCTAGCTTTATCTCCTTCTTGACAGGAATAAAATGAGCCTGCTTGCTGAATCTGCAAACGATGGTCCAAATACCATCGTTTCTTGTCTGCGTTCTCGGAAGATCAAAGATAAAATCCACAGCAATACTTTCCCATGGTTTATCTGGAATAGGTAGTGGTTGCAATAACCCTGGTGCCTTTTGCCGGTCAAACTTGACCTTTTGGCATATTAGGCATTCTCGCACAAAGGCATCCACATCTCTTCTCAATGTAGGCCAGTAGAAGAATGTCTCAACTGCTTTAACTGTAGCATCGATACCACGATGCCCTGCATACGGTGGGACATGACTCTCTTCCATAACTTTGCGTCGCAATGGCTTTGTGACACACAATCTGCCATGCATCATCATGAACCCATCTTTGAGAAGATAGTGTTCATGACGTTGTCCATCCATTAGCTGCTCGAAGATCCTTGCAAAATCTTCATCATTTGCATTTTGTTCCCTCATATCATCAAGTTCATGATGATAAGGAATTGACACAGCTGAAATTTGTGGCTTCCTTGACAAGGCATCAGCCACAACGTTCTTCTTGCCTTCCACATGCACAATCTGAAAATGGAACATGGACAAGATATTTGGCGATCGCATATGCTTCTCAGATAACTTTGCCTGTGTCAAGAAGTATCGCAAGGTCTGATGATCTGTTTGGACAACGAAATCTGCACCTAGCAGGTAGTGTTTCCAACTTAAGAGCGCATGAATCACGGCCTGCAGTTGTTTTTCATAGACTTGCATAGTCTTTTCTGGCGCTTGCAAGATTCTACTCTTATAGGCTACTACCCTGCCATCTTGCATTAGCACTGCACCAATGCTACTACCGCTGGCATTGCACTGAACCACAAATGACCTCTTAAGATCTGGCAACACAATGACTGGATCTGAAGTCATCTTTTCCTTTAAGAGATTAAAAGCTGAAATCTCTTTCTGTGTCCATCTAAAGGTGATTGCCTTCTTTTGAAGAGCATGTAAAGGTGAAGCAATCTCAGTGAAATTTCGGATAAACCTTCTGTAATAGGAGCATAGTCCCAAGAAGCTTCGGACATCGTGCACCGTCTTCAAATCTGGCCATGACAGAAGTACAGAAGTACACCGGCTTTTTCATTACAGAAGTAATAGCAGAAGCTGATACAGTGGGAATAGACTCCCCTTTAAGCTTTACATCCAGAATGTGAGTCTTTCCCCTACTTTGTACAATGATCTTTTTGTTGTAGGCATCCATGATTCCCTGTACATGAAACAACCAAGGAATACCTAGCAACACATCACATCCGTCCAGTGGCATGATGTAAAATTCTTCAGCATCTACATAGGACTGGATATGTAGGCGCAATTTTCCGATGATAGGTGTCACAGCCTCTGTATGGCCAGGACATGCCATACCTGCCTCTGCTGTATACCCCATCTCTTCAGGACTGATTCCCAACTTTGAAGCCAATTCTGGGGAAATGAAGTTGGCTTTGGCACTTGGATCAAAGAAGATAAGGACTGTTTGATCCCTGACCTTTCCCCATGCTCTGCAAAGCTCATTTGCATCTGAATTTGGCTTGTCGCCCACCATATCTGGCACTAGACCAGCCATGGGCCTCTTTCCTTTCCTGTCCTCCTTGTCTTCAGAATCAGCTGGCCTTTTCTTTTGAGGACAATTGTAAGCAATGTGGCCAGGCTGATCACAGATAAAACATTTGTTCTCTGACCTCAGGACCTTTTGCTCTTCCGACTTGCGAGGAAAACGTCTTTTCCATTTCTTTGTTGGTCCCTTTTCTGATTCAGCCGTAGCTTTGCCTTTCCCTGCGTTGGCTGGCTCCTCAGTCCCTTTCGGAGCCTCCTTGGGAACGTACTTCGCTGAATTTTTCTTGGTTGATCCTTCCTTGACGCCATTATTAAATTCACAATCTTCTCCCTTGAGCAAACCATTGCCAGTGTCTGCTACCTCGATGAGCTGCGTCAAAGTAGTGAGTTTGGTCTTCGTGCAGTACTTTCTTAATCCTTTGGGTAGGCCACAACAGTATTTTTCAATCTGTTCTGTCAATGGCACAAACCTATAGGAAGTTATTGGAAGTAGAGCTTTCCAAAACTTCCGATTGTAGTCATCCAGATTCTTGCAAGTGGCAGCATTAAGCTGGTGCCATTCTGTCATGACATCTGCTTCAAAGTCATCAGATAACCATGCTGTTGCAAAAATCTGCTTGAAGTAAATCCATGTGGACGGAGCTTGCCCTTGAAGCAATAAAGTTGTCCACCATTGTCCCGCATTCCCTGCCAAAAAAGTGGCTACCTTGCGGACCTTTGAAGCCTTTGCAAAGTTTCCCCCTGCATAGGCCTTGTCAAACTGCTGGAGGAATGAGAGAGACTTCTTCCTGTCATCAAACCCTGTAAAGGTCGTGAATGTCACACCTTTGCCACCTTCTTTGTACGGAGTTGGCCTCTCCAACGGCGTTAAGTTGTCATATGGAAGTGACTGAAACATGGGAACATTGTTAGGGGTCATCTGTGTTCCTTGACCGCTATTAAGTTGACCTGGAAATGCCATATTTGGCTGTTGATTTGTAATTCCAGCCATACCAAAATTTGCTTGTGACATCCCAAATTGGCCCTGAGTGCTTTGAAACCCTGGTAGCATGTCCGTGACACCATACATGGGGTTAGGCATCATTGTTTGAGCACCCCCGAACACTATTCCTGGTGTGTAAAACTGATTTCCAGGTGCATGACCAGCCATGCTCTGGAATACCGATCCACCTCCAAAATAGCCAGGGTGTACTGAAGGTGGTGGGAAGACTTGTTGCATAGCCTGTAGGTTGCTTCCTTGCCCATTAGAACCAGCTATAGGCTGCTGAAAAGTGGCTGGCTGAACTAGTACAGCTTGAAATACTGGCATCTCAGCCACCTGTTCTTGCACCTTAGGCAAAGGTTGTGGAGATTGCATGTTCTCCGTCAAGTGTACAGGTGTTTCCATTGACTCTGCAGTATGAATCACCTGTGTTTGAGCCTTAACAAGCTTTTGAATATGATCCAGCGACCCAACTTGCTGAGATAGAAGAGGAGGTTGCAGAAAGGCTAAAAACCTTGGGTTTTGCATTACTTGTGTGAACATAGCCACAGTAGTAGCCAACTGGGTCCTTAATATATCATCATCCGTCTGTGGTGGTCTTGAAGACTCACCCACTTCATGTGTCTGTTGACCTTGTGAATAGGAAATCTCTTCAGTCACATCATCTGGTTTGTCAGCCATAATTGCAATTCCCTGTGTCGGATCTATGATCCCCTGTGTCTTCAAGCCCAAACTGACCAAGGCTCACTTCTATGGGAAAAAGTGATTTAATCCCGTCGATGGAACCATGAAAACCGGCCTGTTTAATCCAATAAGGGCGGTAGACCTTAGACTTAAACCTTATTTGCTTTCACCCATTTAATTTGTCGCCCACTTTACCTGTACTTTCAAGACACAACAAAGGGGAAAGGGATACAGGCTGCTAGATTGCACCTGTATGAGAAGACCGACACTAGATTGGCCCCTAAATAGGCGCCCCTTTCGGTATTTGATTATTCTTTAAAAGAGGGAATAAACGCTGTGGTTCCCTACAAGCTGCCCCGCATAACCTTGGCTGAATTTCAACTGTTCTGGCCTGATTTCGGCAGCATACCTGTACTAGGACCCTTCACAGTGAGTATTCCCACGCATTGGATGACTTTCCCGACGCATACGGACA
The DNA here is from genome assembly GCF_014529385.1 of Adiantum capillus-veneris. Classification (NCBI taxonomy): domain Eukaryota; kingdom Viridiplantae; phylum Streptophyta; class Polypodiopsida; order Polypodiales; family Pteridaceae; genus Adiantum; species Adiantum capillus-veneris. The sequence continues at coordinate 80,364,201 of NC_140953.1, read as the reverse complement.
CTTTGCAAAACCTGGCGAGAATCTGCAGCACGCTGAATTCTCTGTTTTCTGCCCTGAAAATGCGCCAGATCACCTGTACAGTGGTCCCCTCGCGTCTCCGAACGTCCTCGGGGTATTAGGGTCCTTTTAGGGCCAAAACCCTAAACCTGCAAAAATACACAGCAGGCTGTAATTCACTGTTTCGGGCTCCGTTTTGCGTGCCGGTCGCATCCGTAGCAAGTCCTCGAGCTCCCGCACCTGTAGGGCTACTTGCCCTTTGAATCGGACGAGATTTCGCACGTGAAACCTCTCCGAATCACCTGTACCTGCGGGGGATTAGCCGTAAGCTAATCCAGTACCTGTGCAAGAGGCTCTTGCCTCGGCAATCACGCATGAACCCACACAACTGTACATTAGTCAATTGAAAAGCCCACTAGAGGGGCATAACATACTGCCATAGGGGAGAGAGAGGGCAGTGCGTAGCGTGCAGGGCATCACTCTTGGCACCACATTGTACATAAGAGGGAAAGGAAGCACTCCATAGCTCTCAACCTGTGACAGAAACTGCAAATGAGCCCTCTCTTCTTCAAATTCAGCGCCACTTCTTCATGCATGAGGAAAGTGCACAGAAATGTGCCACTTGGCACATTTACAGGCCATTTCCCGTTTTGGGGTTGCCACCTAAAAATCTCCCGACCGGTTGCCTAGTTGACTTCACGGCGGCAGAGTAATAAAATGTTCCCCTCGTCATTCCGGAGGTAATGACGCGAACACATTTTCAGGTCCCAAAATAGTAGTTCCCTAAATTTTAGGAGATGCTACCATTGTATCTTTCTAGGTCATCTGACCCTCTTTGTACACTGCAGCCACACCAAGAACTGAAATGTAGCCTCTGTAGCAAAGGATTCCACTTTGGCTAACCATAGTCCTTGTCCAACCTTAGTGCTCTCTTGCCCTCGGGCCTGAACTCTGAACAGTTCCACACTAGCTATGCAATGCAGGGCAGTTAGATTTTTCAAGGGGTGTTTCCAAAAAGTGAAAATAAATAAATAATAAGTAAATAAATAAATAAATCAACAAAAAGGATAGATAGAAGTCACATGCTGGTGACAGACAGTTAGTTGCAGGCATTTTTATTTATTTATTTATTTATGATGCCATTTTTACAAGGTCGTAGTCGTCGTTATCGCCATCCTCGCCGACACAGTGTCAGTATGCAGCAGCAGACCAGGGTTTCCAGATTTCAGCATTTTCAGCCCTAGCGTTTTCAGTTTTCATCCATCCTCGTCGTCGTCATCATTGTCATCGACGTCGTCGGCAAGTCCATTGCATCTAGACCTTTGTACTAGATTTGTGCAATCTATAGCCTAGACCTCTCTCGCCACAGAGGGGGGGGCTCTTGGAGGAGGGTTTGAGAACCGTCTGGTGTCGTATTCTTCTCTCTCTCTCTCTCTCTCTCTCTCTCTCTCTCTCTCTCTCTCATTCTCAGCACTTTCATTCACAATAGCATTCACTTTGTTTGTGATCATTGCATTCTTTCTCTCTAAGAAGAACGGAAGGTTCTCCCTTCCATAAGTAAAAGTAACCCTTCAACACAGTTCGGAGCACTCATCTTGAGCAATAACAACATTCACTTCCGCTGCACCTTACATTGGTATCAAAGCTTTTTGGCAGTGTTTTGTATCTCTCAAGGAAAAAACCACAAGAAATTTTTTGCTTGTTGCGGTCGCACATAACCCAAGCTCCCTTGGGCATGTGAATTCCTAATCATGTTTTTGAAGAGTGACAGGTAACCCAAGAAAGAAGGGCTTGTCTAGCCTCCCCATGTTCCTCTTTTCACTCATTGAGAGCGGACCGTGCACTTAGCGGCCGGCCAATAAAAAGCAACTTTGGTGTGAGCGCAAGGCCGCCAAGGGGTGCGCCCGCGGGAAAGAGTCGAGCTCGGGTAAGAGAAAAGCATTCTCAAACAACGATTGCAAGCTAAGAACCCAAGAACCTCAAGAACCCAAGTCCCTCAAGAACCCAAGTACCCAAGATCTCAGTGTATGGTCATCACCCAAAGCGGAATGGATACTTTGCGTGAAGGTGATGAGAGTGGAGTTGGAGAAGACGAAGTTTCTACACTAGGAGGATTGTTCTCCAATCCTCCCCCATCCCCATCTACGCCACGGATTGTACCAAATCCTATGGAGGCTTTGGTCAAGTCGATGATGGACATGATGCTACAACAAGAGGCGCAACGCGTTGCCATGGATCTCGACCGCGAAGAAAGAAAGGCAGCCTTGGAACGTGAGCATGAGCAAGCGCGCGTGGCGGCTGGAGAAAGAAAGGTAGCCTTGGAGCGTGAGCATGAGCAAGCACGCTTGGTGGCCGAAGAAAGAAAGGCAGGCATGGAACGTGAGCGTGAGCAAGCGCGCTCGGCAGCCGAAGAACGAAGGGCAACTATGAAGCTTGAGCGCGAGCAAGCGCGCGAAGCTCTACGATAGCGGCCGAAGAGTACACTCAGCGCCAACCCAGAACTCACGGGTACAATGGGGGTGTCGAGGCCCAGATGTGCAGGGATGGTGCAGACGTGCTGTGTATATCACTACTCTAGACAACCACGCTGGACCATATATGAAGAGATGATAATGATGACCCCACAGCTACTGCTCATATGTACAACCATAAAGAGCCACCAACTGCTCATAAATGTCAGCCATCTAAGTCTATCTCCAAACTGAGTGGTGGTGGTGACCTGGCCACGATGTCCACTAGACCACCGTCTGTATCCCTGCCACGTGTCACTGCCCAGCCCAGAGAGTCCATACAGTGTGAACCAGACCAGACCAACTGTACTAACTGTGTGTCCTATGAAAGTGACACTGTAGCTTGCTACAAGCGTTTTCAGTTTCAGCCGCTGATTGCAGATTTCAGCATGTGCGTTTTCAAGGCATCGTCGTCGAGTCGTCGCCACCGCCATTCTCGCCAACAGAGTGTCAGTATGCAGCAGCAGATCAGGGTTTCCAGATTTCAGCATTTTCAGCCCTAGCGTTTTCAGTTTTCAGCCGTCCTCGTCGTTGTCATCATTGTCGTCCACATCGTTGGCAAGTCCATTGCATCTAGACCATTGTACCAGATTTCTGCAATCTATAGCTTAGACCTCTCTCGCCATAGAGATGGGGGCCCTTGGAGGAGGGTTTGAGAACCGTCTGGTGTCGTATTCTTCTCTCCCTCTCTCTCTCTCATTCTCAGCACTTTCATTCACAGTAGCATTCACTTTGTTTGTGATTATTGCACTCTCTCTCTAAGAACAGAAGGCTCTCCCTTTCGTAAGTAAAAGGAACCCTTGAGCACAGTTAGGAGCACTCATCTTGAGCAATAACAACATTCGCTTCCACTGCACCTTACAATCCACCCTACCCTTGCCCCAACCCACCCCCTCTCCATCTCTTGTCCCTGCCCACCCCGAGCCCACCCCTCTAGCCCCTAACCACCCCCTAGCTCACCCCCTCTCACCCTAACCCATACCCATCCCCACATCCTCGCCTAGTTCCTGGAGATGTTCCAATTGTGCCCCTTGTCGGGTCCTCGTGGATAGAGCCCTAGTCTCCCAATTGCTTGCACGCTTGCATTCGGCATCTGCTTATTTTGATGTATTGGATTACCTCCGTCTTGTTCAGCTTGCATGTCTGAATTGGCTCATATTTCTTCAGTGTTCTCTGTCACCAAGACGGTGAGTGGTCTTGTGGCGGGCAAGCTGTAGCAGGGCTACAGTGTCACTGGCACAAGCCGGGCAGTTATAGTTGGTCTGGAGTTCGCACTCGACGGACTCTCGCGTGGGCACTGACACGTGGCAATGATATGGGTGGACACCGTGGCCAAATCACCACCACCGTAGTTTGGAGATAGGCTTAGCTGGATTGGGATATTTTGCTAGCCGTTGGTGGCTCTTTATGATACATATATATGTGGTTGGTTCCAGCGTGGGATATCATATCATCATCCACTTTGTATGGTCTAGCGTCTTGAGTCCACCGCACGCACGTCTGCACCCTCCTTGCGCATTGGAGCCTCGACACCCCCATTGTACCCTTGAGTGCTGGGCTTGGAGCTGAGTGTGCTGCTAGCCAGAGTTTGTATGGCTCTATGAGTTTGTTGAGTTCCACCGAGTTCAAAGTCAATTGTTGTGCTTTGAGTTGTTGTTTCATTTCTATGTGATGTTTTCTTTGTGTTGAAGTGAGGTTTCTCGCATACAGCACTGAGGAGCACCCACTGTAGAGAGCACGACAAACACACTTTCCCTGCTAAGGGGGGGTCAGTTTGGGTGAAATTGTTGCACATCTGTCCCCACCCGAATCCGATCGACGCAGTGAATGGCTCGTTGGATTCCTCTAACCTAAATCTACATGCATGTCATGCCAAATGCCCACCGTAATGTAATAAAATCTGTCAAAATGCATCTACAAAAACAATTTATGCAAGAGGGTTCCAAAACTGGAAAACCTAATCTAATGGACTCGTCCAGACATGCAGGTCCTGCGAACAGGTTCACAAAATTGATGGTACTAATCCTCCTAGGATCCTAGACACTCCTATCTAGAAAGAAGGGGAAAACTGGCTCTGGAACTTGACGAAGTATGTCCATGTGGCACACAGAGCCATGTCCATGTGACATGCCATGCGTCATCATTTGCGATCTCTTCTCTGAATTTGTCTTTTGCCGATGGGTTGCTATGTCATCACTTGAGAAGAAGAAGAAGAAGAGAGTTTTAACTTCGTAGGAAACTATCCCAAGAGACCTTAAAGATCTAGCCGACGAGGAGAGAGAGAGAGAGAGAGAGAGAGAGAGCCTTTGCAGAGAGAGGACTTGGCTAGCTACTATGGGTCATGATCCGTTATGTACTTGCTGTCCTTTGCGACTACTTGAGTCACCTGCACACTGTCTTTGGTCATGCTCAGCTTCCCATGTAGTGTGTCTTGCAGTTTGCTTTCTACTCAGCAGAACAGGTGTTCAGCATGGATTTCTCACTTTGGGATCTGTCTCATGGTTGATGCCGATGCCCGGCCCGCATCTTTTCTACGAGGGCGCAGCCACAGATCCAGCCTTCATGCTTACCTCGACTGGTTATCGGCGAGGGACTTTGGCTATGATACCACAGATTGCTTGGCAGGGGGATTCTCAGACACGTGACGAAGTTTTTTCAGTCATCACTAGTATTACACTATGGAATGTTTGGAGAGCTCGTTGTCTTCACATTCTAAGTGCGGCTCCACAACTCCTTCAGGATATCCTCACTGCCATTTGGCTGGACATCATTCACACCCCATTTGGCAATGGGATTCTTCCTCAGGTACATCTCGAGCAGCCGAGGCTCGCCGATTTGCCTTCCTTCGGCGTTGGGCTCGATCCCCACTCTTCTTCACACTGACAGGTGGTTAGATTACTTGGCATTATGCCCCTCCTCAGTGGTTTCTCCTCCACTCATCACACCGACCACCATGAGATTGTTCTAGTCGAGTAGTCATTATAGTGGCTCTCCTCCTTACATTCAGCTTGTACACTCCACGTGATAGGCTATTTTGGCATCCGCTGGGGATTATATTGTACTCGGTAATATATAGCCCTGACTTTTTCCACAAAAAGAAAAGAGAGAGAGAGAGAGAGAGAGAGCCTTTGCAGAGAAATGCTTCCCACTCGATGCCTATGCGGCAGCTGGCTGAATTCGCCCCAAGGAAACACCAGCTCCTCGAAACAGTGTTTCCCTTTCCCAGAAACGGTGAGAAACATTTTGGTGGTTTTGACGAAGCTGAAACACGTCGTGCAACTATGCTGATAAGCTACAGGAAGATTGAGGATGCAACTGATGCGTGGCATGAAAGAGAAGCCAATTTCCAAAAAAGGAAGATCAAGCTGTGGATACATATGCATGACAATTTTCTTGGCTTTGGGATCGGTCGTGTCCTACCTTGCAAGATGAGGTCCCTCCTTGTATGCTGAAGGCACATTCATAATAAACTTGAAAGATGATTTGAAAGTGAAGGCTGAACTGAAGAGATCACAAATTCTCGAAGAGTCTGTGAAGACAAAGAAGATCAAGGCCCCTTGGGCCCTCACTTTACCCCATGCTTTACAGAGCTCTATAGACTCGTCATCCCTTCTCTCTCTGGTAGCTTTAGAAGTTTATGCTTTGTTGTCCTTCGTAGTAGTACATTGGCCAAAATGCAGCACTGCTCACGACGTCTGAAGCACATTCCTTGCTTGTACCGGCCTAAAATTGTAGCTCTGAAGTCTTCTTGACAGACTTTCTCCTTGCAAAACCCTTGTTCCTCTTGCTACCTTGCTTCTGCTCCTTGCCCGGTGACTTCTCATTTGAATCTTCAGTCTCGAACATCAACTTCCCTGTGAGCAATGCGTAGCCATCAAGTGCATGGGCCATCATCCTCATGTTGAAAGCTTGCTGCTTTAGGTAAGAGCAGAAGGAATTGTTTCCTAGTGCAGACTGAAAATCATAGATTCCACCGAAATGGAAATCTATGCTGCGGATTTCCACTCAAACAAAAATGTATGCCTAATCAAGCGAATATCTGATGGTCTTTAGTAAGAGCCCAGGGGAGAACATGTGTCATCGGCTTATTAAGATATAGAGGAAACATTCCTAACATTCGAGTTCTTGTTGCCATTTTCACCAGTATCACTTTATAAAAGCCTTCCGAACCAAAGAATATGCAATTGATGGCCTGGCATTTAGAAGAAAATCCACCCACTGTACCAAATCTTGTGCAGAAGGCACTTTGCTCCAAAAAAAGAAAGGCATAGCACTCAAAGCATGTCTCATTACAGGATCCAGGAAGTCTTGCAGGGGTATCAATGACGGGTAGTACCTTGTCCGCCGACCCACGCGAAGTTTCCAAAATCCTCCTGGCAATACTCCTTGATGCTCCATAGCATATCCTAAAACAATTGAATTTCCATTGATTTTTGTCGTTTGTAGACTGAGTGCTGATTGGAATGCATTCGATAAGATGAGTGTTTACCTAGGACCTCCCATGAGACTTTTCTCTGTACAGCGGCTTTTAAGTTTCAAAGATCCTGACTGAAGTTTTGCCACAAAACCTGGAAGTACTTCAGCACTCCATAGGGATATGATAGTACTGTGTACTGTGACTGTCAAAGTTTAGCTCTACGGAAGTCGGCGTGAGAACCGCAGTCCACTACTCGAGGAATGAGCACACTAATTGGGCATGAATTACACAGCAAAGTAGCGATGAAGAGCACCATCTACTGAAGAAACCATGTAAAAATTAAGGTCATACACCCACACCCCCACACACACGCACACATTCATTCGATGAGTTTGCTGGTTTTTAGAAGAGAGAGAGAGAGAGAGAGAGAGAGAGAGAGAGAGAGAGAGAGTTTGCGGGGTTTCAGTTCTGCGAGTGAGTTGAGGGAGGGGTAGTTCCATTTTTGGTTTATGCTAGGCATCGCGGTAAGTGGTTGTCAGTAGGAAATTTTTATTGCTTTCAACGTTGTTCCGTGGTCTCCATCGAATGTGATTTCGGTGTTGGTTTGCCTTAATTTGGTACTCGGTGCTTATTTTACCGGCGAAGAAATCCTACGGCAGTCTCGAACGAGCTCTTTTGTGCTTTTTATGCATGCAGGTGGTTCTCCTCGATGAGCGAGGAGAGCAGCTAACGTCAGAGCAATTCGCGGCTCTCATAGAAGAAGCAGGGAGCAGGGTAAGAGTTTAACTAAAAGCTTCAGGTTGGATTTTCGTCGTTTTTTTTTGTCATGTGTGTATATATATGTTCTGGGCCATAGTTTAAAGTGTGTCGTGCAGTTTATTAGACTGGGAATCGTAAAAACTATGGGATATACGGATTGTAATTTGTCAAGAGGCTTACTTTCAACACGTTTCATGTGCACATGTGCGTGTACATGCCTTGATCGTTGTTCGTTCTTTGCAGATCCCTACGGCATTGGTTTTTTGTATAGGTGGTCCGTATGGTCATGGACCCGATGTCGTCCAGCGGTCTAACCGGAGTGTCCGCCTGTCATCCATGGTGCTCAACCATCAGGTGGCCTTGATAGTCCTGCTCGAGCAAGTATACAGGCAAGTTGGGTTTCTGAGTAGTTGTAGAAGGGGAATGCGTGGCTGTGAAGGGCTCGAAGACCTTATCTGTAATGTCTCTGGGCTTCAGGGCATGGACCATTTTGCGAGGAGAGAAGTACCACCACTGAGGGAGAGGCAGGCACATCCCTGAGTTTTGAGACATGAAGATGGAAAGCCTAAGCGAGAGGTTTTCTGTAACTTGCGGTAGGATGCCGCGGATGCTGTTCAAGGAGAGGATATGGTAGCGACTATTTGGCTGAATGGAGCGTGTGCAGTGGTGTTGGAATTGCACCCATGGGTGGTTGTAGAAAGTACAATTGTGCATCATTGCAAACTCTCTTTTGTGTATGGTCATCTTCTGAGAGGGTAGCATGGCCCTAGCCCCTCTCTAATGTATGAAGGAGCTGTTTTTCTGATTCTTTGGCAAGCTGTGTATCTCAGTGAGCTCTCTTCTCTCCCGCAGTTATAGCTAGACACCGTTCCATCTTTCACGCAATTTTCCTTGGCGCACAGGGTGGTGTGAGGAACGAGAGAAGTATGGTCGTAATAGATATAGTTTACCCAAAGCTAGTGGCATGATGTGGACGTGCCGGAGTGGTTATCGGGCATGACTAGAAATCATGTGGGCTCTGCCCGCGCAGGTTCGAATCCTGCCGTCCACGGCTTTTTCTGTTATAATATATATAGCATGTTATTTTTGTTGGGCAGCAGCAGACAAAAGTAATGTTTATATTAAAGTGTACTGCAATTCATTGCATCGAGTCAGGATGGCCGAGTGGTCTAAGGCGCCAGACTCAAGTTCTGGTTCTCGTGAGAGAGCGTGGGTTCAAATCCCACTTCTGACAAATGTCTTTGTGTTTTATGAAACACGCGTTTTTTCGAATTGTCCCGTAGATTGCTGATAGAGTATATCCAACGATAACACAGCATCATCTCTGATGGTGTTTGAGGGGTTCGCGTCGGGCACATGGGAGCTGAGGGTCGTTTATCTTTTTTCTTATCCACCTTTTTAAGCAGCATTGCCGAGCTGGACGTCGTTGGTGGAATCTCTACCTCGAGTATGAAGTGTTGATGAGCCTTGTCAGAAGGTAAATGACCGACAGAATCTTCCCAGTAAATGTTAACAAGGAACGACATTACATAACAAATGATGTTCACAAATGAGTAGCCCTACACCTTCAATTGGATGATGTAGGCAAAGCATTCGTGAATGTGAGAGAGAGAGAGAGACAAATTCCTACTTGACGGAGGAAAGGAGAAGGAAGGCATAGACGTGATGTGTGGCGGGTTCTTTTTGTATTTATTGTCTTTCCTCTTTCGCAAATGTGAGGCCCCAACTTCCAAGATCTGTGTAACCACTTTAGACTAGACAAGGTAGTTGACAGAATATTGTCACGAGAAAAAGTTCAGTTAAATATTATGTCAACTACCTTGTCAAGGCTAAATTGGCTATTCAGATCAGGTTCTAACAAACTCATGTACTGATCTTACACATAACCGTTCATTAATGTCATAGAATTTTTCATTGGGGGCTCAAAGTTTTGTTGTCATTCAATTATTTCCCTATGGAATCAATTTAACTGAATTTTTTCTTGTGACAATATTCTGTTAACTACCTTGTCAAGTCTGAAGTGGTTACACAGATCTTGGAAGTTGGGAGCTCACAGTTCTGTTGTCTTTGCTTTTAAAAGCGACAAAGACGTGAACTACACCAAATGTTTCTGGTGGCATTTGCACCATCACATCCATGTGCCTGGTATGACCTTCACATCCTTATGGTCAAATCGCCTGAAATTTACTATAAAGCGCACAATCAAAAGGCCTCAACAATGGACACTAACCCCGCAGAGTAAATGTATTGCCGACAGCCTTGTTAAGATCATGAGCCTGGATGAAAACAATGCAGTAGCCATGTTTAACACTGTGATGGCAGATCCGTCTCAACGGTTTACCGCAGAGCGTCCTCTTGGTGGAGAAAAACCTTATCGACCTCAACCTCAAGAGTACTATTTAGGATGTTGTCACAATGAACTCAGGAAGCAATGGTCAATTTAAAAAGCCCCATAAAACGCCCAAGTATGTAAGACATACCAATTTGTAAACCCAGACAACCAGCGTAAATTTGTGCATCAAAGTAGACCTAGGCACATATATACATCTCAACATGTGAACCCAAGACAAGGTCCACCGACTATTTTGTACAAAATTAACCAAAGTAAAAAATATTTTATAAAAAACATAGACTAACGTGTTGGCTTAAGAGCAAACCCAGACATTGTCCACCAAAGAAGCATGCGTTAAAAAAATTACTTGAGTAGCTTAACTCACCTCCAATCCAGTAACCCGATCCCATGCGACATGGAAGAGCCAATTTAGACTTGACAAGGTAGTTGACAGAATATTGTCAGGAGAAAAAATTCAATTAAATTGATGTCATAACGACTGCACCATCATCCTAGCAGTGAGCAATCTTTACGCACTGGTCATGAAAAGACCAGAGCCATGCAGCCTCATCATCCGAGCATTTTCGCAAGGGAATACATGCAAGCACCTTGGATAACATCCTTCACTACAGTTAAACTGTCCATGTGATCTGGATTAGATAATATATCCTGCAAAGCGTCCATAGCTTCCAGAGCATACTGATCATCCACTGCAAATTGCAGAGGAGAATACTGAAATTCATGAGGTCCTTCGAAAATTTCGGGTTGAAAGGCTGCCCTCTGATGAGATTCCCCGAAGGGAAGATGAAAAGCTTTCTGAAGGATATGAATCTCTTGGTTGCGTACAGGGCCTACAATTCATGTGTACAACCCATCAACATTAAGCACCAAATCGCTAAGCCTGGGTTTACATATTGATATGTCTTACATACTCAGGCATTTTATGGGCCTTTTTAAACTGACCATTGCTTGCTCAGTTCATTAGGAGAGCATCCTAAATAGTGCTCTTGACTTTAAGGTTGATAAGGTTTTTCTCCACCAATTGTTAGTGGGTGAGGCAAGCACCAAATGTTTCTGGTGGCATTTGCACCATCACATCCATGTGCCTGGTATGACCTTCACATCATTATGGTCAAATTGCCTGAAATTTACTATAAAGCGCACAATCAAAAGGCCTCAACAATGGACACTAACCCCGCAGAGTAAATGTATTGCCGACAGCCTTGTTAAGATCATGAGCCTGGATGAAAAGAATGGGGTAGCCATGTTTAACACTGTGATGGCAAATCAGTCTCAAAGGTTTACCGCAGAGCGTCCTCTTGGTGGAGAAAAACCTTATCAACCTCAACCTCAAGAGTCTATTTAGGATGTTCTCACAATGAACTCAGGAAGCAATGGTCAATTTAAGACCTAGGCACATATATACATCTCAACATGTAAACCCAAGACAAGGTCCACCGACTATTTTGTAAAAAATTAGCCAAAGTAAAAAAGATTTTATAAACAACCTAGACTAACATGTTAGCTTAAGAGTACCAGACACTGTCCACCAAAGAAGCATGCGTAAAAAACATTACTTGAGTAGCTTAACTCACCTCCAATCTAGTAACTTGATCCCATGCGACATGGAAGAGCCAATTTAGACTTGACAAGGTGGTTGACATAATATTTTCAGGAGAAAAAATTCAATTAAATTGAAGTCATAACGATTGCACCATCATCCTAACAGTGAGCATTCTTTACGCATTGGTCGTGAAAAGACCAGAGCCATGCAACCTCATCATTCAAGCATTTTTGCCTTTGATACGCAAGGGAATACATGCAAGCACCTTGGATAACATCCTTCACTAAGTTAAACTGCCCATGTGATTTAGATTAGATAATATATCCTGCAAAGCATCCATAGCTTCCAGAGCATACTGATCATCCACTGCAAATTGCAGAGGAGAATAATGAAATTCGTGAGGTCCTTCAAAAATTTCGAGCTGAAGGGCTGTCCTCTGATGAGATTCACCGAAGGGAAGATGAAAAGCTTTCTGAAGGATATGAATCTTTCGGTTGCGTACATGGCCTACAGTTCATGTGTACAACCCATCAACATTAAGCACCAAATCGCTAAGCCTGGGTTTACATATCGATATGTCTTACATACTCAGGCATTTTATGGGGCTTTTTAAACTGACCATTGCTTGCTCAATTCATTAGGAGAGCATCCTAAATAGTGCTCACGACGTTGAGGTGATAAGGTTTTTCTCCACCAATTGTTAGTGGGTGAGGCAAGCACCAAATCGCTAAGCCTTTTCTCAGGTCATCTTAGATTCCAATGCGGTACATAAATTGTGGGTGATAGACTCCCTCTGGTATGGCATAGCTACTAACAACCAAAACCTTTCAAGACTAATCGAGGGTGTTGATTTCAACATTCTCTCATACATGAGTTTGCCCATTGTGACATAGTAAGAAACTTGTGGCATCTACTTGTATATTTAGCTGCCAGGGTTTACACTCTCTACGTTATTTTGTGTGGGGTGAAAGTTGCTTTAGTGTGATGGTGAACATTGCCTCATATACTCATCAATTTTGACATAATTTTTTTTTACTTTCTCTTATTAGTCTGGGTTTACACTCCAAGTTTGCGGTTTGCGTGAGTTCTAACCCCATGATCACAATAATTGAATAGCCGTAGGTGAAAAGGGTATTTGATGGTCTGTTGGTTTGTCAAACTGGCCCAAGCTTCAAGTTAGGAGAGCACAACAAATGACAACTTGTACCACATCCACGATTGTGGTAAGCTTTTTCATTTAGTCTATTCCTTCTGTGTTTGGGTTTACCTATCATGGGATTGCATTTCCTCTTGCCTGGGCTTACATGCTTGAAACCTCGTGTGCATTGCTCTCTCTCTCTCTCTCTCTCTCTCTCTCTCTCTCTCTCTCTCTCTCTCTCTCTTTCCAAGCGTAGCCCATTTAGGTGAGGATGCATGGTTTTCCTGCTTTGGTTTACATCCCTCTCTCTCTCTCATGTCATTTTTTCTCGGGTTTACCTGTCACTACTTCGGTTTAGCTGCATGCATTGGCTATTCTCTCTCTCTCTCTCTCTCTCTCTCTCTCTCTCTCTCTCTCTCTCTCTCTCTCTCTCTCACACACACACACACACACACACACACACACACACACACACACACACACACATTGATAAATCATCCAATGCTTATATATTCTAGTTAGATAACTGAATGAGCTCTTTTGACCTTGTGTTGCATCTTGGCTTGGTAGATACTTTGAGTGCCATCAACTTTGATGGACCAATTGGCATGTTGCTTCAAGTCTTTTCTGATGGCTAGGAATATCCTCAAATCCAAGCAATAAAGGGTGTTTGTCATCAACTCCACTTTAACCAATTAATAGTTTTTTATTTGCATTTTCTTGAAGAATTATTTTTTATTATTGAGATGATGACCTAATATGGGCTTATGCAAGTAAGTGCCTAATCTCGACATTGCCTATTTATCTACACAAAGCATAACCAATTTATCATAATAAGTGGTGGAAGGCAAATACTCAATTGATTGACTGGAGATGATGATTGATTCGGATGAAATGTCTGTTCATGTTATTTTAATTGTTTCTTTCATGTTTGGTGTATAATTTTATTGTAGAATGCTTAATTTATCGTAATATATGAGAGATAAATCTTGAAAGTGTTTGGGGAAGAACATGAAGCTAATAGATGTCATAAATGTTTATGGTCATTCAAGATGTAAAAACCATTACTACTCTGAGTGAGAAAGGAGAACACTAAGGAGAAAAATCAGAGAAGCATAAAAGTCAAAAATTGCACGTAACACTTAAACGTACACAGTCCATGTGTTAGAATGTAAGCATTGTTTTCTCTGTCACTAATTGTTTGTGTTTGTTTTTGCTTTCACCTCTCTTAACATATGTTTCCTCACATTATAGTGGTGATACTTCATTTGCAGTTGCGCACATGGGTGCAAGGGATGTTGTCTTTGTGGGAAAACTTCCTTGGATGCCATGGTTTTGAATCAAAATTGTCTTTGTATAACATTGAATCAGAGTTGGCTTTGAGGTGAAAGTCATGACGAGGGAAACATTTGTCATGGAATTTGTGGCCAACCACATGGAGAAGTTCGATCGAGATGAAGAGGCAATAAAAAGAGATATCATGGGTAATGTTGAGAAATCCAAAGATCAAGAAAAGCAATGAATCCCTAAATTCCTCCGAAGATGTGGCTCCACGAAGAAGGAGGACTAAACGATCACCAACTCCTCCCAAGAGGAAATGATTAACCCATAGTCCTTCTCCTTGTCACTCCAAAAGGGAAGAGAGGAAACCAAGGAATAAAAGGGCAAGAAAGAGGTCACCCTCTTCTCCTTCTTCTTCACCTTTCTCCTCTACGGATGAAAGCTATGGCTATTGTCCTAGATAATATAAGAGGGAAGGACATCGCAAATCTTTCCCTGCATGGTGAAGGTTACAAAAGCTCAAGAAGTTCAAAGAGGGAGGAAAGAGTATCTCTTTTCTCACCTATGATGGCACCTTTGGTGCTACCGACAAAGTATTGGCCTTCATCGAACAATTTGATGCGGCCTTTGGAGACGAGGGCTTCACGGAGTCCTCCAAGCTATGCCATGTAGCTATGCACTTCCAAAAATCGGCTCGTCAATCGTGGGCTATCTTTCGTGGCAATGGCGAAGCCCCAAAGACATGGAAAACTCTACGAGTTTCCATCATGAAGCAATTCCTTGCAAGCGATGCAAAGGACAAAGTGCTCACTGAATGCCAGAGTTTGAGACTTCTCTCTTATGAGTCTATCCATAAATATGTGGACAAGTTTTGGGATTTACATCTCAAGGCTACTATCTTTCAAAAGATAGACTTTGCTTAGCAAAAGCAACAATTTTGTGCGGGATTACCTGAAGAGATGGCCGAGTATGTCAACTCTTAACGGTTCTATTAGCGAAGTAATCCACCATACCATGGTTGCTTCATGCATTAATTTCCAACAAGGGGTTAGACGGAATGTCAAGCCCATGGAAAATAAAGACAAAAGTGATGCAAAGGGAAAAATTAATGCCCAAAATTTTTCCCAAGGCCATTTCAACAACAACAACAACAACAATGGGTCCAAGGAGAAAGGAGTTTACAAAGGTAATTTAATAAACTCTCTCTTGAAGAGCTTGAAACTTTTCGCAAGCATCAAATGTTTTAAGTGTGGGGAGCAAGGACAGTTTATCGTTCTTGCCCCAAAAGAAATGCTTGCAATGAGACTCCTAGAGCTTCCACTATCAAAGCTCCAAAAGAGGATGCTATCCTAGGGCTACCATGGTTCAACCCCATGGCTGCCAACATGAAGTTCCCGGAAAGGAGAATATACTTCACCTAAATGGGAAAGAACATGTATATAGATTCTAATGAGTTTGGTCGTACTATACCACTTGTAAATCCCCTTGCTCTTAATAAATGAATGAAGAGCTCAATTTCTGCGTACATGATTTTTATCAACGAGTCCCTAAAAGGCCCTAATGTTTCATCAAAGGTGAATGGTAGGAATCAAGAAGAGTTTGAGTTGTCTAACTTTCTAAAAGGATTCCAAGATGTGTTCATCGATGATATCCCTATGGACATACCTCCAAAACGAGGGGATGATGACCATAGAATTGAGCTCCTACCAGGAAGCTCGCCGCCTAATAAACCTCCTTATCAAGTTTCACAAGCTCAACAAGAGAAGATCATGAGGCAAGTACAAGAATTGGTAGACAAAGGGATAGTGAGGCCTAGCTCCTCTCCCTTTTGTTCTCCAGTCCTTTAAGAAAGATGGTACATACCGCATATGTGTGGACTATCGCGCACTAAACCATATCACTATCAAAAACAGATTTTCCGTGCCTCGGGTAGAAGATCTGTTTGATAAGCTACAAGGCTCTACCTGCTTCAGTAGGATTGACCTTAAAAGTGGCTACCATCAAATAAGGATAGTGAATGAAGATATCCTAAAGACCGCGTTTCGTACAACGTTTGGCCTTTATGAATATCTAGTCATGCCTTTTGGCTTAGTTAATGCACCAGCTACATTCAATCGATTAATGGAGAAAATTTTTAGATCCTATTGTAAATTAACTGGAGTGTTCTTTGATGATATCATCATCTAATCCAATTGCTTGGAGGAACACAAGCAACATCTCCAAGTGATTTTTCAAGCATTAAGGGAGAATAAGCTTTTTCTCAATCAAAAGAAAAGTGAATGTTTCCTGCAAGAGATTCAATACTTAGGTCATATTATCTCTCGAGATGGTATCCGTATGGATCCATCAAAGTTGGAGGTAATAAAAGCATGGCTTAATCCAAGGAATCTACATGAGCTAAGAAGCTTTATTGTCTCTCAAAGCCATTTGAGGTCCATTGTGATGCTAGTGGCCATAGCATATGAGAGCCGAAGGCTCAACATGGATGAGCGGGTCTCACACTTTTATGAGAAAGAGCTATTAGTTCTTCTACATGTCCTAGACACATGGAAGCACTATCTATTGGGGACTCCATTCATTTTACAAACAGACCATCAAAGTCTCAAGTACTTCATGACGCAAACAAAGCTTCCCGACAAACAAAGGAGGTGGGAAAATTTTCTTTCGCAATTTAATTTCCACATTGCTCACATTGTTGGTAAGCACAATCAAGTGGCTAATGCACTTTCACGACGACCAAAAGTTAA
This sequence comes from Adiantum capillus-veneris, assembly GCF_014529385.1. Taxonomy (NCBI): domain Eukaryota; kingdom Viridiplantae; phylum Streptophyta; class Polypodiopsida; order Polypodiales; family Pteridaceae; genus Adiantum; species Adiantum capillus-veneris. The sequence continues at coordinate 80,347,456 of NC_140953.1, read as the reverse complement.
TGTTGTGTCAATAGCAACTCACAATGATATATCTTCTATGATAGATGAGTATGCTACTGACCCTAACTTTAAAGACATAATGTCAGCCCTTGCTTTGGGAAAGAAAGAGGAACCATTCACCTTGCAGGATGGTTATCTTCTCCATGTCAATAGTCTATGTGTTACCCACTCCCTTCGTGAGAAAGTCATGTATGAATCCCATGCCCCTCCCTATGCGGGATATAGAGGCATTCAACCTACTCTTTGAGGAGTAGAGTCGTACTTTTATTGGCCTACCATGAAAGTGGACATACAAGAGTATGTTTCAAAATATGTAGTATGCCAAAAGACCAAGTATGATAGAGGGAAGCAACTTGGATTACTCCAGCCATTGCCAATTTCTAATTCACCATGGGAGAGTATATCCATGGATTTTATCTTTGGATTACCCAAGTCTATCCATGGGAATACGGGAATATGGACAATAGTCGACAGGTTTAGCAAGCAAGCATACTTTATCCCTATCAAGAAGACTATTAAGGCACACCAAATGGCAACTCTCTTCATATCACATATTTTCAAACACCGTGGATTACCAACATCCATCGTGTCAGATAGAGATCCTAGAATGACCAGTAATTTCTTGAAAGGTCTCTTCGAAAATCTAGGTACAAGATTGAATTTCTCTTCAGCCTATCACCCACAAACGGATGGCCAAAGTGAGATAGCCAATCTTATGATTCTTGATCTACTAAAGACCTATGTTACAGAAGTAGATCAATGCTCCGGGCCATCAAAAGTATTATGCTAAACTAACAAAAAGATACTATGGTCCTTTTCAAATTTTGAAGCCAATCAATGAGGTGTCTTATCAACTCAAGTTGCCTAACCATTGGCTCATACACAATTCTTTTCATGTGAGCCTACTTAAGCCCTACAAAGGAGAGCCTCCAAATGAACCAGTTATTGAAGACCCTCCTGAAATCGAAGACCAAGAAGAGGTGCTACAACCCGAAGCTATCCTTCGGCATGAAGACAAGGTACTACGACATGGTAAGATTATTTGACGGTATCTTATTAAGTACAAAAATTATTCTTTTGAAGATGCTAGATGGATGCAAGGAATCCAGCTTAAAGATGGATGACATGAGAGAGAGAGAGAGAGAGAGAGAGAGAGAGAGAGAGAGAGAGAGAGAAAAGAGAGAGGGATGTAAACCAAAGCAGGAAAACCATGCATCCTCACCTAAATGGGCTACGCTTGGAAAGAGAGAGAGAGAGAGAGAGAGAGAGAGAGAGAGAGAGAGAGAGAGAGCAATGCACACGAGGTTTCAAGCATGTAAGCCCAGGCAAGAGGAAATGCAATCCCATGATAGGTAAACCCAAACACAGAAGGAATAGACTAAATGAAAAAGCTTACCACAATCGTGGATGTGGTACAAGTTGTCATTTGTTGTGCTCTCCTAACTTGAAGCTTGGGCCAGTTTGACAAACCAACAGACCATCAAATACCCTTTTCACCTACGGCTATTCAATTATTGTGATCATGGGGTTAGAACTCACGCAAACCGCAAACTTGGAGTGTAAACCCAGACTAATAAGAGAAAGTAAAAAAAAATTATGTCAAAATTGATGAGTATATGAGGCAATGTTCACCATCACACTAAAGCAACTTTCACCCCACACAAAATAACGTAGAGAGTGTAAACCCTGGCAGCTAAATATACAAGTAGATGCCACAAGTTTCTTACTATGTCACAATGGGCAAACTCATGTATGAGAGAATGTTGAAATCAACACCCTCGATTAGTCTTGAAAGGTTTTGGTTGTTAGTAGCTATGCCATACCAGAGGGAGTCTATCACCCACAATTTATGTACCGCATTGGAATCTAAGATGACCTGAGAAAAGGCTTAGCGATTTGGTGCTTGCCTCACCCACTAACAATTGGTGGAGAAAAACCTTATCACCTCAACGTCGTGAGCACTATTTAGGATGCTCTCCTAATGAATTGAGCAAGCAATGGTCAGTTTAAAAAGCCCCATAAAATGCCTGAGTATGTAAGACATATCGATATGTAAACCCAGGCTTAGCGATTTGGTGCTTAATGTTGATGGGTTGTACACATGAACTGTAGGCCATGTACGCAACCGAAAGATTCATATCCTTCAGAAAGCTTTTCATCTTCCCTTCGGTGAATCTCATCAGAGGACAGCCCTTCAGCTCGAAATTTTTGAAGGACCTCACGAATTTCATTATTCTCCTCTGCAATTTGCAGTGGATGATCAGTATGCTCTGGAAGCTATGGATGCTTTGCAGGATATATTATCTAATCTAAATCACATGGGCAGTTTAACTTAGTGAAGGATGTTATCCAAGGTGCTTGCATGTATTCCCTTGCGTATCAAAGGCAAAAATGCTTGAATGATGAGGTTGCATGGCTCTGGTCTTTTCACGACCAATGCGTAAAGAATGCTCACTGTTAGGATGATGGTGCAATCGTTATGACTTCAATTTAATTGAATTTTTTCTCCTGAAAATATTATGTCAACCACCTTGTCAAGTCTAAATTGGCTCTTCCATGTCGCATGGGATCAAGTTACTAGATTGGAGGTGAGTTAAGCTACTCAAGTAATGTTTTTTACGCATGCTTCTTTGGTGGACAGTGTCTGGTACTCTTAAGCTAACATGTTAGTCTAGGTTGTTTATAAAATCTTTTTTACTTTGGCTAATTTTTTACAAAATAGTCGGTGGACCTTGTCTTGGGTTTACATGTTGAGATGTATATATGTGCCTAGGTCTTAAATTGACCATTGCTTCCTGAGTTCATTGTGAGAACATCCTAAATAGACTCTTGAGGTTGAGGTTGATAAGGTTTTTCTCCACCAAGAGGACGCTCTGCGGTAAACCTTTGAGACTGATTTGCCATCACAGTGTTAAACATGGCTACCCCATTCTTTTCATCCAGGCTCATGATCTTAACAAGGCTGTCGGCAATACATTTACTCTGCGGGGTTAGTGTCCATTGTTGAGGCCTTTTGATTGTGCGCTTTATAGTAAATTTCAGGCAATTTGACCATAATGATGTGAAGGTCATACCAGGCACATGGATGTGATGGTGCAAATGCCACCAGAAACATTTGGTGCTTGCCTCACCCACTAACAATTGGTGGAGAAAAACCTTATCAACCTTAAAGTCAAGAGCACTATTTAGGATGCTCTCCTAATGAACTGAGCAAGCAATGGTCAGTTTAAAAAGGCCCATAAAATGCCTGAGTATGTAAGACATATCAATATGTAAACCCAGGCTTAGCGATTTGGTGCTTAATGTTGATGGGTTGTACACATGAATTGTAGGCCCTGTACGCAACCAAGAGATTCATATCCTTCAGAAAGCTTTTCATCTTCCCTTCGGGGAATCTCATCAGAGGGCAGCCTTTCAACCCGAAATTTTCGAAGGACCTCATGAATTTCAGTATTCTCCTCTGCAATTTGCAGTGGATGATCAGTATGCTCTGGAAGCTATGGACGCTTTGCAGGATATATTATCTAATCCAGATCACATGGACAGTTTAACTGTAGTGAAGGATGTTATCCAAGGTGCTTGCATGTATTCCCTTGCGAAAATGCTCGGATGATGAGGCTGCATGGCTCTGGTCTTTTCATGACCAGTGCGTAAAGATTGCTCACTGCTAGGATGATGGTGCAGTCGTTATGACATCAATTTAATTGAATTTTTTCTCCTGACAATATTCTGTCAACTACCTTGTCAAGTCTAAATTGGCTCTTCCATGTCGCATGGGATCGGGTTACTGGATTGGAGGTGAGTTAAGCTACTCAAGTAATTTTTTTAACGCATGCTTCTTTGGTGGACAATGTCTGGGTTTGCTCTTAAGCCAACACGTTAGTCTATGTTTTTTATAAAATATTTTTTACTTTGGTTAATTTTGTACAAAATAGTCGGTGGACCTTGTCTTGGGTTCACATGTTGAGATGTATATATGTGCCTAGGTCTACTTTGATGCACAAATTTACGCTGGTTGTCTGGGTTTACAAATTGGTATGTCTTACATACTTGGGCGTTTTATGGGGCTTTTTAAATTGACCATTGCTTCCTGAGTTCATTGTGACAACATCCTAAATAGTACTCTTGAGGTTGAGGTCGATAAGGTTTTTCTCCACCAAGAGGACGCTCTGCGGTAAACCGTTGAGACGGATCTGCCATCACAGTGTTAAACATGGCTACTGCATTGTTTTCATCCAGGCTCATGATCTTAACAAGGCTGTCGGCAATACATTTACTCTGCGGGGTTAGTGTCCATTGTTGAGGCCTTTTGATTGTGCGCTTTATAGTAAATTTCAGGCGATTTGACCATAAGGATGTGAAGGTCATACCAGGCACATGGATGTGATGGTGCAAATGCCACCAGAAACATTTGGTGTAGTTCACGTCTTTGTCGCTTTTAAAAGCAAAGACAACAGAACTGTGAGCTCCCAACTTCCAAGATCTGTGTAACCACTTCAGACTTGACAAGGTAGTTAACAGAATATTGTCACAAGAAAAAATTCAGTTAAATTGATTCCATAGGGAAATAATTGAATGACAACAAAACTTTGAGCCCCCAATGAAAAATTCTATGACATTAATGAACGGTTATGTGTAAGATCAGTACATGAGTTTGTTAGAACCTGATCTGAATAGCCAATTTAGCCTTGACAAGGTAGTTGACATAATATTTAACTGAACTTTTTCTCGTGACAATATTCTGTCAACTACCTTGTCTAGTCTAAAGTGGTTACACAGATCTTGGAAGTTGGGGCCTCACATTTGCGAAAGAGGAAAGACAATAAATACAAAAAGAACCCGCCACACATCACGTCTATGCCTTCCTTCTCCTTTCCTCCGTCAAGTAGGAATTTGTCTCTCTCTCTCTCTCACATTCACGAATGCTTTGCCTACATCATCCAATTGAAGGTGTAGGGCTACTCATTTGTGAACATCATTTGTTATGTAATGTCGTTCCTTGTTAACATTTACTGGGAAGATTCTGTCGGTCATTTACCTTCTGACAAGGCTCATCAACACTTCATACTCGAGGTAGAGATTCCACCAACGACGTCCAGCTCGGCAATGCTGCTTAAAAAGGTGGATAAGAAAAAAGATAAACGACCCTCAGCTCCCATGTGCCCGACGCGAACCCCTCAAACACCATCAGAGATGATGCTGTGTTATCGTTGGATATACTCTATCAGCAATCTACGGGACAATTCGAAAAAACGCGTGTTTCATAAAACACAAAGACATTTGTCAGAAGTGGGATTTGAACCCACGCTCTCTCACGAGAACCAGAACTTGAGTCTGGCGCCTTAGACCACTCGGCCATCCTGACTCGATGCAATGAATTGCAGTACACTTTAATATAAACATTACTTTTGTCTGCTGCTGCCCAACAAAAATAACATGCTATATATATTATAACAGAAAAAGCCGTGGACGGCAGGATTCGAACCTGCGCGGGCAGAGCCCACATGATTTCTAGTCATGCCCGATAACCACTCCGGCACGTCCACATCATGCCACTAGCTTTGGGTAAACTATATCTATTACGACCATACTTCTCTCGTTCCTCACACCACCCTGTGCGCCAAGGAAAATTGCGTGAAAGATGGAACGGTGTCTAGCTATAACTGCGGGAGAGAAGAGAGCTCACTGAGATACACAGCTTGCCAAAGAATCAGAAAAACAGCTCCTTCATACATTAGAGAGGGGCTAGGGCCATGCTACCCTCTCAGAAGATGACCATACACAAAAGAGAGTTTGCAATGATGCACAATTGTACTTTCTACAACCACCCATGGGTGCAATTCCAACACCACTGCACACGCTCCATTCAGCCAAATAGTCGCTACCATATCCTCTCCTTGAACAGCATCCGCGGCATCCTACCGCAAGTTACAGAAAACCTCTCGCTTAGGCTTTCCATCTTCATGTCTCAAAACTCAGGGATGTGCCTGCCTCTCCCTCAGTGGTGGTACTTCTCTCCTCGCAAAATGGTCCATGCCCTGAAGCCCAGAGACATTACAGATAAGGTCTTCGAGCCCTTCACAGCCACGCATTCCCCTTCTACAACTACTCAGAAACCCAACTTGCCTGTATACTTGCTCGAGCAGGACTATCAAGGCCACCTGATGGTTGAGCACCATGGATGACAGGCGGACACTCCGGTTAGACCGCTGGACGACATCGGGTCCATGACCATACGGACCACCTATACAAAAAACCAATGCCGTAGGGATCTGCAAAGAACGAACAACGATCAAGGCATGTACACGCACATGTGCACATGAAACGTGTTGAAAGTAAGCCTCTTGACAAATTACAATCCGTATATCCCATAGTTTTTACGATTCCCAGTCTAATAAACTGCACGACACACTTTAAACTATGGCCCAGAACATATATATACACACATGACAAAAAAAAACGACGAAAATCCAACCTGAAGCTTTTAGTTAAACTCTTACCCTGCTCCCTGCTTCTTCTATGAGAGCCGCGAATTGCTCTGACGTTAGCTGCTCTCCTCGCTCATCGAGGAGAACCACCTGCATGCATAAAAAGCACAAAAGAGCTCGTTCGAGACTGCCGTAGGATTTCTTCGCCGGTAAAATAAGCACCGAGTACCAAATTAAGGCAAACCAACACCGAAATCACATTCGATGGAGACCACGGAACAACGTTGAAAGCAATAAAAATTTCCTACTGACAACCACTTACCGCGATGCCTAGCATAAACCAAAAATGGAACTACCCCTCCCTCAACTCACTCGCAGAACTGAAACCCCGCAAACTCTCTCTCTCTCTCTCTCTCTCTCTCTCTCTCTCTCTCTTCTAAAAACCAGCAAACTCATCGAATGAATGTGTGCGTGTGTGTGGGGGTGTGGGTGTATGACCTTAATTTTTACATGGTTTCTTCAGTAGATGGTGCTCTTCATCGCTACTTTGCTGTGTAATTCATGCCCAATTAGTGTGCTCATTCCTCGAGTAGTGGACTGCGGTTCTCACGCCGACTTCCGTAGAGCTAAACTTTGACAGTCACAGTACACAGTACTATCATATCCCTATGGAGTGCTGAAGTACTTCCAGGTTTTGTGGCAAAACTTCAGTCAGGATCTTTGAAACTTAAAAGCCGCTGTACAGAGAAAAGTCTCATAGGAGGTCCTAGGTAAACACTCATCTTATCGAATGCATTCCAATCAGCACTCAGTCTACAAACGACAAAAATCAATGGAAATTCAATTGTTTTAGGATATGCTATGGAGCATCAAGGAGTATTGCCAGGAGGATTTTGGAAACTTCGCGTGGGTCGGCGGACAAGGTACTACCCGTCATTGATACCCCTGCAAGACTTCCTGGATCCTGTAATGAGACATGCTGACTCTTGATCCACTGTGGGGTGGTATTAAATACCATGACCTTGGTTTTACCAAGGTTGACAGACAAACCACTTTCATGGGCAAACCTATGCAAAGCATCCAAGTGACGTTGCATCCCCTCCGGAGAGTCGGAGATCAACACAATATCATCAGCATATAACAATAGTGGAATCCATGTTCCTGCCAGTTGTGCACATCTATCACCATCTCTCTCAATGTAGTCAGAAACCTCATCCACATACATACCAAACAGAGTAGGAGATAGCGAGCAACCCTGCTTCACCCCAATAGTGGAATGAACCGCTATAGATAGGCCCTCTATGGTGCATACATGCCCCACTATTGTGCCATGACCCCCCAAATGAGCTCTGTGGGTACTCCCATCTCCTATATCTACACATCAATCTAGCTTTGGGTACTGTGTCAAATGCTTTGCGGAAGTCCACAAACCTGCAATAGATCCGTCTCCCATGTGATCTACCCTCCTCAATGATGGCTCTGAGTGTCAAGATATGGTCAAGAGTAGAAAAACCTCTCCTGAATCCTGTCTGCCCGGCTACGCGTATCCCCTCTCTCTCTCCCATCTACTCAGCTGCTGCTCAAGAATGGATACATACAGCCGTGCCAATGTGTGTCCGATCATGATAGTGCGATAATTCCCAGGCTCCATAGGTCTCATGACTTGAAGATAGGTACAACAGTAGATAGGCTCCTAGTATCAGGCAAGCCCTCACACATAGCACGGTTAAACATAACTGCTAGGAGCTCTGCTAGTAGATCTCTGGCATGCATGAAGTGCTCAACCACTAAGCCATCATGATCATATGCTCTCCCAGTCCTCATCATGTCAATGGCCTTCCTCACCATCTCAGCGGTGAAAAAAGCACATGTGTGGGGGCATGGATGGGGGGGGGGTCGAGAAGGGGCGGCTGTCCAATAACTGTGTACAGAGATGACACGTATTGGCCCCAGGCCTCTGTAGAGGTAATGCCGGGGGTGGGGGGGGGTGGGGGGGGGGGGGGGGGGGGGGGGGGGGGGGAGGGGGGAGGGTGTTCATGAAAGAGCCGCCATGCCTCATGTGAGTCCTGACTCAAGAATAGCTGGTATAGATCCTGCTCTAGGCGAGGCAAAAATGCCCTCTTCTTTCGCCACACTAGGCGTCGGAAGTCAATCTGTGACTCTTTGTCTAAGTCTAGCTATGGTCTCGTAACATTCCTCATCATACCAGCTGTTCAGGGCCATGCTCCCAGAACGGCGTCTCTGCTCAGGCTGTGTGTGGGTATGCCTCTGCTGTTGCATCATGTAACGTCTGTGTCAAGATAGTAGTAAGCTCCTCCAAAGGTCGCCCTGGCTTTTCTGTACACAAGCGTCTGTAGATCCCATCTATGTATACAGAGTCCGTCTCCTGCGTGAAGGTGTAGCGAGTAGGAGCTGCTGCCTATGGCCTTATGACCTGTGTGCTACACTAAACTCGAAAGAGATGGTCAGTGACACAAGAGCATGGTCCACTGCCACACCAACAGGTCTGGGTCCAACCGTGAGGTCCTGGATACTAGAGATGAGATGAGACTGTGCCATGACATAATCCACTGTGCTAGCTCCATGTCTGTGTGGAAAGTATGTAAAACCCCCCGCAGCGGGAAATCTCTGTAGGCCATTCAAGATGACCAATCCATGTGCAGTCCCTATGTTTATCAACTGTCGTCCATACTCAGTATGCTCCCCATCCTGTGATAGTCTGGATAGGCCCGTCTCTGCAACATCCAGCTCTCTCAGCATCTCCTCTGAAGTATCATAAAAAACTGTCTGATGATGGGCAATCCTAGCATTGAAATCCCCTAGAATGATGATGTCACCAGCTCTAGAGAACTCCCAGATGTCATCATCAAAAATACAAAAGGGGGACTGTCCTCTGGGTGGTGCATACGCTGACATACTCGGGGGGAAGTTGCAAATAGCAATGTAAAGATATCTGTCTGTCTCTGCTCTCAATCTCACCCACATGTACCTAGCTTGCTCATCCCTGCGAGCTATATGTATCAATGGCTGCTGCTACTCCCTGAATAACACTGTCACTCCACATGAACGCCACCCTTTGTGCTCTGATCGTGTCTCCTGTCTACAAGCGGTCTCCCATCTGTATCCACTAATGTGAGGCATAGACTGCCCAGGGACCTGATGTGTCTTAGAGTAGAAGATGATATCTCTCCCACTAAAATTTTCCTCAAAAGCACCCACATTTAGACGCATAGATCCATTACAATTCCAAGTAGCAACTTTGAGTGTGGTCCCATAGGTCTCACACCGTCATGTAGAGCGTGGCTCCAATATCACCATTCTTCCATCTCAGTAAAAAGCAATCTTACCTTTATTCCTTACCGCTCTAATCTCTGGCATTACCTTCTGCATATGAGCTATTTGTGAGAGGGTAGGTCATCCCCGAGGAAGATGCCCGTTTTCTTAAGAGTTGGTCTCTTCTTCAAAAAGTCATTCGCTTCCATGGAGGGAAAACGAAGGATGAGTGCCCTTTCTTTCGAGGTTTCCCCCTTCCTCCCATTTTTCTTGTTGCCCACTCTCCAAGCTCTTGAGTGCATCGGCTCATAAACCCCCATCAAAGCCATGAGTTCTTTTACCTCTTCGAAGTTCGTCCACATTATCTTTGTCTTTAAGACCGCAAATCCTCACATGTAGAGAGCGCACACGCCTTCTTTGCTCCTCTTCAAGTGTCAGGTTAATGATGGTGGGTGTGGACATAGTTGTTTCCTTGCTTTTTCCTTTCTTCGCAACCTCAGTCCACTTCTCGGCTTCATCTGCCTTCTGTTGAGTCTTTGTAATAACGTCCACCCAAGAGGTCGTCATTTCTTTGTGCTTCTCTTCCCCCTCTTTGATGGCTCGCACTTGCTCTTTGATCGTGTTTAACTCTTCTATTACTGAAGGTTGCAATTCTCCCTCTTCAAGTGTATTTCGTGATCGTGCCTCTGCGAGCTCCCTCTTGAGTGACGCAACCTCTTCGTCTTGGGCCGTCACACGATCTCCCAATGTAGCTATCTTGCTTTCTTGGGCCAACACGCGTTCATCGAGCATTTTTATTGTGCCCAATAAGTTGCGGTTGATCTTGCTAATTGTTTCGGTCATTTCTTGTTTGCACTTTTAAATTGCATCCTCGAAAGGGTCTAGCTAATCATTCTGTTTCCTCATGCTTGGTCGCCGCAAAAAACGGGAGGGAAATTTGCGATGGTAGTAGGAGACCGCCCTACATGCACCACATTATGCATACATGTTCTCCCCACTTTAAGCATACATGGCATTCATTTGCCTTTCTTGCAATTTCTGCAAATCAAAACAAATTCCCGCTTTCTGCACAACTGCCAATTTTGCAATTCTGTAAGTTCTGCAAATTCTGAAAATTCTAATTTTGCTTGCAATTACTGTTTTCCTGCCGGGCTGAGAAAGCCGTTTGGAAATGAATAAACTCGTGTGGGAACCTGCACCTGCCGGGGCGGGGGGGGATGCTGGGCAGTGGGGGGACGCACGCGAAAACGGGGGGGGGGTTATGCGGGGGGTGGGCTGCAGGTTACGCGCAAAAAGGACGCGCAAGGGGGTGCAAGATACGCACAAGGGGTGGGCTGCAGGAGAGAAAAGAAAGAAAGAAAGAAAGAAAGATTTTTAACGTCTATGTCAGGCCGAAATCGGCCTATGAGACACATCAGATGTACATGGTGTGTATGTCATCCGTCTATCGGAAAGACAAATGAAACAAAACTGATACAAAACTGAACTGAATGTAGGTAGTGGAGTATCTGAGGAGGCATGGAGCTCTATCTCTAGGGGGTATATGCATGTCTATATGCTCAAGGTAGTACAATCATGAGAATGCATCAAGCTATCTAGCTCCATCCTGTACTAATGGGGGGATGTAAGATGTGGTACATGGGCGGGTCTGGTGCCAAGGCTACCTGGATGAAAGCTGTCGGGTCGGCCCTCATCTGAGAGAGAGAGAGAGAGAGAGAGAGTTGGTTGACCTATGTACAGAACTTAAATTTGAGAAAATTATAAAGACCAGCATCGCCAGTGTTTGTCATTCAAACCACTTCACTAAAGACAATACTATCATCATGAGCATCGCTGAAATTTACACCAATAACAAGTATAGCAAAATGACAGGTGCATCATAAACTACTAACAAATTAACACAGCACGACCTTGCAGTAACTCAGCCAATTATCACCATCTAAATCACACCCTTGTTTGAAGCATTCAAGAGACTCTTTTGAATAACAGCTTCAGAGGCTCATTGTTGATGCAAGCAAGAAGTGCAAAAACACTTTCCTGCTTCAAAGAAGAGCCAAAACAGTTTCCTTCTTGAAAGATAACAGCAATGTGCCAAGCTGCACAGCCATATGGCCTTCTAGGCCTCCTCAGATTCCGTGTGGACTCCCACCCTGAGCCATGGCACCCATGATCTGCTATATGCACCCTAACTGCTAAAGACATTTGTGCTCCATTGTCCTGCTCCAGCACACGATCCCCACCTGCCATGAGTGCTCCATTGTCCTGTTTCTAAAGATGACGCAACACCTTTCCCCTCTCCCCCCAAATTCTAATTCTGATGTACAAAGATGACCTAATGGTGAGGAAGAATCAAGACTTCAAATATTGCGTTTTCTCCTCGCCAAATCTTGTACAGCTATTTTTGAGCTCGTCTCTTCCTCTATAAAGTTGTGCCCAACTAGCCTTTAACTTCACCAGCTAAACTTCAAACTATGAAGGGCGTGTTCATCTGATTTGTGATGTACATTCACCCCCCAAGAAAGGTGATACCACTGGTTTCAATTAGTTAAGAAATCCTTCAATCTCTGCAGCCAGCGCACATACTCTCGCTGCTCCTTGTCGCACATGTAGTCCATCATTTGCCAAGCGACTTTCGAGGTAAGCCCTTTGGCCTTGAGAAGTTCATGAAAAGCTCGCTGAAGATTCTCACCTAAGTCCCTGCAACACAACCATTCCAACAACAATGAGGCTCTGAATGCACAGAAAGTCTAATGCATTTCCTGACTTCTTCAACTAGGAGTAAAATCACCTACTCAAAAACGGGACCACCGTAGGGCTCAGGTGCGCCTTCGGAATCTGTGGGATCTGCTTCATGTAGCAAAGCATCCTCGATCATCACTTCGCTTGCCCCCCTCACAAAACTGCAGTCCAGCTCTAGCCGTATATTGTCACCTTTGCGGATACATAAACTCAAGTGAAGGACCTCAACAATCTCCTCCTCTCCCTCGTTCATGGTAAACTTATGCTTGTTGTAATGATGCTGATGCCTGTGCTGCAACCGCTGCTCATCTGGTTCATCCTCATCCTCAGGATATTGCTTTTCCAGCATGCACAAGATCTCAATCTTCTCCTTGCCTGTTGTTCTGGTCAACACAACCTCTTCCATCCCTGCTTTGTCTGTCAACACAAAAGGACCAACCATCTCCTCCTGTTTTGACAGAACAAGTTTAGAATTCTGAAATCAGCACAACCAACAATTTGTCACAGTGAATGAAACAGATCTCAAAAACTAAAACCATAATTTTTTCAAGAGTCATACCTGCAAGGGCCAGAGCTAAGAGTCACAAATAAGCTAACCTTTTCACGAACATTTGTACTAGCTCTATGGTTTGCCTGAGGCGCTTAATAGTAATCCTGGAATGCAGCTCCCATTTGCAAGTGAAAATTGTGGTATTTCTCAAGTTAAATCACTTAGGAAAGTCAGATCAAGGCCGAGGATCATGGCTTGATTGAATGGAAAACAGATTCCTAGCTTACCTTGCCAGATCACCATTCAATCCAATCTACAAGTGTCACAGTCATTTTCGGCAAATGGTTTTTCCATAATTGGAAATCTAGCCATGCATGATGCAATCATCTTGAGACCCCAGACAAAATCGATACACACAGAGGATGATGAGAGACATGTCTCTCCTCCTCAGAGTGATTGAAAAAGTTTCTCCGACATTGAATCGGTTATAAGAGTTCTATGCATGCAGCCAGTGGTTATAGTCCAATCATGCCTATGTATGGTGATGAGCCAAAATTGCCTGTAGCTACCTGTCAAACATGGCCAATGGAATCCAGAATCGGATCACGGGCCTTCATGTGTTGATCTCAAATGTATGAAGTCTCTATGAGAAGATAGAATCGCGAGGGCAGCCAACGCTGATGGAAACGCTAGCAGTAAGTAGCCCAAACAATAACCGCTGATGTGTCACAAGTTGGTGACGTGGCTCCTTGGTAGAATGATGGGGGGTTAGAACAATACAAAAACTCCAACTTTGGCCGAAACCTAAAAACCCTAGAACCTGCAAAAATGATGGCATTGCAGAATTCTGCATATTGCACTTACAACATTATTGTCACAAACGGGAGTGCATACGAATAATCAACAAGCTGAAAATGAATAATCTCACTCAAAAGAGATGCGGAAGAAGTTATCACTTATCTGGGTTATATCATTTCTGCAGAAGGCGTCAAGCTAGACCCCGCGAAGGTGGAACAGGTACATAACTGGGATTTGCCCAAAACTGCATATGATGTGTGTTCTTTTCTTGGTTTATGTCAAGCATATAGTTCGCACATAGAGAATTTTCCACACATTGCCGCACCTATGACAGATGTTTTGAAAGGGGTAAAGACTCGCCGACAGCGCGTGGATTTGCCTGAGGCAACCGTTGAGGCTTTCGCAGCTCTCAAGGTTGCGGTGACAGAAGCGCCCTGTCTTATCCTTGCCTCCTGAGATGACCTCTTTGAGGTATGGACGGATGCGAGCTGTCACCAGCGTGTGACTACTATCTATCCTTTTTGTTGATTTCTTTCTTATTATCTATTTACTTTCACTTTTTGGAAACACCCCTCGGGAAATCTAACTGCCCTGCATTGCATAGCTAGTGTGGAACTGTCCAGAGGGAGTCCAAGCCTGAGGGCAAGAGAGCACTAAGGTTGGACAAGGACTATGGTTAGCCAAGTGGGGTCATTGACTAGCCAAAGTGGAATCCTTTGCTACAGAGGCTACATTTCAGTTCTGGATGTGGCCACAGTGTACAAAGAGGGTCGGATGACCTAGAAAGATACAATGGCAGCATCTCCTAAAATTTAGGGAACTGCTATTTTGGGACCTGAAAATGTCTTCGCGTCATTACGTGTAGTTTGACATGGGGATCATTTTGTTACTCTGTGGCCAAGTCAACAGAGGCTGCAGGTGAGATATTTTTAGACCCGAGGGTCTAAAGCGGGAAAATGCACAAATGAGTGACACTTGGCACTCTGAGGCCAGTTTACTACTTATAGAGAAGGCAAAAACGTGATTTATAGCTGAGAGGCTCATTCTTTGGCAACTCTCTGTCACAGGTTAAGAGCTATGGAGTGCTTGCTTTCCCTCTTATGCACAGTGCGGTGCCAGGAGTGCACAGTGCGGTGCCAGGAGTGATGCCCTGCACGCTACGCACTGCCCTCTCTCTCCCCTTTGGCAGTATGTTATGCCCCTCTAGTGGGCTCTTCATTTGACCAATGTACAGTTCTGTGGGTTCATGCGCGATTGCCGAGGCAAGAGCCTCTTGCACAGGTACTGGATTAGCTAGCGGCTAATCCCCCCGCAGGTACAGGTGAATTCGGAGAGGTTTCACGCCAGAAATCTCGTCCGATTCAAAGGGCAAGTAGCCCTACAGGTGCGGGAGCTCGAGGACTTGCTACGGATGCGACCGGCACGCGAAACGGAGCCCAAAGCAGTAAATTACAGCCTGCTGTGTATTTTTGCAGGTTTAGGGTTTTGGCCCTAAACGGACCCTAATACCCCCAGGAGGTTCGGGGACGCAAGGGGACCGCTGTACAGGTGATCTGGCGCATTTTCAGGGCTGAAAACAGAGAATTCAGCGTGCTGCAGATTCTCGCCAGGTTTTGCAAAGTGCCCGTATGCGTCGGGAAAGTCATTTAATGCGTGGGAATACTGACTGTGAAGGGTTCTAGTACAGTTATGCTGCCGAAATCGGGCTGGAACAGTGGAAATTCAGCCGAGTTTGTGCGGGGCAGCTTGTAGGGAACCGCAGCGTTTATTCCCTCTTTTGAACAATAAAGAAATACCGAAAGGGGCGCCTAAGTTAGGGGCCAATCTGGTGTCGGTCTACTCATACAGGTGCAATCTAGCAGCCTGTATCCCTCTCCCCTTTGTTGTGTTTTGAAAGTACAGGTAAAATAGACGACTAATAATGGGTGAAAGCTAAATCAAGGTTTGAAGTAAAGTCTACCGCCCTTTTTGGATTGAACAGGCCGGTTTCATGAGCAATGTCGCCATTGGCGCTATGCTTCAGCAACATGGTCGTCCAGTTGCTTTCCTTAGTCAAAAGCTCAATAGTGTAGAAAAGAACTATTCAGTTTATGATAAAGAACTTTTGTATGTCATTCACTCTCTTAAGTATTGGAAGCATTTTCTTTATGGTAGAGAGTTTACAATTCGCACAGATCACCAAGCCCTCAAGTGGCTCCGATTGAAACCGGCATGTTCAATCCAAAAAGGGCGGTAGACTTTACTTTAAACCTTGATTTAGCTTTCACCCATTTAATTTGTCGTCCACTTTACCTGTACTTTCAAGACACAACAAAGGGGAGAGGGATACAGGCTGCTAGATTGCACCTGTATGAGTAGACCGACACCAGATTGGCCCCTAACTTAGGCGCCCCTTTCGGTATTTCTTTATTGTTCAAAAGAGGGAATAAACGTTGTGGATCCCTACAAGCTGCCCCGCACACAGTTGGCTGAATTTCAACTGTTCCCGCCCGATTTCGGCAACATAACTGTACTAGGACCCTTCACAGTCAGTATTCCCATGCATTGACTGACTTTTCCGACGCATACGGGCACTTTGCAAAACTTGGCGAGAATCTGCAGCACGCTGAATTCTCTGTTTTCAGCCCCGAAAATGCGCCAGATCACCTGCACAGCGGTCCCCTCGCGTCCCCGAACCTCCTGGGGGTATTAGGGTCCGTTTAGGGCCAAAACCCTAAACCTGCAAAAATACACAGCAGGCTGTAATTTACTGTTTCGGGCTCCGTTTCGTGTGCCAATCACATCCGTAGCAAGTCCTCGAGCTCCCGCACCTGTAGGGCTACTTGCCCTTTGAATCGGACGAGATTTCTGGCGTGAAACCTCTCCGAATTCACCTGTACCTACGGGGGATTAGGTGCTAGCTAATCCAGTACCTGTGCAAGAGGCTCTTGCCTCGGCAATCGCGCATGAACCCAAACAACTGTACATTGGTCAAATGAAAAGATCACTAGAGGGGCATAACATACTGCCATAGGGGAGAGAGAGGGCAGTGCGTAGCGTGCAAGGCATCACTCCTGGCACCGCAGTGTACATAGGAGGGAAAGCAAGCACTCCATAGCTCTTAACCTGTGACAAAAATCTGCAAATGAGCCCTTCTCCTCTCTAAAATCAGCGCCGCCTTCTCTTGCATGAGGAAAGTGCACCAGAAGGTGCCACTTGGCACATTTATAAGCATTTTCCCGTTTCGGGGTTGCCGCCTAAAAATCTCCCAACCAGTCGCCGAGTTGAGTTCACGGCAGAGTAGGAAAATGTTCTCCTTGTCATTCCGGAGGTAATGACGCAAACACATTTTCAAGTCCCAAACTAGCAGTTCCCAAAATTTTAGGAGATGCTGCCATTGTATCTTTCTAGGTCATTTGACCCCCTTTGTACACTGCAGCCACACCCAGAACTGAAATGTAGGCTCTGTAGCAAAGGATTCCACATTGGCTAGTCAATGGCCCCACTTTGGCTAACCATAGTCCTTGTCCAACCTTAGTGCTCTCTTGCCCTCAGGCCTGGACTCCCTCTGGACAGTTCCACACTAGCTATGCAATGCAGGGCAGTTAGATCTCCCGAGGGGTGGTTCCAAAAAGTGAAAGTAAATAGATAATAAGAAAGAAATCAACAAAAAGGATAGATAGTAGTCACACGCTGGTGACATACCCCCCTCTTGAAATCTCAAACGTCCTCGTTTGCATCTATGTCGTACATGCTCACGGTCAACACTGATGTATTCAACACCTGTCGACACATGTACGACACATACATGCTCATTGTCAACCCTGGTGTATTCAACACCTCGTCGACTCATGTATGTGAACCCTGTCCCAATGACATAGTGGTAGCTTCGCACTCTGCCATTGCTTTGAGTCACTAACTTTCCAATGACAAAATGGTAGCTGCACATTTTGCCACTGTCTTATAGTACACGTTGGATCCCGTAACACTTTCGAGCATACCCAAACCGACAGTTTAAGAATGCAGTTACACATGTACTCTTTAATAGAAGCAATTACTGTATCCTTGACAAACTGACAAGAAATACTCACTTCTATAGCACTAACCAAACTTTTGGACATTCCATAAGAGCAATTGCCAAACTGACAATCTGTACAGCTCTAACATTCATGTAACAGGTATTTCATTTGAGCTCACTTTAAATACCATGTACATCATTTGTTTCAGGAGCCATTGTCACACTGACAATCCATGTAGCTTTGAAACTCAAGGGGTCAAGGTAGGTTGCAAATCGAAGGCTTCAAGGTAAAGTGATAACACAGTTGATGACTCTGCAAGTTCACCTTCTTCCATCCACTTAGCATCAATTGGTGGATAGTTTCTGAACTTTACCAAGTAACGCCTAGCAACCTTGCCTTTCACTTTCCTTTCTTTGTGTGCCAAAATCTGTTCAGGGACCAAGATCTCGTCAAGTTCCTCGACTTCCAGCTGATCTTCAGCTGGCATATCTTTTGGCACATCACTCACATAGGGTCTGAGAAGACTCACATGAAACGCATTGTGAATCGTCCAACTGTCAGGCAATTTCAGCCTATATGCAACATCACTGATTATGTCGCACACTTGAAAAGGCCCATAGCAACGCATGCTGAGCTTTTGAAACAGTCTTTCCTTGCTCTTCATCTTCTTTAACCTTGCCTTTTCAAAGCGCAAAAGCACCCAATCACCAAGTGAATATACCACTTCACGACGGTGACGATCAGCTGCTTTCTTTTGCTTTGCCTGAGTCTTTTCCAAGGCCACTTTGACCTTCTTGTACATTTCATCCATGTCCTGAACATACTTATCTGCTTCAAATATCTTGTCCTTTGTATGCAGTATGGGAGGAACTTTCTTGCCACCTTCAACTATCTCAAAAGGTGCCTTGCCAGTTGATGAATGCACTGTATTATTGTATGCATACTCCACCAATGGCAAATACTGCTCCCACTTTCCTTTATGCTCTGACACATAGCACTTCAGTAGATCTAGGATAGTAGAATTTGCCTCTTCTGACTGCCCATCTGTTTGAGGATGAAATGACGAAGAGAATTTGAGCGTGGTGCCCATATTCTCAAACAAGCCTCTCCAGAACAAACTGAAATTTGTGGCTTCCTTGACAAGGCATCAGCCACAACGTTCTTCTTGCCTTCCACATGCACAATCTGAAAATGGAACATGGACAAGATATTTGCCCATCGCATATGCTTCTCAGATAACTTTGTCTGTGTCAAGAAGTATCGCAAGGTCTGATGGTCCGTTTAGACAACGAAATCTGCACCTAGCAGGTAGTGTTTCCAACTTAAGAGCGCATCAATCACAGCCAGTAACTCTTTCTCATAGACCTACATGGTCATCTCTGGCCCTTGCAAAATTCTGCTCTCATAGGCTACTACCCTGCCATCTTGCATTAGCACTGCACCAATGCTACTACCACAGGCATCACACTGGACCACAAATGACTTCCTAAGATCTGGCAACACAATGACTGGATCTGAAGTCATCTTTTCCTTTAAGAGATTAAAAGCTGAAATCTCTTTCTGTGTCCATCTAAAGGTGACTGCCTTCTTTTGAAGAGCATGTAAAGGTGAAGCAATCTCAGCGAAATTTCGGATAAACCTTCTGTAATAGGAGCATAGTCCCAAGAAACTTCGCACACCGTGCACCGTCTTCCAATCTGGCCATGACTTGATCGCTTCAACTTTTGCAGGATCCATTCTGACACCATCCTTTGAGACAATGTGTCCCAGAAAGTGAATCTCTTCCAGAAAAAATTCACTTTTCTTTGCATTGATGAGCAACCTATGACTGCGTAACTCTTTGAACACAATGGCCAAGTGATGCCTATGCTCCTCTTCATTCTTTGAGTAGACTATCATGTCATCAAAGAATGTACCAACAAACTGCTGGTGTGGACGGAAAATTCTGTCCATCATCCTATTGAACGTAGCAGGAGCATTTGTGAGACCAAAGGGCATCACTAAAAATTCGTAAAGGCCAAACGTTGTTCTAAAAGCAGTCTTGTACACATCCTCTGATCTAATGCGGATCTAATGGTACCCACTCTTTAGATCTATCTTGCTAAACATAGCTGCTCCTTCTAATTTGTCCATAATATCATCAATTCTAGGTGTAGGGAACCTATTCTTGATGGTATTCTTGTTCAGTGCACGGTAGTCTATGCACATACACCATGAGCCATCCTTTTTCTGCACCAACAACACTGGAGAACAGAATGGAGATGAACTGGGCTGAATCAGCCCCTCTTCTAACAGCTCCTGTACTTGGCCCATTATCTCTTTCTGCTGAGCCGCACTAACCCTGTACGGAGGCTTATTTGGTGGGCTACTGCCTGGCACCAAATCTATCGCATGGTCCTCGGGTCTCTCTGGCGGTAATTGAGACGGTAATGAATCCGAAAAACAGTCACTATACTGTTGTAAAAACATTGACCTTTCTTTATCTAGCACGGATAAATTTGATTCATCACAATCTGACACTTCACGTGCAAAAACCAAGTACGCAGAAAGATGCTTTTTCATTACAGAAGTAATAGCAGAAGTTGATACAGTAGGAATAGACTCCCCTTTAAGCTTTACATCCAGAATGTGAGTCTTTCCCCTGCTCTGTACAGTGATCTTTTTGTTGTAGGCATCCATGATTCCCTGTACACGAAACAACCAAGGAATACCTAACAACACATCACATCCGTCCAATGGCATGATGTAAAATTCTTCAGCATCTGCCTCTGCTGTATACCCAATCTCTTCAGGTCTGATTCCCAACTTTGAAGCCAATTCTGGGGAAATGAAGTTGGCTTTGGCACCTGGATCAAAGAAGATAAGCACTGTTTGATCCCTGACCTTTCCCCATGCTCTGCAAAGCTCACTTGCATCTGAATTTGGCTTGTCACCCACCATATCTGGCACTAGACCAGCCATGGGCTTCTTTCCTTTCTTGTCTTCCTTGTCATCAGAATCAGCTGGCCTTTTCTTTGTAGGACAGTTGTAAGCAATGTGGCCAGGCTGCTCACATATAAAGCATTTGTTTTCTGTCCTCAGGACTTTCTTTTGCTCTTCTGACTTGCGACGAAAACGTCTTTTCCATTTCTTTGCTGGTCCTTTTTCTGATTCAGCTGTAGCTTTGTCTTTCCCTGCGTTGGCTGACTCCTGAGTTCCTTTAGGAGCCTCATTGGGAACGTGCTTCTTGGCTGAATTTTTCTTGCCTGATCCTGCCTTGACGCCAGTGTTAAATTCACAATCTTCTCCCTTGAGCAAACCATTGCCAGTGTTTGCTACCTCGATGAGCTGCGTCAAAGTAGTGACTTTTGTCTTCGTACAGTACTTTCTCAATCCTTTGGGTAGGCCACAACAGTATTTTTCGATCTGTTCTGTCAATGGCACAAACCTATAGGAAGTTACTGGAAGTAGAGCTTTCCAAAACTTCCGATTGTAATCATCCAGATTTCCGCAAGTGGCAGCATTTAGCTGGTGCCATTCTGTCATGACATCTGCTTCGAAATCATCAGATAACCATACTGCTGCAAAAATCTGCTTGAAGTAAATCCATGTGGACGGAGCTTACCCTTGAAGCAATAAAGTTGTCCACCATTGTCCCGCATTCCCTATCAAGAAAGTGGCTGCCTTGCGGACCTTTGAAGCCTCTGTAAAGTTTCCCCCTGCATAGGCCTTGTCAAGCTGCTGGAGGAATGAGAGAGCCTTCTTCCTGTCATCAAACCCTGTAAAGGTCGTGAATGACACACCTTTGCCACCTTCTTTGTACGGAGTTGGCCTCTCCAGCGACGTTAAATTGTCATATGGAAGAGACTGAAACATGGCAACACTGTTAGGGTTCATTTGTGTTCCCTGAGCGCAATTAAGTTGACCTGGAAACGCCATATTTGGCTACTGATTTGTAATTCCAACCATACCAAAATTTACCTGTGGCATCCCAAATTGGCCCTTAGTGCTCTAAAACCTTGGTAGCATGCCCGTGACACCATACATGGGGCTAGGCATCATCGTTTGAGCACCCCCAAACACTGTTCCTGGCGTGTAAAACTGATTTCCAGGTGCATGACCAGCCATGCTCTGGAATACCGATCCACCTCCAAAATAGCCAGGGTGTACTGAAGGTGGTGGGAAGACTTGTTGCATAGCTTGTAGGTTGCTTCCCTGCCCATTAGAACCTGCTATAGGCTGCTGAAAGGTGGCGGGCTGAACTGGTACAGCTTGAAAGACTGGCATCTCAGCCACCTGTTCTTGCACCTTAGGCATAGGTTGTGGAGACTGCATGTTCTCCGTTAAGTGTACAGGTGTTTCCATTGACTGTGCAGTATGAATCACCTATGCTTGAGCCTTAACAGGCTTTTGAATATGATCCAGTGACCCAACTTGCTGAGACGGAACAGGAGGTTGAAGAAAGGCTAAAAACCTCGGATTCTGCATTACTTGTGTGAACATAGCCACAGCAATAGCCAACTGGGTCCTGAATATATCATCATCCGTCTGTGGTGGTCTTGAAGACTCACCCACTTCATGTGTCTGTTGACCCTGTGAAGAGGAAACCTCTTCAGTCACATCATCTGGTCTATCAGCCATAATTACAATTCCCTATGTCTGGTATATGATCCCCTGTGTCTTCAAGCCCAAACTGACCAAGGCTCACTTCTATGGGAAAAAGTGATTTAATCCCGTCGATGGAACCATGAAACCAGCCTGTTCAATCCAAAAAGGGCGGTAGACTTTACTTTAAACCTTGATTTAGCTTTCACCCATTTAATTTGTCGTCCACTTTACATGTACTTTCAAGACACAACAAAGGGGAGAGGGATGCAGGCTGCTAGATTGCACCTGTATGAGTAGACCGACACCAGATTGGCCCCTAACTTAGGCGCCCCTTTCGGTATTTCTTTATTGTTCAAAAGAGGAAATAAACGTTGTGGATCCCTACAAGCTACCCCGCACACACTTGGCTGAATTTCAACTGTTCCGGCCTGATTTCGGCAACATAACTGTACTAGGACCCTTCACAGTCAGTATTCCCATGCATTGACTGACTTTCCCGACGCATACGGGCACTTTGCAAAACCTGGCGAGAATCTGCAGCACGCTGAATTCTCTGTTTTCAGCCCCGAAAATGCGCCAGATCACCTGTACAGCGGTCTCCTCGCGTCCCCGGACCTCCTGGGGGTATTAGGGACCGTTTAGGGCCAAAACCCTAAACCTGCAAAAATACACAGCAGGCTGTAATTTACTGTTTCGGGCTCCGTTTCGCGTGCCGGTCGCATCCGTAGCAAGTCCTCGAGCTCCCGCACTACTTGCCCTTTGAATCGGACGAGATTTCTGGCGTGAAACCTCTCCGAATTCACCTGTACCTGCCAGGGATTAGGTGCTAGCTAATCCAGTACCTGTGCAAGAGGCTCTTGCCTCGGCAATCGCGCATGAACCCACACAACTGTACATTGGTCAAATGAAAAGCCCACTAGAGGGGCATAACATACTGCCATAGGGGAGAGAGAGGGCAATGCGCAGCGTGCAGGGCATCACTCCTGGCACCGCAGTGTACATAGGAGGGAAAGCAAGCACTCCATAGCTCTTAACCTGTGACAAATATCTGCAAATGAGCCCTTCTCCTCTCTAAAATCAGCGCCCTCTTCTCTTGCATGAGGAAAGTGCACAAGAAGGTGCCACTTGGCACATTTATAAGCATTTTCTCGTTTCGGGGTTGCCGCCTAAAAATCTCCCATCCAGTCGCCCAGTTGACTTCACGGCAAAGTAGGAAAATGTTCTCCTTGTCATTCCGGAGGTAATGACGCAAACACATTTTCAGGTCCCAAAATAGCAGTTCCCAAAGTTTTAGGAGATGTTGCCATTGTATCTTTCTAGGTCATCTGACCCCCTTTGTACACTGCAGCCACACCCAGAACTGAAATGTAGGCTCTGTAGCAAAGGATTCCACTTTGGCTAGTCAATGACCCCACTTTGGCTAACCATAGTCCTTGTCCAACCTTAGTGCTCTCTTGCCCTCAGGCCTGGACTCCCTCTGGACAGTTCCACACTAGCTATGCAATGCAGGGCAGTTAGATTTCCCGAGGGTTGTTTCCAAAAAGTGAAAGTAAATAGATAATAAGAAAGAAATCAACAAAAAGGATAGATAGTAGTCACACGCTGGTGACACCGGTCTATGCCTAGTGCACATTGGAGTGATCGCCAAGCACGATGGTCACAATTTTTTGAGCAATTTGGAAGTTTGATTGAGTATGTGCCTGAAAAAGCTACCCCTGTTGCAAATGCGTTAAGTCGCAAAGAACCAATCCTTGCTCTTGAGTCAAGATCCACAGTTTTTCTTCAGGGTGCCAAGCAACTATCTCATTTGTGATGGGTGGTTGTATTTTCGTCACCGTCTATGTGTGTTGCCCTCTCCCGGGACAACCATATTGCATGATGCACATGACTCTCACGAGTGGGCAAAGGGAATGAACACCACTCTCCCTAAAATGCGAAAAAAATGTGTTTCGTTATGTCATACAATGCACTATTTGTCAAAAGGTTAAAGCTCCTCGGGATAAGCAGCAAGGCCTCTTGCTTCCGCTGCCTATTCTCG
The DNA here is from genome assembly GCF_014529385.1 of Adiantum capillus-veneris. Taxonomy (NCBI): domain Eukaryota; kingdom Viridiplantae; phylum Streptophyta; class Polypodiopsida; order Polypodiales; family Pteridaceae; genus Adiantum; species Adiantum capillus-veneris. The sequence continues at coordinate 80,323,105 of NC_140953.1, read as the reverse complement.
ATGGACCTTTTCAAGATATTTCCATGGATTTTGCGACTAACCTTCCACCTAGTTTGCATTCAAGAAACACTCAATGTTTGACAATTGTTAATCGTTTCAGCAAGTTTTGCATGTTGATTCCTTGTAAGGCCATAGTCACCCCACAAGATGTAGCACGGTTGTTCATAAAACATTGGTAACCCCTCTGTGGTTTGCCAAAATCGATTGTTTCAGATAGAGATGTTAAGTTCACGTCCAATTTTTGGCACGCACTCTTTGAAAATTTTGACACTAAGTTGAATTTTTCATGGGCTTTTCATCCGCAATCAAAAGGTCAAACAAAGATTTACAATCAGTTGGCTTTTGATGTTTTAAAGTCATATGTACATGATTAGCAGTCTCATTGGGAGCTCTATCTCCCATTGGTTCAGGCTATTTTGAATGACTCTTTTTCCTCTGCCATTGGTCGAACTCTGTATGAGGCAGCTTTTGGCCGTCCGTTCCAATCATTTTTGACTCGCTCGATCAGTCAAATGCCTGATGCCAATGCTGAAAGTCAGTCGTTGGATGAGATTTTTGAGAGTGTGAAGCTTCGACTAAGCAAGGCTCAGGAGTCTTACTCATGACAGGCTGATAAGCACCGTCAGGATGTTTCAATCAAGGAAGGCCATTGGGTGTATTTAAGAATCATGAAGCAACGTCTTAAGCAAGTTGAAAAGAAATGTCGTAAGTTGTCTTTTAGAATGTATGGTCCATTTCCTATCATGAGGTTTCAATGAAATTGCAATTGCCTAACTCATGGTCAATGCACAACGTTTTCCATGCTTCTTGGTTGAAAGTGTTTCAGGGAACACCTCCAAAGGACATTTTAGAAGAAGAAGAACCGGAGATCATCGATGAAGCTAAAGTCATGGAGCCGGAGCAAGTGTCGTTGCATCGGTTTCGCCATGGTTCAAAGAAGCAAGTGAGACAGTACTTTTGAAGTTCAAGAATCGAGGAACCCACAAGGCAATGTGCGTTAATGAAGAGTTTTCAAAAATTATCCCGAATTGTTGGCAGCCTACAAGGAATCCATGCAAATCGGTACCAGTACCTCACTTTAAAAAAGTGCTCGTCACGTACACATCTAACCCTATGTGCATGTTGACAAGCTACTTCATGACAAGGGTTCAGTTAGCTTAGGAAGTGTTCTGGCACCTTTGTGAGTCTGTTCACACGCCGTGCATGTCCAAGCACTTAGAGTAGATGCATATCCTCTGGTTGCACACAGCATGATCATCAGCATTACCATCAGAATCCATCAGGAGCATTTTACAGTGCACAGAACCTATTTTTCCTATTTTAGCCATTTTTCACTTATTATTAATAAGTGACTTTGTTGGGAAACTGGGTAGGGCATTTTTGACAAGGAACTATATAAGAAACCTAGCGCTAGCAGTATCTGGCAGAAGAGGCAACAGATAGCATCGAGCAGTGCACCTTCTCAGCAAGACCGGCAAGGGAACCTAGCATTTTCAGCCACCAAAGACCAGCCAATGTTTTTCCTCAACTGCAAAACAAGCCCAACGTTTTGCAAGTTGCAGATCAGCCTGGCGACAGCAGATTCCATAGCGTTTTTGCAGCAGGTGACTCATCAGCCCTAGCATTTTCGAAACAGCAGATCAGCCCTAGCGTTTGCAGTTCCTTGGCGACAAGACCCATTTTTGCATCAGCATTTTCAGTTTTCAGCAGTCCGACTCCGCACCGCAGCCCCCAAACCTCGCATGTCTCACCTTCCCGCAGCAGATCCTCGCCACACGGTCAGATCAGCCAAAATTTGCAGATTCAGCCCGCTATTGGCAGATTTCAGCATCTGCGTTTTCAGCGCGTCATCGTCGCATCATCCTCATCGCCGTCGTCACCGACATAGAGTCAGAATTCAACAGATACAAGATTTGCAGATTTCAGCCCTTAGCGTTTTCAGATTTCAGCCCATCTCATCGCCGTCGACATCGTCGGCAAGCCCATTGCATTTAGACCATTGTATGAAATTTGTGCAATCAATAGCATAGACTTCTCTCGCCATCGAGAGAGGGGCCCTTGGAGGAGGGTTTGGTAAGAGGATTGGATTTCCCCGTAGCAGAGAAATCGGTTGTGCTCTAATACCACTGTTACAGACTTGGGCACCCCAAGTCGGGTGTCACGTGCACATCTAACCCTATGTGTACATGGACAAGCTACTTCACGGCAAGGGTTCAGTTCAGTTCAGTCAGCCTAGATTAAGAAGTGTTCTAGCACTTTTGTGAGTCTGTTCGCAGACCGTGCATGTCCAGGCACTTAGAGCAGATGCATATCCTCTAGTTGCACACAGCATGATCATCAGTTTACCATCAAGAGCATTTTTACAGTGCATAGACCTATTTTCCCTATTTTAGCCATTTTTTACTTATTATTTTTTAAGTGACTTTTGTTGGGAAACTGGGTAGGGCAATTTGACTCAGCCAGTATATAAGAAACCCTAGCGCTAGCACTTTCTGGCAGAAGAGGCAGAAGACCACCGTCAAGTGCACCTTCTCACAAGAACATCAAGAAGACCCTAGCGTTTTCAAGCAACCAAGATCAGCCAGCGTTTTGCATTGCAGATCCAACCCGGCAACAGCAGGACACAACAGAAGCCTAGCGTTTTGCTACAGACCTCAGATTCAGCCTAGCCTTTTTACATCAGATTTTCAACATGGCGTTTTGCAGATTTCCGGCGTGAAGACATTCTCTGCATCAGCGTTTCCAGTTTTCAACACCTAGACTCCACACCGCAAGTCCCAAACCTCGCAGATCTCACCTTCCCACAGCAAATCCTTGCCGCATGGTCAGATCCACTGAAGTTTGCAGATTCAGCCCCGAAAACGCAGATTTCAGCATCTGCGTTCTTAGCACGTCATCGTTCCATCGTCATCATCGCCGTCGTCATCGACATAGAGTCAGAATTCAGCACATAAAGATTTGCAGATTTCAGCCATTAGCGTTTTCAGATTTCAGCCCGGCTCGTCGCCGTCCTCATCGTCGTCGACATCGTCGGCAAGTCCAAAGCATTGTAGAGATTTGTGCAATCAATAGTAGACCGCTCTCGCCATAGAGAGTGGGGCCTTCGGAGGAGGGTTTGACAACATTCTGGTGCCATATTCTTCTCTCCCTATCTCTCAGTCTCAGCACCTTCATTCACAATGTTCACCACTTTGTTTGTGTTCATTGCACTCTCTCACTAAAGGAACGGAAGGCTCTCCCTTTCGTAAGTAAAAGGAACCTTGAGCACAGTTCACAGCACTCACCTTGAGCAAAAATTAACATTCACATCCGCTGCACCTTACATCGGGAATCTAGCACGACACACGAGAGAATACTTAAAATACTTCACAACCTTATCACACCTTAAATTAGAGTTGACACAGCCCGACGTAGTCTTGTGCCCAAAGGTATTGGCCCCAAAATCTGGCGCCCTTTTCGTATTTATTTTTATATTAATGCTTGAGCAAAGTACAACTCCCACGGGACCTCTGCTCTCAGACTCTACATCCAGATGCTCTGCAAAGTGAGGCCCCAAGGGTCTTATTTATTCTTACAAGGGATGCCCCAAAAGCATTCGGTTCAAAAAGCAATAATCCCAAAAAGCATCTGCTTTCAAAAGCCAGCGCTTGGACTACAAAAAAGAACCAACGTAATTTTCGAAGATCCGTACAACCTACCACGTCATCTGATCCGGGGAGTCCTGCCACGTCATCATTTTGTGACACTTGACGTGGCAGTCTGTACAATCTGCCACGTCAACATGTCAACGCATTTTACAGCAATCTCTTTCAAGGTTCAAGCAGGTTTTGGGCCCCACAACCGGTGCTTCATAAGTTCTTCAAGTTAGTCTGTTCAGTTTCTCTTGTCCACTCGGCCATTTCTCTTCCAGTTGGTCATGCCACGTAATCACTTTGTGACATTAAGTAGGCAGCCGGTCACTTTTTAACAAAAGTGTGAACCTAGACAATCTCAATACAACTAAGTGAGCTGAAAATTGATGCTACACAGTCACATCCCAAGCATCACCGGATGCAATTCTCAAGCACAAATGCAATGCAAACACACATTCCTCACGGGAAAGTGTCTGCTTTTCCAAGAAAACACTTAAAAATATCCCGCTTTTTAGGAAAAGCTTCTCATAACCCATCTTTATTCTTGTGCTTGCGTCTTTACGCCTATTCCTTTTTCTAGTTCAAATTTCCGGCCACACCAATGGAATATTCCCTTTTCGATGCTCCCGTCACGCGTCACGTGACGCATCAAGAATATCCGTTTCCCAGTCTCTCCCATCGGACTAACGATACAACCCCTTTGCGATGCTTAATGTCACCCATCATATGACACATTAGAGTTGTCCGTTCCTGATGGCTTTTAATAATTCCAATGGATCTACACCTCCTAACCTTATGGTTCAAGTGCACACATTTGAATATCTTGATTTCAATAAATAGAAATTACTCAAAAAATAAGAAAATAGTCCATTTAGCAACATCCCTCTAGCTTCTCAACAGTTGTCCTCAACTATAGTACCTTACATATCCTTCTAGAATCTCGGTATAAGATGCTAATTCTTGCTCGGTCATCCATTGAGCGTCTAAAGTAGAATAATTCTTAAACTTTACCAAATACTTCCGTGTAATCTTCCCGGATTTGAGTGGCCGCTCTTGATGATGAATGATCTGCTCCGGTTGGAGTATTTCTTCCGTTTCCTGAACTTCTAGAGGTTCCTCAGCAATAGGCTAACTTGGAGGTGGTCCCACATATGGCCGAAGTAAACTAACATGGGAAGCATTGTGGATCTTCCAATTAGATGGTGAGTCTAATCGCAACGTCACATTGTTCACTTGGTCAACTATCTTAATCAGCCCATAATAACGATTGGAAAGTTTTACCACTTCCCCTTTATGAGTCGCTTGTTTCTTCAGTCCTGCCTTCTCAAACTTGAGTACGACCAATTGACCGACTGTTAAGTCCAGATTCCTTCTGTGCTTGTCCGCAGCTTTCTTATGTTTTTCTTGAGAGCTCAAAATTGCTCTCTTAACGTGCTTGTAGGCCGTGTCCAAATGTAACAGACTTGGACACTTCAAGTCAAGAATATACCACGACAGCACCAAATAACCACTTCAAAACAATTCACAATTCACAATAAATTTGGACTGGCCCTGCGGAGTTCCGTGCCTAGAGATATTGGCCCCAAAGACTGGCACCCCTTTCGATATTTCTTTTTGTATTAATCTGAGTTCAAAGTACAAGAGTGGTTGGGTCTCACTCTCAGACTCTGCGTCCAGATGCTCTGCAGAGTGGGAGCCCACGCCACATATTTATTTACAAGGGTTGCCAAAAGCAGAGCCCCAAAAGCTTAAAGTCAAAAGCCCCAAAAAAAATAAAGCAAAGGCTCTTTCTCTCACAAGCTCTCTCTTGAGCTTGTCAAATTAAAGCAAAAGATTCTCTATTGCGTAAAAAAAGCAAATCTGCCGCAAAAAAGCAATCTCCGCAAATTTCGACGCGATTGCCAGGATCTGCCGTACAGTGCCATGTCATCATATCTGCGCATTTTCTGGGATCTGCCCATGCTACCTTTAGGGTTAGGGTTAGGGTTAGTGTTAGGTTAGGACAAAATTAGGGTTAGGGTTTTTTGGCAACATTTAGGGTTTTTGACCATTAGGGTTAGGATTTCAGCAGTACAACCATGTCATCAAAACCCTAATAATCGGGCAACCACGTCATCACTTTGTGATATACCCCCCTCTTGAAAGCATTGTAATCGCCCTCGATTACGCTTGCAAAACAGAGAGGCCATAAACCATCTTAGCAGACACTGACTGTTAGTATCTACGCACTAGGAACGCACATCTAGCACATGTACCAATCGACAGTCACATCACACAACATCACAGGACATTCAACATTCATTCGTATCTTAGACCATGATTTATCGACAATGTAATTAGCAATCGCATCTAGATCCAGTTAGGACCTCATCGATATCCGATTGATTAACCCCTATTGCAACCATGTCTATTCGAGATCAAGTAGACCAAAATGTTGCAATCATTTCGTCTATCAGTTCCTGCACTTAAAAAGAAGTCAAGAACAAATCAGTATCATATTCAAGAATTCCATTTCATAAAGTCATACAGCAGAATACTATCAGCTCTCGATATCCCTGAAACTCAAAGAGACATCAGTGACTCTAGTATCAAAATCGAGGCATCTGTTGACAAAGGAGCAGAGTAACTCCCCTCTTGTGCATCCCACTGCACCAGATTTCCGGCCAAGCTGAATTCTAAGTTCCATTCGAAGTAGACTATGCTAAACCAAAAGCCTCGAGGTAAAGTTTCACAATCTGAGGAGTATCTGCTAGGTCCTCCTCCTCCATCCAGTTCGCATCCAATCCAGGATAGTTCTTGAACTTAACCAAGAACCGCCTTCAGACTTTACCTTTATTCTTTGTATCCTTATGTGCCAAAATCTGTTCAGCAACAAGGATCTCCTCGTTTTCTTCCACTTCAGGTTGCTCATCAGGCACATCACCTTTAAAAGGTTTCAAGAGACTCACATGAAATGCATTGTGAATCCTCCAAGTGTCAAGCAGTTTCAGTCAGAAGGAGCCATCATTAATCTTTTCAAAGATCTGGAAAGGTCCGTAGTATTGCATACTAAGCTTTGGAAAAAGCCTCTCCTTTCCCTTTCTTTCTCAGGAGTGCCTTCTCAAAACGTAAGAGCACCCAATCATCCTCCTTCAATTTCAAATCGCGACGATGGCGATCCACTGCCTTTTTTTGTCGTTCTTGAGATTTCTGCAAAGCCTCGCGGACCTTGGCAAAAGCCGTGTCTAAGTCTCGCGTATACTCATCCGCTTCAAAAATCTTATCTTTTGTGTTAGGAAGGGTGGAACCTTCGCAGCACCTTCAACAATCTCAAATGGCGCCTTCCCCGTCGAAGAGTGTATCGTGTTATTGTAGGCAAATTCCACCAAAGGTAAGTACTTTTTCCATTGAGTCTTCTGATCCGAGATATAAGACTTCAATAAATCTAAAACCACTGAATTGGCAATCTCAGATTGCCCATCAATCTGCGGGTGCAACGATGACGAGAACTGCAACCACGTGCCAATGTTCTCCCAAATTGCCTTCCAAAACAAACTCGTAAATCTAGGTCCCTGTCGGAGACAATCGTCTCAGGCATGCCATGTAATCTGAAGATCTGGGCCACAAACAATCTCGCTAAGTGATCCGGCTTGACTGTTTTCTTTACTGGAATGAAATGAGCCCGTTTGCTAAATCAGTCAAAAACAGTCAAAATACCATCGTCACCACTCTGTGTTCTCGAGAGATCAAAAGTGAAATCCATTGCAATACTTTCCCAGGGGCAGGTGGGTATGGGTAAATTGCAATCCCTATGCTTTATGCTTGTCAAACTTGACCTTCTAGCATACTAAGCAACTGCGCACAAACTCTTCCACATCCTTCTTGAGTCTCAGCCAAAAGAAGTATCTCTCTACCCCTTTCATGGTGGTAGCAATGCCGCGGTGACCCGTAAAAGGTGGACAATGGCATTCGGTCATAACCTTTTCCCTCAACGGCTGTGTAACGCACAACATGGTTTTTCTCATCAAGTAGCCATCCCGAATGGAATATCCCGCTATTGTCTCCCCATCCCATATCCGTGTGAAAACGTCTGCAAAATCTGTATCTGTGGCATACTGATCGACCATATCCTCGAAGCTCCTATGATGTATCGCGGAAATAGCCAAAACCAACGGATTCCGAGAAAAAGCATTTGCCACCACATTCTTATGTCCCTGAACATGGACAATCTGGAAGTGAAACTGTGACAAGATGTTCGCCCACCGCATCTGCTTTATCGATAGCTGCTTCTGTGACAAGAAGTAGCGCAAACTCTGATGGTCTGTGAAGACAGTAAAATCCGCTCCGAGTAGATAATGTCGCCACTGAGTAAGAGCATGGATAACCGCCAAAAGCTCTTTCTCATAAATCTGTGCTGTCATTTCCGGCCTTGAGAACAATCGACTCTCGTAAGCGATGACATGGCCTTCTTGCATTAAGACCGCACCCAGACTACGACCACAAGCATCACAATATACTTCAAATGACTTCTGCAAGTCCCGCAAAGTCAAAACTGGTCCCGTAGTCAATTTCTCTTTCAATGTCTGAAAGGCAATCACCTCTGTGGGTCCCCACGAGAAAGGGACTCCTTTCTGTGTCAAGATATGCAAAGGGGAAGCAACCTCTACAAACTTATGAATGAACCGCCTGTAGTACGAACACAGTCCCAAGAAGCTTCTAACTTCATGGACATTCTTCAAATCGGGCCAATCACGAATAGTCTTTATCTTGGCCGGATCCATTTGCACTCCCGCTGCTGAGACAATGTGTCCCAAAAAGTGTATCTCTCGTAGGAAAAATTCACTTTTCTTTGCATTAATCACTAACTTGTGATCTCACAATGCCTGAAAGACCTAAAGCAGATGATCTCTATGTTCTACCTCATTCTTAGTGAAAACAATGATATCGTCAAAGAAAGTGCCAACAAATAGCCTGTACTCTCGAAAAATTATGTACATCATCCGGTTAAATGTCGCAAGAGCATTGGTTAAGCCAAAAGGCATCACCAAAAACTCAAATAACCCAAAAGTCATCCGAAAAGCTATCTTGTAGACATCTCCCGACGCGATTCTGATCTGATGATATCCACTCTTCAATCAATCCTGCTAAAGCACGAGGATCCTTGTAATCTATCGAGTATATCATCGATCCTAGGAATCGGAAATCTGTTCTTGATGGTGATTTTGTTGAGAGCTCTATAATGGATGCACATTCTCCAAGATCTGTCTTTCTTCAAAACCAACAACACTGGAGAGCAATAATACGGTGAAGTATTAGGCTAAACAAGACCCTTTTCCAAGAGGTCTTTCACTTGGTTCATAATCTCTTCATTCTGTGCTCAGTTCACGCTGTAAGGTGGCCGGTTCGATGGTGTGCTTCCAAGTATCAGATCAATGGTATGATCTTCAAGACGAGCAGGTGGTAACTAGCCTGGTAGGCCCTCTAAGAAGCAATCGGCGTGAGAGTGGAGAAAATCTTGGCGTTCTTTATTAAGTTTAGACATATTTGTCCTATCCTTATCACTCAATTCTTTCATAAAGATCGAGTAAACAAACAGACTGAATTTCATTAATTTAGAAATGGTCGAAGTCGATACAATAGGGACAGACTCGCCCTTCGGTTTAATGTCAAGTACAATGGTTCTGCCCTTCTCTGTAGTCAATGTCGCTTTCCTCGCCCGATAATCGACCACGGCGTTGTTCTTGTGGTACCAGGGAATTCCCAAGAGAACATCACAACCTTCCAAAGGCATTATGTAAAAGTCTTCATGCCCCAAATACCCCGACAATGCAACCGAAGTTTGCCAATGACAGGTGTAATGGCTACGTCCCTGCCGGGTGCCACTAGAACAACCTCCGTGTTACCATATACATGTGGTAGTGATGTGTGTGAACACACTAGGACTGCCGGGGCATTTTTTCCCTCTTTAGGAGGTTTTTTCCCCCGTGCATTGATATATACGCCCATCACTCTAGGGCTATCTATCTTTCCATTGCACACTAAGTAACACACTCTCTATTGTGTGCCTTGAGCTTTCTTCGTCTTCTCCAAGCTGTGTGTGTTTCTCTGCAACCCTAATTCCAACAATTGGTATCAGAGCAGGTCACGTCCTCCCAGGCTTAGTCGTGAGTTGCTCCAGCACACGCCTGCTCACTTTCTCCGATTTCAGTGAGCTTTGGCAAGCGTTCGCAGGTCGACAAAAATTTTGGGTGAGCTCGAAGATCTCGGTCTACTCAAAATTTTGATTTGGGCTCATTTCGGCCTCCGTTTCCACTACAAGCAGTACTGCACAAGCTATTTCGTCATTTTGTGCAGAATTTCTGTCAGTGCCGTTTTTTGCATAACAGGTGCCTTATCGTCTTCTACGGTTTGTGCTATATAGCACAGGTTGTTCCCGCTCCATTTCTCCTATTTCCGGGCAGTTTTCACATCAGGTGCAGCATTTACCATGGCTGACAACAACAACACAGATGTGTTCAAGATGTTTGCTGCCGAGGACAGGTTGGATGGGGACAACTACCCTATGTGGGCTTATATGATGCAACATGTTCTTGTGTCAAAGGGTGTCTGGAACATTGTGCAGGGCATTGATGTACGTCCTGGTTCTGAGGATGTAGGCGATGTTGAGGATGTTGCAGGTCTTGCTGCAAGGATTGCAGCTGTTAGAGTTGTTTTGCCTACGGCAGAACAAGCTCGTTGGGATGTTAAGGATGCGCTGGCTCATGCATTGATTGCGTTGTCTATGAAGCGCACCATTGTTCCTCACATCCATTCAGCAAAATCTGCAAAACAGGCTTGGGATATTTTAGCAGGTCTTTATGCAAGCCGCAATGAGGCTAAAATTGCTTTGCTGCATAAAGAGCTGGAGTCAAAGATTATGCATGAGGAAGATGATATGGACACTTTCCTTGCTAGTGCCAAGGATATCAATGAGCAGCTTATTTCTGCAGGTGAAGTCATTTGAGACAGTTCCCTTGTGCAGATTGTTCTTGATGCCTTACCAGATTCCTACCAGACTTTTGCTAGTACTTGGAGACTGATGACCCAAGGAAATCCTAAAGTTGTCAAGTTTGATGCATTATGCACATTGCTGTTGTAAGAGTCACTTTCTAGAAAAAACAGGACTAGGTAGCGTGCAGGTGCAGTTGAACAGGCTTTTATTGCTTCTCAAAGAAAGGGTGGTAACAGTAATGCAGCCACTTCTTATGGTTCTGCTGCGAGTGGCAAAAATTATGTTCCTAATGCTTCTGCTGGCAGTACTTCATCTGGCAATTCTTGTGATAAGGGCAAAAAGAAGATGCGTTGTAAAGCCAATGATCAATTGATCAAGTCGTGTCCTAAGTTGAAGGCCAAAGAGGCTAAGAAGAAAGAGGATGGTTCCACTGCAAATGCTGGTTGTACTACAAATGCAACCATTGTTGAGTCTTCAGTGAAAGGAGACTGTAATGCTGATGTTGATGCAGAATGGGCTTTTAGCGCAGAGTGCACTTACAATCCTGTTGTCCATGATGCATGCTTGTCAGTTGCTGCAAATTCACATGTGTGGTATTTCGACAGTGGTGCTACAAAGCACATTACCTCACATCGTGAATTATTTACCTCTCTCGAGTCTGTCTCTCATGGGAATTTAGTCACTTGTGTCAACAACGCCTCTTATTAGTTCAGGGAGTTGGAAAGATTGTGCTCACTGCTGCTAATGGCAGTTCCTTCACACTTGTTGATGCACTTTATGTACATGGGATCAAGAAGAATCTCTTGTCTGTATCCGCACTTGCTAGACTTGGACTTGTAGTCAAATTTGTGGATAACAGATGTACAGCTCATGATCTCAGTTTTAGTGATGAAATTGTTGCATCTGGGCTTTTGTGCCGTGGGCTGTATAAGCTCACTTTGTATGACAAGTGTGGACAAAATTTTGCAAATGTTGTTGCAGATTCAAGGGCTATTTCAGATGCAAAACTTTGGCATGCACATTTTGGTCATCTGAATTTTGCCAGTTTGCTGCCTCTGCAGAAATCTGATATGGTTGCTTCTTTGCCGCCTCATGAAGCACCTGTCAAACATGTTTGTGAAGGTTGTATTTTGGGTAAGGTGCAGCGTTCTAAATTTCCAAAGGATGGTTCAGTTCGGACCACATGCAGGTTGCAGCTTGTGCATAGTGATGTTTGTGGGCCATGCAAACTCCGTCCTTGGGCAATTACCTGTACTTCGTGACTTTCATTGATGATTACACCAGGCATGCATGGGTATTTCCGCTTAAAGCGAAGTCCGAAGTTTTTATGTGCTTCAAACAATTTCTGGCTATGGCTGAAAATGTCTCGAAATGTACTATGGGCACCCTCCGTTCCGATCGAGGGGGGGAGTATATGTCTCATGAATTTAATGCATTTCTAGCTAGTCGTGGGATAAAACACCAATGTACAGTGCCTTATACACCTCAGCAAAATGGTGTTGCTGAGAGGACAAACAGGTCACTGACGGAAATGGCACGATGTATGGTCAAAAGTCAAGCTTTGCTGCATTCTTTTTGGCTTGAGGCCATTATCTATGCCACTTATGTACTTAACAGGTGTCCTACGAAAGCTTTGCAGTCTATTACTCCATATGAAGCATGGCATGATAGAAAACCTTCTATTGAGCACATGCGTGTTTTTGGCTGTTTGGCATATGCTTTGGTGCCACAAGTGCAGCGCAAAAAATTGGATGATAAGGCTGTCAAATGTATTTTTGTTGGTTATAGTGCTGAAAGCAAAGGTTACGGGTTGTATCATCCGCAAACAAAACGTATTCTGGCTTCTCGGGATGTAGTGTTTGTGGAAGATTCTGTTCAGCCCTTGCTGTCATGTACTAGAGACAGTAATGTAAGCTCACAGGACATTTATGACACTTTGTTGCCTCTTTTCAGTGGTGGAAATACGAATGTAAGTTCCAATGAGGCAAATGTACAGCCTACGGGGATTTCTGAAAATGTTTTAGATCAGCCTATTACTGATGCAGATGTACATGATGTACTTGATGAGGAAAGGGCTGAAAATGAGCAGGCTAGAGGTATGCCAAAATGGCTGGTGCACACTTTGCGTGACAGTAAATTGGATGCACCTTTGTCTAGTCGTACTCGTTCAGGCTTTCGCCATGCATCTTATGCATCAGATTGTTATGCTTTGGCTGTGTCTAGCTTACATGATGTTGAGGAGTCTCTGACTTTTGATGAGGCACAAAATTCAGAAAATTGGATGGCTGCCATGCAATCAGAATATGATGCACTTATAGAAAATGACACATGGACTTTATGTGATTTGCCTCCTGGCAAAAAGGGCATTAGTACGAAGTGGGTTTACAAGTTGAAACGCAAGCCGAATGGTGAGATCGATCGCCATAAGGCTCAACTTGTTGCAAAGGGTTATGCAAAGCAAAAAGGCATAGATTATGAAGAAACTTTTGCTCCCACTTGTCGTATGACTACTGTGCGTTTTCTATGTGCATTGGCAGCTCATTTTGGTTGGGATGTACATCAATCAGACATTGTTACTGCTTTCTTGAATGGTGACATATTTGAGGAAGTTTATGTAACGCAGCCTCGCGGTTTTGTCATAAAAGGACAAGAGGACAAAGTGTGCAAATGTAACAAGGCTTTGTATGGGTTGAAGCAATCGCCTCGTGCTTGGTATGAGAAAGCTGACACTCATTTGGTCAAACAAGGCTTTCGTAACAGTCCAACAAAAAGCACGTTGTATGTAAAGCGTGAGGGTGATGTACTTCTCATTGTGGTTCTTTATGTTGATGATTTGCTGATCACTGGACCAAATGAAAGACATATTGCTGAATTTAAGGCTGATTTGAATGCTACTTTCAAGATGAAAGATTTGGGGTTGTTGCATCATTACTTGGGTATACAGTTTAAGCAGTGTGATGGTGGTATTGCCTTGTGTCAGAAAAGTTACATAGAGACATTGCTATGTAAGTTTGGACTTGAGGATTGCAAATCTATTGCCACTCCCATGGAAACAGGTTTGAAGTTGAGTCTACATGATGCTGGTGATCCTGCCGATGTCTCTCTTTACCAAACTGCTATTGGCTGCCTCATTTATGTATGCAACACGAGGCCAGATATTCAGTTTGCAGTCTCACAGGTCAACAGATTTATGCATAGCCCAGGGTCTAAGCATTGGCAGGCTGTCAAGAGGATTCTCCGCTACCTTAGTGGCACTTTACATCTTGGCTTGTTTTATCCCAAGGGGGGATCATTGCCGCCAGACTTACATGCTTTTTCGGACTCAGATTGGGCTGGTTGTTTTGACACGCGAGTGTCCACAAGTGGTTTTTGTTTCATGCTTGGCAGTTCATGTATATCATGGTTGAGCAAGAAGCAACCTACTGTGGCCACTTCGAGTTGTGAGGCTGAGTACAAGGCAGTCTTCACAGCTACGGTTGAGTGTGTATGGCTCAGACACCTTATGGCTGATCTGGGTGTTGGACAGGACACTGCTAACACTATCTACACTAACAGTCAGAGCGCATTGGCAGTTGCGAGGAACCCAATTTTTCATGCTCGCACAAAGCACATTGAGGTGCATTACCACTATGTCAGGGAGAGGCTCTCAGCAGGAGAGATCAACTTGGCTTATGTGCCAACACAGGACAACCTTGCAAATCTTTTCACAAAGGCATTGTCTCGTGAGAAGCTTGAAGCTTTCCGCAAAGCTTTGGGCTTACTCCCCTTTGTGGACTGATCCTGTCCTCAGGGCATGGCACTTCCCTTTACTCATGTGCCAGCTCTCGTTCACCGCATCACTCCAGGGGGGATTTGTTACCATATACATGTGGTAGTGATGTGTGTGAACACACTAGGACCGCCGGGGCATTTTTTCCCTCTTTAGGAGGTTTTTTCCCCGAGCATTGATATATACGCCCATCACTCTAGGGCTATCTATCTTTCCATTGCACACTAAGTAACACACTCTCTATTGTGTGCCTTGAGCTTCCTTCATCTTCTCCAAGCTGTGTGTTTCTCTGCAACCCTAATTCCAACACTCCGCAAGTGGTCCCATCCGATCGGGAGTGATCTCGAGCCGCGCCGCCAATTCTGGTGAAATGAAGTTGGCCTTGGCTCCTCCATCAAAGAAGATCAGGGCCTCTTGGTCTTTCATTTTGCCCCAAGCTCGGGAAAGTTTTGTACTCTCGTCCATGGTGTTGGGATCGGTACCCACACTATCTGGAACCAGTCCTGTTTTCATCTTCCCTTTTCTCCCACGTTCCTCAGTTGCTCTCGAACTCTCAGGCCTTTCGTAGTCCTTGCCATTTGTTCTTTCTGTGCCTTTTTAGGGCACTTCGCAGAGATATGTCCATGTTCCCCGCATCCAAAGCACTTTCCCTCCCTGATGAAGCAAGCTCTCTCCTAAGGAGTAAGCTTGGGTCGTGCATCCTTCTTTTCTGGGTTGCTCTTTCTCTTTCTACTTTCATTCGCTAAAGTCTGTTCGGCTCGTTGTGTCATGACCTCATCGGTGGGGTAGCTCATACTCCCAGAGTGAATGGCAAAGCCCCATTTCGCATGACTCAACAACTCCTGAATAGAAGCTGACTTCTGTTCCAAGCAATGATCTCGGATCTCTGTAGGTAGACCCAAGGTAAACCACTCAATCTGTTCTCTGAACGAGATCTTGTTAAATGAAGAGGCGGGTAGAAAAGAGCTCCAGAATCTCTCGCAATAAGCGTTCACTGTATCTCTCTTGGTCATCCGAAGATGGTTCCAAGCAACTCGTATATCGCGTTCATACTCTTGAGTTAGCTAAGAAGAAATAAAAAGCTTCTTAAATTTCAGCCATTCTTGTTTAAAAGCGTGGACCACCAAGTTCGAGCATTCCCCTTAAAATAAGAGACAGCTCTCCGAATCTTGGAGTGCTCTGAGTAGCGTCCTCCCTCGAAAGCGATGTCAAACTGCTGTATAAAAGACAAAGCCTTTGAAGCATCTTTATATCATGAAAACGTGTCAAATTTAATTGATTGTCCACCTTCCTTAAACGCTCGGACTTTCTTGCTTTAATCTTCCAAAAAGTCATACTGATTGGCTTTATAAAAATTCTTCTTGTTCGCATAAAAGTTGCCGTCATCAGAGTCTGAACTGTCTGTAGACGAGTCCTTTGTAGAACTGTCACTCACTAGGCGAGATGACCAAAAGAGTCGTCCAAATTCTAATTTAGGACAAAAGCCTATAATTTTAAGTAGGCTTTATTCACATTATATTTAAAATGGGTAAGGACACTCTTTTATAAAGCTCTAAGCATTTGGCACGTCCAGAAACTTACTTTCAAGATCTAAGTTTCATTTGCATTTGTCAACTCTAAACACTCCCATTTTTCAGCACACAAAAGACGAGAAAACTTAGGGAAAAAGGTTATTGATAAAATCATAGAAAAATAACCTCAAACAGACAAAGCAATCATCTTTTGAGTAGGAGGCTGGAATGAAAAATGGAAATAGGTGGAGGTAAAGGAGCGAGAGGAAATAGAGGAAAGTGAAGAGAGCAATACCATCCATTAAATTGGAGACAACGGACTTTGTGGTATGTGTAACATCTTCAACACAAGAAACGGATGATATACGAATAATATCTAGGTGCCCCATTGTTTTCTCTCTCTCTCTCTCTCTCTCTCTCTCTCTCTCTCTCTCTCTCTCTCTCTCTCTCTGTGTGTGTGTGTGTGTGTGTGTGTGCGCGCGCTCTTTCAAAGAGAAGCAAACCTTGACGTCTCCATTGTCATACAGAAGTTTGTGCTTGGCCTGTTCAATTTCAGACTTAAGCAGCTCCACAAGGTACCCATCAGCTGCGCTGCGAGTGGCGTAAGAGCTACGACAGAGCAGTCCATTTGCGCTCGTACTTGTGGTGGGTCGGCCCTGGTTAAGGCCAGCATGTAGCAATTGCTTGCGAGAACTATACCTCCATAGAGAAGCCCTGCGAGGCAGAAACCGCGCGTACATACTCCAAGCACTCGCCAATTCTTCAAAATTGACGTCTCAAGGGTTTTACACTAGCCTAACACCCAATGAAAAGGCATTCCCTTAGGACTAAGACCCCTGTCACACTGGGGCGTCTGCCTCTCTCTTTGAAAGTGGCCGAGCATGCTGCGGTCAACTCCAACACGTCGTCTCTCTTCGTCCATGAGCTTTTGCAGATGGCCACTGCCTTGTGAAGTTGGCTGAGGGTGCAAGCCCATCCTTTTGACAAAGGTTGCACGCCAAGTTTCCCTTTTTCCTCTACAAATGAGAGGCCGCCACCTCTGCATGGCCAGCATTTCCCTGTCCCAGTGTGACAAGGGCCTGAATAACACATTGCATTCAAGAGAGGGGGTGAGGGGATCCATGGTGTTGAAGGTCAAGACAATTGTAGTCAAAGATGTCCCACAAAAAACTAAATCCAACCACAAACTAAAACCTAGACAAAGGGGCAACCCATGTTTACTTTGAATATGAGCTTACAAACACAGGCATGGATACATATATTGCTTGTCAGGGTTTTTCCCTATTACCATAAACATATGGTAGTGTTGTGTGTGGACACGCTTAGGACCATTGGGGCTTTTTTTCCCTCACTAAGAGGTTTTTTCCCCCGTGCATTGTATATACGCCCATCACTCGAGGGTTGTCTTATATTTCCATTGCACACTAAGTAATACACTCTATGTTGTGTGCCTTGAGCTTCCTTCATCTTCTCCAAGTTGTGTGCATTTTCCTACAATCCTATTTCCAACAATTGGTATCAGAGCAGGTTGCGTTGTCGAGGGATTTGTGTTCAAAACGTGAGCCAACAGGCGTCGGGCCTATGATTGTGAGAGGTACAAGCGATGTTGAGGATGCTGCAGGTTTTGGTGGCAGAATTGTTGCCGCTAGAGCTGTTTTGCCTACGGTTGAGCAAGCTCATTGGGATGTAAGAGATGCACAGGCTCATGCATTGATTGCAATGTCTATGAAGCGACTATTACTCCTCACATTTATTCAGCTAAATCTGCAAAACATACTTGGGATATTCTGGTTGGTCCTTATGCAAGTCGCAATGAGGCTAAAATTGCATTGTTGCGTAAAGAGCTAGAGTCGAAGATTATGCATGAGGAAGATGAAATGGACACTTTCCTCGTTGGTATGAAGGATATTATTGAGTAACTTATTTCTACAGGCGAAGTCATTTCTGACAGTTTCCTTGTTGCGTAAAGAGCTAGAGTCGAAGATTATGCATGAGGAAGATGAAATGGACACTTTCCTCGTTGGTATGAAGGATATTATTGAGTAACTTATTTCTACAGTCGAAGTCATTTCTGACAGTTTCCTTGTGCAAACTATTCTCAATGCTTTGCCAGATTCTTACCAGACTTTTGCTAGTACTTGGAGACTTATGACCCAAGGAGATCCTGAAGTTGTCAAGTTTGATGCGTTATGCACACTGTTGTTGCAAGAGTCACTTTCCAAAAAAAGGGGCTAAACAACGTGCAGTTTAATAGGCCGTTATTGATGCTCAAAGAAAAAGTGGTAACAGCAATGTAACCACTTCTCATGGTTCTTCTACGAGTGGTAAATCACCTATTCCTAATGCTTCTGTTGGCAACACTTCGTCTGGTAATTCTGGTGAAAGGGCAAAAAGAAGATGCACTGCCATTACTGTAAAGCTAATGATCACTTAATCAAGCAGATGTACAATTCCATATACACCTCAACAAAATAATGTTGTTGAAAGGAAAAATGGGTCGCCTACAGAAATGGCACGATGTATGGTCAAAAGTCAAGCTTTGCCATTCGTTTTGGCTTGAGGTCATCATATGTGCTACTTATGTACTTAACAGGTGTCCTACAAAAGCTTTGCAGTCTATGACTCCATATGAAGCATGGCATGATAGAAAGCCTTTTGTTGATCACATGCGCATTTTTGGTTGTTTGGCTTATGCTTTGGTGCCACAAACGCAACGGAAAAGATTGGATGATAAGGCTGTCAAATGCATTTTTGTTGGTTATAGTGCTGAAAGAAAAGGCTACAGGTTATACCATCCGCCAACAAAGAATATCTTCGTTTCACACACAATGTCGTGTTTGTGGAAGATTCTGTTTAGCCCTTGTTGTCATGTACTAGAGACAGTAATGTAAGCTCACATGACATTTATGACAATTTGTTGCCTCTTTTCAGTGGTGGAAGTTCAAATGTAAATTCAAATGAGGCATATGTATAGCCTATGGGGGTTTCAAAAAATGCTACGGATTAGCCTATTTCTGATGCAGATGTACATGATGTACTTGATGTGGAAAGGGTTGAGAATGAGCAGGCTAGAGGTATGCCAAAATGGCTGGTGCATACTTTGCATGACATTAAATTGGATGCACCTTTTGTCTAGTCGTACTCATTTAGGTTCTTGCCATGCATCTTATGCATCAGATTGTTATGCTTTGGTTGTTTCTAGCTTATGTGATGTTGAGGAACCTCTGGCTTTTGATGAAGCACAAAATTCAAAAAATTGGATGGCTCCCATGCAATCTGAATATGATGCACTTATAGAAAATGACACATGGACTTTATGTGATTTGCCTCCGAGCAAAAAGGGCCATTGGTACGAAGTGGGTTTACAAGACGTAATCCAGATGGTGAGATTGATTGCTATAAGGCTCGACTTGTTGCAAAAGACTATGCACAACAGAAAGGCATAGATTATGAAGAGAATTTTGCTCCCACTTGTCTTATGAATACTGTGCATTTTCTATGTGCATTGGCAACTCATTTTGGTTGGGATGTACATCAATCAAACATTGTTATTGCTCTCTTGAATGGTGACATATTTGATGAAGTTTAACGCAACCTCACGGTTTTGTCAAGAAAGGACAAGAGGATAAAGTGTGCAAATGTAAGAAAGCTTTGTATGGGTTGAAGCAATCTCCGCGTGCTTGGTATGAGAAAGCTGACACTCATTTGGTCAAACGAGGCTTTTGTAACAGTCCAACAGAAAGCACATTGTATGTGAAGCGTGAGGGCGATGTACTTCCCATTGTTGTTCTATATGTGGATGATTTGCTGATCACTGATCCGAATGAGACACATATCGCCAAATTTAAGGCTGATTTGAATGCTACTTTCAAGATGAAATCTTTGGGGTTGTTGCATCTTTACTTGGGCATACAGTTTAAGCAGTGTGATGGTGGTATTGCCTTGTGTAAGACAAGTTACATAGAGACATTGCTATGTAAGTTTGGACTTGAGGATTGCAAACCTATTGCCACTCCCATGGAAACAGGTTTGAAATTGAGCCTTCATGATGTTGGTTGTCATAATAATCAATATCTAATTCTCCTAAATGATTTTCTCATATTAAACTGATCATTTAATGTGGGGAAGTGCCAAGGGAGAAAAAGCTAGAATATTGGTTAAGTTAGCAGACCGGCCACAGTAGGGATCCAAAGGAGGGAAAATAGGGATCCAAAGGGGGGGCCATCTGCAAAAGAGCCATGTGAAACAACGGGCTAAAAAGACCCTAAGGTTCAGCCCATTAAGACTTCCAAAATGCTAAGGTTCCAAAATTCAAAGGTTGTGTCCAAAGGTCAACCTTAGGGAAAATTGGATGCTTAGTGTGTGTGCCCAAAAAGTCTTTCTGCATCCCTACATGGGAGGTGGCGAGCCCCAAAGCTAGGGGATGAGAGAGAAAACCACACACACACACACAGGCTCCCTTTACACAAAGGGAATGAGGGACACATGTCAGCTCCCTAGGCCAGATGCCCACAAGGTGTGCCCAATTCCTATTGGAAGACCCTTGAAGTGGACCAATGAGAATTAAGCTAGAGTAAATCTAGTTTAATTAATTTAAAAACATTTAATAAAAGAAACCAATAAGAATTAAGTGTCCTAGAAGACTATTGGGCAGTCTCCCAAGGGGTCCAATGAGCATTCAGAAGCCCCATGGCTTGCCTGATTCCTATTGGCCAGGAGGCAAAGGGGTCCAATGAGAGTTTAGTTTAATTATTTAATTATCTAAAGCTCTCACAAAAGGGGAAAGGGGGACACATGTCAGAAGGCTATCACTTATGCTGCTTAATTCCTATTGGCTTGACCTGGGGAGGTCCAATGAGGAAAAAGCCAGCCTAACTTAGCAGCTAGGGCTCGCCCAAGAGAGAGGGGGGGCTGATTTTTGCTGGGCATTCACTCTCACACTCTCACACTTGACCATGTGTGAAGGAAAAACACTCTATCTCCTCCCAAGCTTTAATGGAGAGCTCATCACCTACTCCAAGCTTGTGAGATAGAAGCCTACATCAACACTCTCTTGGCATGTGGATGCAAATCCAACCAAGAGCCAAGCTTCAATGCATGCTCATCTTCTCTACCAAGCTAATTACTAAGCTAAGCTATGCTAATATGAGTGATTATGTGAGGAGATGTACTTCTTTCTCGTAAGATACTTCTTTTTCCTCTCAATCTACTCTCATACCCTGCTAGCTCTCACCATCTTCGAAGGTGTGTGAGGTCTTGGGTCTGAGAACGGGGATAATTCAAGTTGTGTTTGATTAAGTGTTTTGCTTGGTGTATGAAGCTTCCATCTTCATTGCACTAGCTAGTCTTGAAGGAACACAAAGAATTGTATTGTACAATGTCTCTCTTGATGGGAGAAACCATAATACAAAGCCTTTTGGAGGGGGGACCGGCTCCATGCAAATCCGGTCCTCAACTGTTGTCAATAGTTTAATTGCTCTCTCTTTTGAAAGTATTGTCGATGCTATCTAACTAGGTGTTATGCTTTTTGTTGCTCTCTCCACCCAAGCACTCTTGTAATTATCATTAGGAATCTATTCTAATGAAATGCCCACTATGTTCATGCTAATTTCCGCTACAAATAAGATTCTAGGCCATTAAATGTTACATTGGTATCAGAGCTCAAGGTTTCTCTTTTCTTGATCAAGAAGGGAGGTCCTCAAGCTAGCTACAAATGGTTGGTATTATTAATTGCCTGTGAGTAAGTAGAATAGGGATTTTTCAGCCTTGCAGTGCGCCTGCCTTTGTGCAGTTAACGGGGCATCACCGTCGAGAGCTATGGTCTTAATAGTGGAGTCCTACGGGGCTTGCCTACGGCTTAACCACTATTGAGCTATTAGAAGCTTGACAGGAGCCGGTGCTGTTTTGGTGTCGAAAGACCCTCTCTTCTATTCCTTGCAATTAATGGTATTCGAGCCGCGGGTACAGTAGCTTGAGTGCTTTTTCTAAAGGGGTAAAGAGGAGTAGCAACTAGGGCTTGAAGTGCCAAAGTACACCTAAAAAGTTTACACCTAAAAATTGTTAGAATGGCTGACAATATTAAAGAGAGTGAAATTAATGTTGATAACTTTGATTTTGCTCATGAGCAAGCTACTAATGATGCTTCAATGCTTGTTAATTATCTTGTTTCTAGGCTTCAACAAGCCATGGGCAATCCATCTCTCCAAAGTGAAGTGCAACGGCAGCTCCGTGCTCACGGGATTCTCCAAGCTCATCACCATGACGAGAGAACACCTAGGAAGCCTCCTTGTGAGACTACCAAAAGAGGTCTCTCTCCGATTCGGGAAGAAGAAGAGAATCCATATGAAGGGCTCAAGAACTTACTTCTTGATGATGCATCTCCTTCCCAAAGGAGAACTCAAGAGCCTCCACCGAAGGAACGAGAAAGAAGCGAGTCTCCCGCCACCTCGGCGGAGATGGCTCCACGAAGACGGCGGGCTAAACGCTCTCCATCACCACCAAAGCGGAGAAGACCATCACACTCTTCTCCACGCCATAATTCAAAGAGGGATGATAAAAAGCAAGAGAAGAAAAAGGCGAGAAAGAGGACACCCTCTTCTCCATCTTCTTTATCCTCTTCCTCTTATGAAAGCTATGGTGAAGACGACAAAGATCAAGACAAGAAAAAGGCGAGAAAGAGGTCACCCTCTTCTCCACCTTCTTCAAATTCTTCATCTTCTGAAGAAAGTGATGGTGCAACTTTTGAACCATCAAAAAGAAGAGGCCATAGGAAATCCTATGCCGCATGGAAGAGGTCGTCCAAGCTGAAGAAATTCAAAGAGGGAGGGAAGAGCATCTCTTTCCTTACCTATGATGGTACCTTCGGTGCTACAGACAAAGTTTTGGCCTTTATCCAGCAATTCGATGCGGCGTTTGGAGATGAGGGCTTCACGGAGTCCTCTAAGCTACGCCATGTAGCTATGCACTTTCAAAAGTCCGCCAGACAATGGTGGTCTAGCCTACGAGCCAACGGTGAAGCTCCACGAACATGGAAGGCTTTAAGAGCTTCCATTATGAAGCAGTTTTTGGCCACCGATGCCAAAGACAAAGTACTCACCGAATGGCGAAGCTTAAAGCTCTCTCCCAATGAATCCATCCACAAATATGTAGACAAGTTTTGGGACCTACAACTCAAAGCCACTGTCTTCAAAAAGTTGGATTTTGGAGAGCAAAAGCAACAATTTTGTGCGGGCTTAACCGAAGAAATGGCGGAGTATGTCAACTCCCAAAGGCCACGTACCATATCGGCGGTAATACACCATACTATGGTGGCCTCGCGAATCAATTTCCAAACGGGGGGTAAAAGAAATAATAAGCCCCCGGAAAACAAAGGTACCAATGAGCCTAAGGGGAAGGACAATGTCCAAAAGTCTCCTAAGGGCAATTCCAACAAAGCTAAAGAGAAGGGAGTTTACAAAGGAAAGAATAAACTCTCTCCTGAAGAGCTTGAGCGTTATCGTAAAGATAACCGGTGTTTCAAGTGCGGCGAACAAGGGCATGCGTACCGCGCTTGTCCCCAAAAGAACAACCGCCAAGATCCTCCTAGAGCTTCTTTGGTTGAAATCCAAGAGGAGGAGATTCACCAAACTCACCACAAAGGATCTCCTCTATGCCATGCTTGGGGAAAGGTAAGAGAACATGATGCTTTTATTCTCTTTGACCCTGGTTCTACTCACAATTTCATATCTATGGAGTTAGCCACCAAGCTAGGCATACAATCCTACGAGATGGGAGATATCCTACCCGCAGACAGTGCCTTCAAGGGGCAAGAAGCTTCAGTCACTCCCTTAATCGGGAAATTGAGGCTTCATGTCCAAGGCTATGTGGACAAAGAGGATTTCTTTATCTCTCCTCTCAAGCATGAGGATGTAATCCTAGGGGCACCATGGTTTGACCGTTTGGCTGCCCATGTTAAATTTCCTGAAAGGAGAATCTCCTTTAAGTTCAGGGAAAAGGACATGTATATAGATGCTAGGGAGATGGGTAACACCATCCCCATTGTACATACACCAGCTTTCAACAAGTCAATAAAGAGCTCTATTTCCGTGTACATGATTTTTGTTAAAGATTCTCAAAATGAACCTAATGCTTTAGCAAAAGAAAATAAAAGCAACCAAAAGGAATTAGAGTTATCCAATTTTCTCAAGGGGTTTCAAGATGTCTTTATTGACGACATCCCTTGTGAGTTACCTCCTAAACGAGGTAATGACGATCATGCAATTGAACTTCTTCCAGGAAGTTCACCGCCTAACAAACCTCCTTATAGAGTTTCTCAAGCTCAACAAGAGGAGATTATGCGGCAAGTGCATGAGTTAATTGAGAAGGGCATGGTTAGGCCTAGCTCATCTCCATTTTGCTCACCTGTGCTATTAGTGCAAAAGAAAGACGGCACATATCGTATGTGTGTCGACTATAGAGCACTAAATAGGATCACTATCAAGAATAGGTTTCCCGTTCCACGGGTAGAAGACCTATTTGATAAGCTACAAGGATCGACCTACTTCAGTAGGATTGACCTAAAAAGTGGCTATCATCAAATAAGGATAGTTGATCAAGACATTGTAAAGACCGCATTTCGTACTACATTTGGTCTTTACGAATACATTGTCATGCCTTTTGGCTTGACTAATGCACCAGCCACATTTAACCGCTTGATGGAGAAGCTGTTCAGACCTCATCGAACCTTCACTGGAGTGTTCTTTGATGATATTATCATCTACTCTAATTCATTAGAGGAACATAAGCAACACCTCCAAGTAATATTTCAAGTTTTAAGAGAGAATAAACTTTATGTTAATCGAAAGAAAAGTGAATTTTTCTTGCAAGAGATTCAATATTTAGGTCACATTATCTCTCAAGATGGAATCCAAATGGATCCATCCAAGTTAGAGGTAATAAAAGGATGGCCTAAACCAAGGAATCTTCATGAACTAAGAAGCTTTATAGGTATGTGTGCATACTATAGACGCTTCATAGAAAAGTTCTCACAAATTGCGGGACCATTACATGACCTAACAAAGAAAAATGTTAGGTATACGTGGTCTGCTAAGGAGAACAATGCTTTCGAAAAGCTTAAAGAAAAGCTTATCTCTCAACCTGTGCTTACACTACCGGATCTCTCAAAACCATTTGAGGTCCAATGTGATGCTTGTGGTGATTGCCTTGGGGCTGTTTTGCTCCAAGAAGGGCACGCCATAGGCTATGAGAGTCGAAGACTCGACCCTGTTGAGCAAGCTCTAGGCATATACGAAAAAGAACTCCTTGCAGTTCTACATGCCTTAGACTCATGGAAGCACTATTTATTGGGGACTCCTTTTATTCTGCGAACGGATCACCAAAGTCTTAAGTACTTCATGACGCAGACCAAGCTCTCCGACAAACAAATGAGGTGGGCAAATTTCCTTTCGCAATTTCATTTTCATATTGCTCACATTGCTGGCAAGCATAATCAAGTAGCCGATGCACTCTCAAGACGATCGAGAGTGAATGCGGTTTCCATAGCAACTCACAATGATCTATCTTTAATGATAGATGAGTATGCTATTGATCCCGATTTTAGAGATGTGATTTCAGCCCTTGCCTTAGGAAAGAAAGAAGAACCATTTACTTTACAAGATGGCTATCTTCTCTATGGCAATAGACTCTGCGTTACTAACTCACTACGTGAGAAAGTAATGTATGAATCTCATGCTCCCCCATATGCGGGGCATAGAGGGATTCAGTCTACCCTAAAGGGAATTGAAACATATTTCTATTGGCCTACCATGAAAGTGAACATACATGAGTATGTTTCCAAATGTGTGGTATGTCAAAAGACAAAATTTGATAGAGGGAAGCAACTTGGATTGCTTCAACCCTTGCCAATTCCTAATTCACCGTGGGAGAGCATATCCATGGATTTTATCTTTGGATTGCCTAAGTCTATCCATGGGAATACGGGAATATGGACGATAGTAGACAGGTTCAGTAAACAAGCTCATTTTATACCTGTCAAAAAGACTATCAAAGCCCATCAAATGGCAACCCTCTTCATTTCACAAATTTTCAAGTACCATGGCTTGCCAATGTCCATAGTGTCGGATAGAGATCCTAGAATGACCAGTAATTTCTGGAAGGGTCTCTTTGAGAATTTAGGAACAAGGCTAAACTTCTCTTCGGCCTATCATCCACAAACTGATGGCCAAAGTGAAATAGCTAACCTAACTATTCTCGATCTACTAAAAGCCTATGTAACGGAAGTAGATCAAAGATCCCAATGGGAGAAGTACTTACCCTTAGTAGAGTATGCTTACAATAACACTGTACATACTTCTACAGGAAAAGCACCTTTCGAGGTAATTGAGGGAAGATCAAAAAGTCCCTTGCTACTTAAGGTACATGGGAAGATCTTCGCTGCAGATGAGTATAGCCGAGACCTACAAGAATCTTTCCAAAAGATTAAGGATGCTATCTCTATCTCACAGCAAAGGCAAAAGGCTGCTGCTGACAAGCACAGAAGAGCCCAAGCCTTTAAAGAAAACGATTGGGTCTTGTTAAAGTTTCCCAAGGCTCGCTTAAGGCACACGACGGGCAAGAATCCTACGGGCCACCAAAAGTACTATGCTAAACTAGCAAAAAGGTACTATGGTCCCTTCCAGATTCTTAGGCCAATCAATGAGATGGCCTATCAACTTAAGTTGCCCAATCATTGGCTCATACACAATGCTTTTCATGTGAGCCTCTTAAAGCCTTACAAAGGAGAGCCACCTCAAGAACCAACTATTGAAGACCCACCGGAGATCGAGGACCACGAGGAGGTGCTGCAGCCCGAGTCCATTCTCCGACATGAAGACAAGGTATTAAGAGGCGGTAAGACTATCCGACGATATCTTATTAAGTTTAAGAATTATCCTTTTGAAGATGCTAGATGGATGCAAGGCATACAATTAAAGGATAACCTAAACCTTGTCAATGCTTACAATGCTTCCCAAGAGTAAGCAAATGTACAAAATGTTAAAAAAATGAACAAAAATTTTTGTCTTATAAGACTCTCTTTTTCTTTATTTGTGCACAAAAATAAAGTAGTATGCATGCTTAGATCAAGTTTGTGGAGACGACGTCTCCCAAACACCAAGTAGAGCTTGTCACTCTACTATGGAAGACTGATAGGACTAATGTGCAGACATGCTTGCGGCAGCCTCAGGCTCTCAAGCGCCAAATGGACTAGTCATCCATTATGGAATGATGTCGTAGGGTAACATAGGGATCCTCTACCCGCTAAGAAAAGGACTCATGCATATGCTTTATCTTCTCTACACCATAGTCGAGGACGACTATGATTTCAAGAGAGAGGTAATGTCATAATAATCAATATCTAATTCTCCTAAATGATTTTCTCATATTAAACTGATCATTTAATGTGGGGAAGTGCCAAGGGAGAAAAAGCTAGAATATTGGTTAAGTTAGCAGACCGGCCACAGTAGGGATCCAAAGGAGGGAAAATAGGGATCCAAAGGGGGGGCCATCTGCAAAAGAGCCATGTGAAACAACGGGCTAAAAAGACCCTAAGGTTCAGCCCATTAAGACTTCCAAAATGCTAAGGTTCCAAAATTCAAAGGTTGTGTCCAAAGGTCAACCTTAGGGAAAATTGGATGCTTAGTGTGTGTGCCCAAAAAGTCTTTCTGCATCCCTACATGGGAGGTGGCGAGCCCCAAAGCTAGGGGATGAGAGAGAAAACCACACACACACACACAGGCTCCCTTTACACAAAGGGAATGAGGGACACATGTCAGCTCCCTAGGCCAGATGCCCACAAGGTGTGCCCAATTCCTATTGGAAGACCCTTGAAGTGGACCAATGAGAATTAAGCTAGAGTAAATCTAGTTTAATTAATTTAAAAACATTTAATAAAAGAAACCAATAAGAATTAAGTGTCCTAGAAGACTATTGGGCAGTCTCCCAAGGGGTCCAATGAGCATTCAGAAGCCCCATGGCTTGCCTGATTCCTATTGGCCAGGAGGCAAAGGGGTCCAATGAGAGTTTAGTTTAATTATTTAATTATCTAAAGCTCTCACAAAAGGGGAAAGGGGGACACATGTCAGAAGGCTATCACTTATGCTGCTTAATTCCTATTGGCTTGACCTGGGGAGGTCCAATGAGGAAAAAGCCAGCCTAACTTAGCAGCTAGGGCTCGCCCAAGAGAGAGGGGGGGCTGATTTTTGCTGGGCATTCACTCTCACACTCTCACACTTGACTATGTGTGAAGGAAAAACACTCTATCTCCTCCCAAGCTTTAATGGAGAGCTCATCACCTACTCCAAGCTTGTGAGATAGAAGCCTACATCAACACTCTCTTGGCATGTGGATGCAAATCCAACCAAGAGCCAAGCTTCAATGCATGCTCATCTTCTCTACCAAGCTAATTACTAAGCTAAGCTATGCTAATATGAGTGATTATGTGAGGAGATGTACTTCTTTCTCGTAAGATACTTCTTTTTCCTCTCAATCTACTCTCATACCCTGCTAGCTCTCACCATCTTCGAAGGTGTGTGAGGTCTTGGGTCTGAGAACGGGGATAATTCAAGTTGTGTTTGATTAAGTGTTTTGCTTGGTGTATGAAGCTTCCATCTTCATTGCACTAGCTAGTCTTGAAGGAACACAAAGAATTGTATTGTACAATGTCTCTCTTGATGGGAGAAACCATAATACAAAGCCTTTTGGAGGGGGGACCGGCTCCATGCAAATCCGGTCCTCAACTGTTGTCAATAGTTTAATTGCTCTCTCTTTTGAAAGTATTGTCGATGCTATCTAACTAGGTGTTATGCTTTTTGTTGCTCTCTCCACCCAAGCACTCTTGTAATTATCATTAGGAATCTATTCTAATGAAATGCCCACTATGTTCATGCTAATTTCCGCTACAAATAAGATTCTAGGCCATTAAATGTTACATTGGTATCAGAGCTCAAGGTTTCTCTTTTCTTGCTCAAGAAGGGAGGTCCTCAAGCTAGCTACAAATGGTTGGTATTATTAATTGCCTGTGAGTAAGTAGAATAGGGATTTTTCAGCCTTGCAGTGCGCCTGCCTTTGTGCAGTTAACGGGGCATCACCGTCGAGAGCTATGGTCTTAATAGTGGAGTCCTACGGGGCTTGCCTACGGCTTAACCACTATTGAGCTATTAGAAGCTTGACAGGAGCCGGTGCTGTTTTGGTGTCGAAAGACCCTCTCTTCTATTCCTTGCAATTAATGGTATTCGAGCCGCGGGTACAGTAGCTTGAGTGCTTTTTCTAAAGGGGTAAAGAGGAGTAGCAACTAGGGCTTGAAGTGCCAAAGTACACCTAAAAAGTTTACACCTAAAAATTGTTAGAATGGCTGACAATATTAAAGAGAGTGAAATTAATGTTGATAACTTTGATTTTGCTCATGAGCAAGCTACTAATGATGCTTCAATGCTTGTTAATTATCTTGTTTCTAGGCTTCAACAAGCCATGGGCAATCCATCTCTCCAAAGTGAAGTGCAACGGCAGCTCCGTGCTCACGGGATTCTCCAAGCTCATCACCATGACGAGAGAACACCTAGGAAGCCTCCTTGTGAGACTACCAAAAGAGGTCTCTCTCCGATTCGGGAAGAAGAAGAGAATCCATATGAAGGGCTCAAGAACTTACTTCTTGATGATGCATCTCCTTCCCAAAGGAGAACTCAAGAGCCTCCACCGAAGGAACGAGAAAGAAGCGAGTCTCCCGCCACCTCGGCGGAGATGGCTCCACGAAGACGGCGGGCTAAACGCTCTCCATCACCACCAAAGCGGAGAAGACCATCACACTCTTCTCCACGCCATAATTCAAAGAGGGATGATAAAAAGCAAGAGAAGAAAAAGGCGAGAAAGAGGACACCCTCTTCTCCATCTTCTTTATCCTCTTCCTCTTATGAAAGCTATGGTGAAGACGACAAAGATCAAGACAAGAAAAAGGCGAGAAAGAGGTCACCCTCTTCTCCACCTTCTTCAAATTCTTCATCTTCTGAAGAAAGTGATGGTGCAACTTTTGAACCATCAAAAAGAAGAGGCCATAGGAAATCCTATGCCGCATGGAAGAGGTCGTCCAAGCTGAAGAAATTCAAAGAGGGAGGGAAGAGCATCTCTTTCCTTACCTATGATGGTACCTTCGGTGCTACAGACAAAGTTTTGGCCTTTATCCAGCAATTCGATGCGGCGTTTGGAGATGAGGGCTTCACGGAGTCCTCTAAGCTACGCCATGTAGCTATGCACTTTCAAAAGTCCGCCAGACAATGGTGGTCTAGCCTACGAGCCAACGGTGAAGCTCCACGAACATGGAAGGCTTTAAGAGCTTCCATTATGAAGCAGTTTTTGGCCACCGATGCCAAAGACAAAGTACTCACCGAATGGCGAAGCTTAAAGCTCTCTCCCAATGAATCCATCCACAAATATGTAGACAAGTTTTGGGACCTACAACTCAAAGCCACTGTCTTCAAAAAGTTGGATTTTGGAGAGCAAAAGCAACAATTTTGTGCGGGCTTAACCGAAGAAATGGCGGAGTATGTCAACTCCCAAAGGCCACGTACCATATCGGCGGTAATACACCATACTATGGTGGCCTCGCGAATCAATTTCCAAACGGGGGGTAAAAGAAATAATAAGCCCCCGGAAAACAAAGGTACCAATGAGCCTAAGGGGAAGGACAATGTCCAAAAGTCTCCTAAGGGCAATTCCAACAAAGCTAAAGAGAAGGGAGTTTACAAAGGAAAGAATAAACTCTCTCCTGAAGAGCTTGAGCGTTATCGTAAAGATAACCGGTGTTTCAAGTGCGGCGAACAAGGGCATGCGTACCGCGCTTGTCCCCAAAAGAACAACCGCCAAGATCCTCCTAGAGCTTCTTTGGTTGAAATCCAAGAGGAGGAGATTCACCAAACTCACCACAAAGGATCTCCTCTATGCCATGCTTGGGGAAAGGTAAGAGAACATGATGCTTTTATTCTCTTTGACCCTGGTTCTACTCACAATTTCATATCTATGGAGTTAGCCACCAAGCTAGGCATACAATCCTACGAGATGGGAGATATCCTACCCGCAGACAGTGCCTTCAAGGGGCAAGAAGCTTCAGTCACTCCCTTAATCGGGAAATTGAGGCTTCATGTCCAAGGCTATGTGGACAAAGAGGATTTCTTTATCTCTCCTCTCAAGCATGAGGATGTAATCCTAGGGGCACCATGGTTTGACCGTTTGGCTGCCCATGTTAAATTTCCTGAAAGGAGAATCTCCTTTAAGTTCAGGGAAAAGGACATGTATATAGATGCTAGGGAGATGGGTAACACCATCCCCATTGTACATACACCAGCTTTCAACAAGTCAATAAAGAGCTCTATTTCCGTGTACATGATTTTTGTTAAAGATTCTCAAAATGAACCTAATGCTTTAGCAAAAGAAAATAAAAGCAACCAAAAGGAATTAGAGTTATCCAATTTTCTCAAGGGGTTTCAAGATGTCTTTATTGACGACATCCCTTGTGAGTTACCTCCTAAACGAGGTAATGACGATCATGCAATTGAACTTCTTCCAGGAAGTTCACCGCCTAACAAACCTCCTTATAGAGTTTCTCAAGCTCAACAAGAGGAGATTATGCGGCAAGTGCATGAGTTAATTGAGAAGGGCATGGTTAGGCCTAGCTCATCTCCATTTTGCTCACCTGTGCTATTAGTGCAAAAGAAAGACGGCACATATCGTATGTGTGTCGACTATAGAGCACTAAATAGGATCACTATCAAGAATAGGTTTCCCGTTCCACGGGTAGAAGACCTATTTGATAAGCTACAAGGATCGACCTACTTCAGTAGGATTGACCTAAAAAGTGGCTATCATCAAATAAGGATAGTTGATCAAGACATTGTAAAGACCGCATTTCGTACTACATTTGGTCTTTACGAATACATTGTCATGCCTTTTGGCTTGACTAATGCACCAGCCACATTTAACCGCTTGATGGAGAAGCTGTTCAGACCTCATCGAACCTTCACTGGAGTGTTCTTTGATGATATTATCATCTACTCTAATTCATTAGAGGAACATAAGCAACACCTCCAAGTAATATTTCAAGTTTTAAGAGAGAATAAACTTTATGTTAATCGAAAGAAAAGTGAATTTTTCTTGCAAGAGATTCAATATTTAGGTCACATTATCTCTCAAGATGGAATCCAAATGGATCCATCCAAGTTAGAGGTAATAAAAGGATGGCCTAAACCAAGGAATCTTCATGAACTAAGAAGCTTTATAGGTATGTGTGCATACTATAGACGCTTCATAGAAAAGTTCTCACAAATTGCGGGACCATTACATGACCTAACAAAGAAAAATGTTAGGTATACGTGGTCTGCTAAGGAGAACAATGCTTTCGAAAAGCTTAAAGAAAAGCTTATCTCTCAACCTGTGCTTACACTACCGGATCTCTCAAAACCATTTGAGGTCCAATGTGATGCTTGTGGTGATTGCCTTGGGGCTGTTTTGCTCCAAGAAGGGCACGCCATAGGCTATGAGAGTCGAAGACTCGACCCTGTTGAGCAAGCTCTAGGCATATACGAAAAAGAACTCCTTGCAGTTCTACATGCCTTAGACTCATGGAAGCACTATTTATTGGGGACTCCTTTTATTCTGCGAACGGATCACCAAAGTCTTAAGTACTTCATGACGCAGACCAAGCTCTCCGACAAACAAATGAGGTGGGCAAATTTCCTTTCGCAATTTCATTTTCATATTGCTCACATTGCTGGCAAGCATAATCAAGTAGCCGATGCACTCTCAAGACGATCGAGAGTGAATGCGGTTTCCATAGCAACTCACAATGATCTATCTTTAATGATAGATGAGTATGCTATTGATCCCGATTTTAGAGATGTGATTTCAGCCCTTGCCTTAGGAAAGAAAGAAGAACCATTTACTTTACAAGATGGCTATCTTCTCTCTATGGCAATAGACTCTGCGTTACTAACTCACTACGTGAGAAAGTAATGTATGAATCTCATGCTCCCCCATATGCGGGGCATAGAGGGATTCAGTCTACCCTAAAGGGAATTGAAACATATTTCTATTGGCCTACCATGAAAGTGAACATACATGAGTATGTTTCCAAATGTGTGGTATGTCAAAAGACAAAATTTGATAGAGGGAAGCAACTTGGATTGCTTCAACCCTTGCCAATTCCTAATTCACCGTGGGAGAGCATATCCATGGATTTTATCTTTGGATTGCCTAAGTCTATCCATGGGAATACGGGAATATGGACGATAGTAGACAGGTTCAGTAAACAAGCTCATTTTATACCTGTCAAAAAGACTATCAAAGCCCATCAAATGGCAACCCTCTTCATTTCACAAATTTTCAAGTACCATGGCTTGCCAATGTCCATAGTGTCGGATAGAGATCCTAGAATGACCAGTAATTTCTGGAAGGGTCTCTTTGAGAATTTAGGAACAAGGCTAAACTTCTCTTCGGCCTATCATCCACAAACTGATGGCCAAAGTGAAATAGCTAACCTAACTATTCTCGATCTACTAAAAGCCTATGTAACGGAAGTAGATCAAAGATCCCAATGGGAGAAGTACTTACCCTTAGTAGAGTATGCTTACAATAACACTGTACATACTTCTACAGGAAAAGCACCTTTCGAGGTAATTGAGGGAAGATCAAAAAGTCCCTTGCTACTTAAGGTACATGGGAAGATCTTCGCTGCAGATGAGTATAGCCGAGACCTACAAGAATCTTTCCAAAAGATTAAGGATGCTATCTCTATCTCACAGCAAAGGCAAAAGGCTGCTGCTGACAAGCACAGAAGAGCCCAAGCCTTTAAAGAAAACGATTGGGTCTTGTTAAAGTTTCCCAAGGCTCGCTTAAGGCACACGACGGGCAAGAATCCTACGGGCCACCAAAAGTACTATGCTAAACTAGCAAAAAGGTACTATGGTCCCTTCCAGATTCTTAGGCCAATCAATGAGATGGCCTATCAACTTAAGTTGCCCAATCATTGGCTCATACACAATGCTTTTCATGTGAGCCTCTTAAAGCCTTACAAAGGAGAGCCACCTCAAGAACCAACTATTGAAGACCCACCGGAGATCGAGGACCACGAGGAGGTGCTGCAGCCCGAGTCCATTCTCCGACATGAAGACAAGGTATTAAGAGGCGGTAAGACTATCCGACGATATCTTATTAAGTTTAAGAATTATCCTTTTGAAGATGCTAGATGGATGCAAGGCATACAATTAAAGGATAACCTAAACCTTGTCAATGCTTACAATGCTTCCCAAGAGTAAGCAAATGTACAAAATGTTAAAAAAATGAACAAAAATTTTTGTCTTATAAGACTCTCTTTTTCTTTATTTGTGCACAAAAATAAAGTAGTATGCATGCTTAGATCAAGTTTGTGGAGACGACGTCTCCCAAACACCAAGTAGAGCTTGTCACTCTACTATGGAAGACTGATAGGACTAATGTGCAGACATGCTTGCGGCAGCCTCAGGCTCTCAAGCGCCAAATGGACTAGTCATCCATTATGGAATGATGTCGTAGGGTAACATAGGGATCCTCTACCCGCTAAGAAAAGGACTCATGCATATGCTTTATCTTCTCTACACCATAGTCGAGGACGACTATGATTTCAAGAGAGAGGTAATGTCATAATAATCAATATCTAATTCTCCTAAATGATTTTCTCATATTAAACTGATCATTTAATGTGGGGAAGTGCCAAGGGAGAAAAAGCTAGAATATTGGTTAAGTTAGCAGACCGGCCACAGTAGGGATCCAAAGGAGGGAAAATAGGGATCCAAAGGGGGGGCCATCTGCAAAAGAGCCATGTGAAACAACGGGCTAAAAAGACCCTAAGGTTCAGCCCATTAAGACTTCCAAAATGCTAAGGTTCCAAAATTCAAAGGTTGTGTCCAAAGGTCAACCTTAGGGAAAATTGGATGCTTAGTGTGTGTGCCCAAAAAGTCTTTCTGCATCCCTACATGGGAGGGGGCGAGCCCCAAAGCTAGGGGATGAGAGAGAAAACCACACACACACACACAGGCTCCCTTTACACAAAGGGAATGAGGGACACATGTCAGCTCCCTAGGCCAGATGCCCACAAGGTGTGCCCAATTCCTATTGGAAGACCCTTGAAGTGGACCAATGAGAATTAAGCTAGAGTAAATCTAGTTTAATTAATTTAAAAACATTTAATAAAAGAAACCAATAAGAATTAAGTGTCCTAGAAGACTATTGGGCAGTCTCCCAAGGGGTCCAATGAGCATTCAGAAGCCCCATGGCTTGCCTGATTCCTATTGGCCAGGAGGCAAAGGGGTCCAATGAGAGTTTAGTTTAATTATTTAATTATCTAAAGCTCTCACAAAAGGGGAAAGGGGGACACATGTCAGAAGGCTATCACTTATGCTGCTTAATTCCTATTGGCTTGACCTGGGGAGGTCCAATGAGGAAAAAGCCAGCCTAACTTAGCAGCTAGGGCTCGCCCAAGAGAGAGGGGGGGCTGATTTTTGCTGGGCATTCACTCTCACACTCTCACACTTGACCATGTGTGAAGGAAAAACACTCTATCTCCTCCCAAGCTTTAATGGAGAGCTCATCACCTACTCCAAGCTTGTGAGATAGAAGCCTACATCAACACTCTCTTGGCATGTGGATGCAAATCCAACCAAGAGCCAAGCTTCAATGCATGCTCATCTTCTCTACCAAGCTAATTACTAAGCTAAGCTATGCTAATATGAGTGATTATGTGAGGAGATGTACTTCTTTCTCGTAAGATACTTCTTTTTCCTCTCAATCTACTCTCATACCCTGCTAGCTCTCACCATCTTCGAAGGTGTGTGAGGTCTTGGGTCTGAGAACGGGGATAATTCAAGTTGTGTTTGATTAAGTGTTTTGCTTGGTGTATGAAGCTTCCATCTTCATTGCACTAGCTAGTCTTGAAGGAACACAAAGAATTGTATTGTACAATGTCTCTCTTGATGGGAGAAACCATAATACAAAGCCTTTTGGAGGGGGGACCGGCTCCATGCAAATCCGGTCCTCAACTGTTGTCAATAGTTTAATTGCTCTCTCTTTTGAAAGTATTGTCGATGCTATCTAACTAGGTGTTATGCTTTTTGTTGCTCTCTCCACCCAAGCACTCTTGTAATTATCATTAGGAATCTATTCTAATGAAATGCCCACTATGTTCATGCTAATTTCCGCTACAAATAAGATTCTAGGCCATTAAATGTTACATTGGTGATCTTGCCGATGTCACTCTTTACCAAAATGTTGTTGGATGCCTTATTTATGTATGCAATATGAGACCAGATATTCAGTTTGTTGTCTCCCAGGTCAACAGATTTATGCATAGCCCAGGGTCTAAGCATTGGCAGGCTGTCAAGTGGACCTTTCGCTACTTTAGTGACACTTTACATCCGGGGCTGTTTTATCCCAAGGGAGGATCATTGCCGCCATATTTATATGCTTTTTTGAACTTAGATTGGGCTGGTCGTTTTGGCACACAAGTGTCCACAAGTGGTTTCTTTTTCATGCTTGGTAGTTCATGCATATCATGGTTGAGTAAGAAGAAACCTACTATGGCCCCACTTCCAGTTGTGAGACTGAGTACAGGGTAGTCTTCATAGCTACGGTTGAGTTTGTATGGCTTAGAGGCCTTATGATTGATTTACGTGTTGGATAGGACATTGTCAACATCATCTACACTGATAGTTAGAACACATTGGCAGCTGTGAGGAGCCCAATTTTTTATGCTTGCACAAAGCACATTGAGGTGCATTACCACTATGTCAGGGAGAGGCTCTCAGAAGGAGAGATCAACTTGGCTTATGTGCCAACACAGGACAACCTCGCAGATCTTTTCACAAAGGCATTGTCTCATGAAAAGCTTTGGGCTTACTCCCCTTTGTGGACTGATCATGTCCTCAGGGCATGACACTTCCATATACTCTATGTGATAGCTCTTGTTCACCACATCACTCCTATGGGGGATTTGTTACCATATACATGTGGTAGTGATGTCTGTGAACACACTTAGGACCGTCGAGACATTTTTTCCCTCACTAAGAGGTTTTTCCCCCTATGCATTGTATATACGTCCATCACTCTAGGGCTATCTTATCTTTCCATTGTTACTTAAGTAATACACTCTCCGTTGTGTTCCTTGAGCTTC
Source organism: Adiantum capillus-veneris (assembly GCF_014529385.1). Classification (NCBI taxonomy): domain Eukaryota; kingdom Viridiplantae; phylum Streptophyta; class Polypodiopsida; order Polypodiales; family Pteridaceae; genus Adiantum; species Adiantum capillus-veneris. The sequence goes on along the minus strand of NC_140953.1, from coordinate 80,286,000 downwards.
CTTCATCTTCTCCAAGTTGTATGCATTTCCTTGCAACCCTATTTCCAACATACCCACCTTGAGATCTTGCACACCACTTTCCCACAGTTTTGGTCCCCTTACCTCCCCCTCTTAAATGCATTGTGCTACTTAGTTCGTAGGCACAATAGGCTTTGCATTCAAGGAGCTTGCACCCATTTTCTGTAGTCATTGAATAACATCATTTCAGTGTCCAAATATGGTTGAGCATGTATCATACTTTGTGCAAGTGCTGCCTATAATTGCAGCAATCACATGGCCATGTAGTGAGTGTTAGCTCATGTTGAGCTTGACGTTTTTACACAATCAAGACTTGATTAAGAGTTGTAGGGAAAAACCTAGTCCAATTGCATTTGATTGTGTTCTATTTGAGTGTAGCTAGATCCAATTAGTTGTTAGTGTTCCAATTTAATGCATTTCCGATCTAATTGGATGTAGCTATTTTCTGCATTCACACTTAATTCAATTAGGTTCAATTGAATGCAGTTTGGTTGAATTGAGTGTACTAGAGTCCAATGAATGCCCAAGGGAAGCCAATCTACCTCTCTTGAAAGCAATTTGGACCTATAGCAGATGGACCTAAACCGAAATGAGTCTTATAGGTATAATTAAATGGAGTTGGTTCCTGCTAGTGTGAAGTAAATTTAAGTGCAATTGCACACAATTGAGTCTAATCTAGCAAGATGACAACCATTTAGGGGATTTGTAATCAATGATAGGGCCATATTTTCAAAAGTTTTTGACTGCATTTGAAGGGGATCGGGGAGCACCACAGACGGAGAGTGAGAGAGAGAGAGAGAAGGAGACACACACAGGATGTGGGTGGGGAGACTCAAAAGAGTGAGCAGCCCCCTATACACTTATGCTATGTATAAGGTATACAAGTTAGTGGGCGCCCAGACTCTGGGCGACCGGGCAAGGCACAGACGCCTATACCCCAACAACCTCCCACTTAAAGGCGAATGTGCCTTTAAGCAAGGGAACCTAGTCTAAAGACTACAAAAGGCGAGAGAAAACCGCTCTCAACCGATGCCCACTGGCTGGCTGTGATCGTGTGCATCCGGCTGTCCTGCTCCCGTGTAAGTCCATACACCACTAGACGTATTGCACACGTATTGCAAGTATGTACGCAATACCTGCATATCTCCCTCGTGCACTATGCCATCATCAGTCAACAAACGACTGACAACCCCAACTGCAAATGCTCCCACTGCAGCTGCGATATCCGATCTCAAGATCAACATCTCATACATGAGACCACCGAATGCCGATGCAATGCTAGCGGGCCCTGTTAGCTCTACGGAGCATGCATCAACATATATATCCCTGGAAATAGGCATCTCTGACTGACAAGGTGTGTCAGCCACATGCATCTCCTGTCTGTCCACAAAAGACGCATCAACCTGTCGTGCAACCTCAGAGCAAACCAGCTGCTCTAGGTGTCTGCTGGAAGACATATCTTGCACAACTATATCCCCGTGCTCACTTTTGAGCATAGAAAGGAATGATTGCATAATCGCTGACGTCTCAGCCTCCTCTGCAATCATCCACTGCAAACATGACCACTCAATCTGCTGTGACTCACTAGGGCTCTCATGCTCTAACTCCGTATGCATAGACTCTTGCACAACGTCCTCCTGTCGTGACTCACTAGAGCAAGACCGCTCTACCTGTCTATCCTGCATAGAAGTATCTCGCACAACTGACTCTCTGCTTTGCTCAGTCACTAGCAAAGCATGCATGTATGACTCTGTCACCTCTCTGTGTGACTGCTCAAGTCGTGCCCCAACTGTGTGCACAACGAGCTCACTACTCTGCACTCCATGCAAAGTACCCTGCAACCCATGAGCAAAAGAGACTCGCCTGCTCTCTCGCTCTCTACCTGGCTGCGGATCACAGAGACAACACCGTCTCTCTCGTGATCCACATGCAATGGGTAACCTGTACCACTCCTGGCACCTCTCGCAATCACTAGCGAACCCAAATGCATCACAAAATCTCGCTCTCGTAGCGAAATCTGACATCCACAATCTCTAAGCTGACCAATCGAGATCAAACTCACTGTCAAATTTGGTACATAGCGCACATGTCGTAACAAGTAAGATGCACCACTCGGTAATGATAGTCTCACATCTCCTGCACCTGCTATCACATGCACCGATCCATCGGTCAAACGTACACTGCCAAGCATCTCGCTAGAATAGCTACAAAACCATGCACGATGCGGCGTGACATGAAACATAGCATCTGCGTCTAGCAACCACTGCGAAGGGAGTGCACTATCCACATGTATAGCATCTCGTGTATAGCTCGAGGTAAAAGTGACATCCCCGTCACTAGTATACTCCGACACTACATGTGCCTCAACTGTCAAAGCAACTGAGTCCATGGCATCACTACATACATCTCTGAGACTGCCATGTCTCCTACGATGTCGCATACGACGAAAACAGCATCGTCTAACGTGTCCAGAATGACCATAATACCAACATGTCACCTGTCGGCGTACTCGTGAATGTACATGTCTCACACGAGTCCGTGATGACTCATATCTATCATACATTTTATGTAATCTGCACCAAAGTGCTCTCGAAGTAGTCTCATACATAACAAGAGCATATACAGATTCCGCAAGGTGCAAAGAGAGTGTAGATAGTGCCATCTCCTCTAGCTCCTGCCACTGATCGTCAGACATGTTTGAAGGTCTACCTGCATCACCACTCAATGGTCGATGCAACCCTCACTGTGTCAATGCATCAAGCATACACTCTCTCCATGCCACAAAGTCTGACCCATCAAACACGCGCATCTGTGAGAGGTCACAATCTGATCGATCACCTGTCTCTGCCATGAGCACAATGTAGCAAACTAGAAAGCAAAACCACCTCACCAACAACACCTGGAAGCTGTCTACAAATATGGCCAGAAACACAATGTAAAACCTGTGAGACACACTCCAAAATAGAGCTCCCGCAATGTCAATACAAGCCTCGCATGCTCTAGTATCACACTGCAATCTGTGAGCTAATCACCAAGCCCACACTGTGCGGTATCGATGCATACACACGCACAAATCTCCCACCTGCAGAAAACACCGCACGCAAATGATGAGTGCAACCTACAATCTCTACCTAGATCGCATAAATGATACGCATAAAACTCTTGGGAAAATTTCGCCAGAGTTTCGACGCACAATGGCTATCAACACAAAATAACCATTTTCCTGCAAGCTCAATACAATGAGCAATCAATGCGCATCAAACTACACTCAACATACATCAACGGAGTGACCGCGCATAAGCAAACGCCAAAAGATTTGCAATTCGGAAACTTGATCAATGCGAAAACAATGCTCTCAAGAGAGCTCACCGGTACTTGAAAGTGCTCATCAAAATGCATGTATAATGGGCATCAACCATGCGCCATAACCATATGCAAACCATCCGCAAAGACCATGAATCCAAGCACAAAATCACTGCCAAAGTATCCTGTGAAAACCAGTGAAAGAAGCTCCACCTGTGTGCTCCAAAAAACTGCGTCTCTCAAGAGACCGCCTCGATGGTGTGTAAACGCCTCTGTACTTCGTTGCCCAAGTCTACCAAAAAACCCTCAAACCACAAGCTTAACACAAGCTTCAATTGCATATTCAGCTCAGAATTTATGCACTCAACATCAAGCATCTCCCGTGCTTCCAAAAGTGCATCAAACTCGCACACAATGCGACAACAGAAAATTTGGAATTTCTGTATACAGTCAGTCTGAGCTGAATATCAGCAAAACTATGAGGAATTTGCAAAAAGTTTCTTCTGCAAAGTTGTAGACCACGTCGAGACGGATGGGCATGCTAGACAGAATTCTCAGATTTGCATTCTACAAGGAGAAAAATGAATTTGAAAACTGTGCTGCTGCGCACACAGTTTTAGGGCAGCACCTTCACTTACACACAATCTTCCACACTCCTTTCTGAGCTGCCACAAGAGCATACATCACTCTCAACTGATCTCACAAGCTCCCATTGCATTCTCACAAAGCTTCTAAGCTTTCTTAATCTCTCTACCGTCGAGAGCGAGCGAGCTATCGCCTCGAAGCTCTCAAAGTCGTCGTGCTCTCCGCGGTCACCATAGCTCTGATACCAATTGAAGGGGATCGGGGAGCACCACAGACGGAGAGTGAGAGAGAGAGAGAAGGAGACACACACACGATGTGGGTGGGGAGACTCAAAAGAGTGAGCAGCCCCCTATACACTTATGCTATGTATAAGGTATACAAGTCAGTGGGCGCCCAAACTTTGGGCGGCCGGGCAAGGCACAAACGCCTATACCCCAACAACATTTATGTTTTATCCAAATATGATTGACCATGCACTATACTATCTCTGACCAATAATTGGGCTTCACTTTCTAGGTTTATGCTTCATTTTAAATGGCAATGTGAAACACAAATCCCAATTACCATGAGGGTATTATCTTTTACACAAGACAATTTATCAGATAGGGATGTCTATAAACTTCCTTCTTAAGACAATCTTGCGAGGTTATTCTTAGTCTCCAAAGCTGCCAAAGAAGTGCGATAAATTTGTTAAGAATTGAAAATCACATTTGCTTATCAAATTCTAAACCTAATTTTGACCTTCATAGTTCATAGTAGGGAGTTTTCCTATCATCCATGTTTGCTAAGAAAGACAAAGTCTTCTTGAAATTAAAAATTGCTAATGATCTTAGCACTCTTTGTAAAGGGAAGTCCTTTCCATAACCCTACTTTGTGCAACACAAAGAAATTTTCACGCACCTAACTCTATGAGAATAAAAGAGTATCTCACAACGCCTCAAGATCAACATTTGAGACCTCTTTCATACTCGCTAGACGAAGGTCAATGCTTGCTTTTAAGAGGTTGATAAAGGGAATGTGTTCAAGGGAATGCATTGAGTACACAGCCTTCATGAAGCAGGAGTGCATTTTGCTTCAGCTAGACCTGGACAAGGTGTATGATAAGATTATGTGGTCCTTCATTGAAAATATCATGAAATCATTGGGCTTTGGGACTTGCCTTTGTCGACTTATGCACACTCTGGGTGATGTTCAATGACAGAATTGTGGGCTCCTTTGAAGCCAGAAGATCTATCAAGCATGCCCTTAGGTACTCAGGAAGGAGCTAGAGATTGTGCAAACATTTGATGTGGCTTCGAGGTTGAAGTGTAGTATTGAGAACCCTCTAGACTGATCTCCCTAACGAAAAATGACCCATCAGTCTGGTCAAGGGAGATTGTGTCTAAAGGAAGGATATTTCTACATTTGGGCATCCCCTTCGGCATGGAAGTTACACACAAGTAAAGGTTCCGGTGGGTCCCGGAGAAGATCCAAAGAAAAATGAGAAGGTGGGAGTATGTGTTGCTTCTCTTCCCGAGTTGGGTCAAAGTGATCAATTGATTTCTGCTTCCTTATATTGCCTTCACTAGCTCGCTCCTCAAAATAGCCAAATGTGATTGGAAGGAGTTTTTGAAACCTATTAAAAGATTCTTATGGAAAAACAACACCAAAGACTTGTTGCCATGGCAATGGGCACAGTGGGAAGTTATTGCTTGATCGATAGTCCAAGGTGGCCTCGGAATTCTCAACCTTGTTGTTCATGGTGAGGCCCTGTGTGCCAAGTTTGTGGTCTCAATCACAAAACAAGACTGGTCTTGGGCTATCATGACCAAGGATATGATAGACAAGGCAAAACTTTGTTCTAAAGGTGGTCAAGTGAAAGGAATCGAGGTGCATGACAAACTATTAGCTCCGAGGTGGTCTAGCTTGAGACTGGGTGGCATCACGAGAGAGCTGGTGCGAAAGTGCAATAGAGCAATATGGATACTGGAATGGGGTGAATTAGCTAGATACTTCCAAAACTCCATCTCGCACTCGTTTCTTGGTTGTCTAAAGGTGCTGGTGTAATTATGAACCCTTATTGGAGAGAAATTGTAGAAGGATGAACAATAAAGGACTCCAACAATTGATCCACTTCCGGATGGAAACAACAAGTGCTAGAAATCTTCTTTCCAGTTGGCTGCCCAGTTTCAACTCAATGGCACTAGGAAGCTACTTGTCAACAGAGTTGTAGAAGGCATGGACAATAATCTCATGCCGATCTACGAATCTACTTTTGAGTGGAAATCTTGGAAATGGCCCATGAGTATCCAATTCTTTAAGCCTCATACCAAGGGCATCTACCAAGTGTTAATACACGAGACTTATTGGTTCACCCCTTTGAACAAACAATGGAAGAAACAATGGTCAAAAGTTGGATGGGCACAAAGAACATTTGGAATCCACAGTGGCCTCATTTTATGAAGGTATTTATGTGGAAGGTGTTGTGGGGAGCTTTGGCATCAAGATTCAGGCATGTGGTATTGGGTTCGATAGATGTTCAGGATGCAGATTGGCTAGCAAAGACCTCGCCCACCTTTTCATGGAATGCCTGGGAATTAGAGGCTTGGCAAGGAAGGTGTGACAATGGATACAAAGAACATGGAAGATTGGGTTTTTTAAGAAGGATCCATGCCTTGGTGGGAAACAATTTCGAAGTCATGCATTTCTTTAGTAATATATGGAAAGTTAGGAACTGCCATGTATTTGATAGCGACCTCTATGTAGCTAGCTTCTCAGAGATTGTACAAGAAATTAAGGAGAAATATGTGTGATACGTAAAAGGAAAACTCAGATGATTGGTTTAGGTAAAGGACTGGGATTTTGGTAATAGTATTAATGCGTATTACTTACTAGGCTCTAATGTAACCAATCTGCCCCTCAAGGCTCGACATGCGCTTGAGGCTGATTGTATATTTCTTGGTGGCATTCTAATACAATCACTCACAATTGTGAGTTCAAAAAAAAAAAAGGTCTACCTTCTTAGTGTTATGCAATCGATGCAGTGCACAATGGTAAGCAAAGATACTAGGTAGCTTGTTTTCTATGGATTATATAAAGCCCTAGAATCTTTTTTTTTCCAAACTCACAATAGTGAGTATATTTATATACTAAATGGAAAGGGAAGCCACCCTTAGACCATAGACAACATCGGGACACACAGCCTGGGTTGCCACCAAGGAGGAAGCCCTGCCACAACCCACCCCTTGACCGCCAAGACATGGCAACGAGAGTCGAAAGAGTCATCTTTCTTTGTCTTTTGCTCAAGCAAGCTGACAATGTTTGTCTTGTTACCCTTGACCTTCAATAGATGGCTGACGAGATCCATTTGTATGCCCCGAGTTTCACTTGCATTCGACTCAGGTTGACTAGATACACTTGATAATCGTGTCTAAGTGATAGGGTTATCCATGGAATTTGGTTTATCCTGCTTCTCCTCAATATAATCTCAATGCTTAGCTCACCAGATGGATTGACCGGTGCTACTGATTCCTCTTGCATCTCCACTATCCGGCAATCCTTCTCTTTAGCCCCACCTTCCCGCTTGCCTCAGCATCTTCACTAGTCTTTATTTCCATCTTATCAACATCCACTAAAGGCTTGATCTCTCTAGTGACCCGCCTCCAAGTAGTCCCGATCCTCTGGATAGGGGCATCTACTACCTTTGGACAATCCATGGCATAGTATCCAATTTTGTAGCACTTATGCAAATGCTAATTCTTGTCGGTTTGCACCAAAATTGCCCATGTTCAAAGCCAAATGTTTAGGGATGGGTTTGCTCATATTCCACAATATGCACACCTTTATGTCTAGGCCAAACCTTACTTGTTGCAATTTCGTAATGACAACACCCTTCCTAGCAAGGCAGCTATGGAATCCATGTGGTCTTGAAGCCACAAAGAAAAACCCTTGAAAGTGACCCACACTAGGCAATAGTCCATAAATTCCTCGTTCGAATAGAATTTTGGCATCCACGGCATAGCATACTCAAATGAGAAGCTCCTAATATGCCTCCCACCATCACTAGCTTTTGCACAGTTTTCTCTGAAGCACAACTTGCAACATACAATATTTTTCCAGTTGTAGTGAACAGGTAAATTGCATTTTTATTGCTAGTCGTCGCTGCCGCCCACTCCCATAAGCCTTGGGTCAACATACATTGGTCCATAAAATATAACACCACTGAGTGAGCGCATCACATCTCCAGGCTTTGAATTGCAGTTTTTGGACTAAATTGTGTCAGCATCACGTAGCCATCCTTCGCTTTATTTTGACTTTGTCCGATCCCCCTGTGAAGAATTTCTTCTGTCAATGTGCTGGCACCAAATGTTGATGACTTTAAAAGCTTCTTCGGATTGGATGTATTAGCCTTTGAGTCATTTGCCCTTTTTCTCCCCTCCACTTTGAAGATAAAGAATTCCCCCCACCCAGCTGGCTTAGAAGAGCCCCCCTCTCCAACCTCCCCATCTGGGTTCATGCCAACGACAATACCCCCAAGGGGGGCTGACAGCACTACTATCATTCCCGGATTCAAGATTTTGACCACCCTCTCTTTGCCTTGGCTAAGTAACTTAAGGCAAATAATAGGGCATGTAAGTAATGAGCGCGTTGATGATAACCCATACAAAAAAAAAAACGCTTATCATAAAAGATGAGCACGCTTAACTTAAGACACTAAAGCACGATGATTATGTAACAATTCCCCTGCTGCCCTGAATCGCACACTCGACACCACCAAGCCCCAATCCAAGGGCCCATTGCTGCAGTGAGCTTTGAGGCTGCACCGACAACTCCCCAAAGCATAACCCCTTGCAGATTCACGTCGTGCTGCTACACACCCTCCATGTAGTGCGTGGAAGTAACTCACCACAACCAAGAAGGCCTCAGACTACACCCACTATCTCACAACACTCCTACCCCATTGTAGCCTCAAAGCCCCACAAAAACATCGGAACCTGAGATCCCCTCAAAACCCAAAGCCCTAGAACCTTAATAATTTCTAAGGGCTTATCCCAACATACAGAAGGAACAATGAAGGCCTAGACAAATTCATAAGAAAAGTAATTAAGGATGTTTTGTAGGGTTATGGTGGATGATAAAGAGTATCAAATCATGACTAAATGCTTTTTGGGGTTAATTTAGAGGGTATCCTAGAAGGTATCGAGTTGTGCTTGGAAAAGTGCTTGAAAAGTGAAGCAAAAGAAATCATAGGGAGCCATGGAGGACGAGATGAGATGCGTAGGAGCAGGATCATGAGCGAAGCGAGAGATAGCGACAATTGACGCACCCATTGGATGAGGGGGTAGGAACTCCTTTTATAGCCTTGAGCTACGCATATGGCACACAAAGTGATAGTGTGTTATTGGGCTCAAACAATTTCTAACCTCTCACAAATTCTAATTTTCATTAAGGGATGTTTTTTACCAATAATTGACGATAAAAAACATTTGACAAATATGGATTTTAGGTCCACTGCTTGTGTGATGATGCAAAATGACTGAAACTTTTCCAAAAGCGTTTTACCTTCATAAAGCTTTGTTGGATGCTGCTTCAAGTGTGCAAAATAAAGTTTTGATATCCTCCCAGGATGTACCTTGAATCGACCTCATGTGAAAAGAAAAGATCAAGCAATGCTAGTACCCATGTGGGAAAGTAATCTTACAAAAGGTTAAGTGGGTCCACAAACATGACTCTACCATGTGCTCAAGTCTATCAATAGGAAAGACCCTTTATGAATATGTGTTTAGAAAAACTGACAAATGGTGAATGCTATATTGTCAAAATTGCTGCCATTAACTACCAATTTATCAAATTGCAAAGATACTTTGTGTCAAAATAACTCTCAATATGGAATCAAATTATTATTGATTAAAGAGATTGATTGTCTGCTTGCAATAGTTGTATTTTTAATAGGCCAATCATTTGTGTACACACACCAATTTTTTTGTTTGAAGAAGGCCATAGGGGGATGGTGGAGAAATGGTGCAATTTTTGGGCCGTTGATGCAGAGGTTGTCGATCATGGACGTGTGTTCTCTTAGCTTAAAAATGAAAGTATTATAAACATTATATCTTCTTTTTAAAATGGATCCTTTCATCATTGTAATTTGGCACCTTCTTGTAAAGCTTCTTTTACTTTTTTTTTTTTGGCTTTCTAAAAGAAGCCTTAGAGGAGAGTCGAGTTAGGCATACTTCAATGTTTTCAACGATGATTGAGACTTACCTTAAATGCTATTTTGATTTCAAAACATTTAAATGGATCTTTGTCTTTACTTTTCTTGCATTCTATTGTTTTAGAATGGTAAAGTGAAGCTTCATCTCACATAATTTTAGTAAAATATAAATATATCACCTTGCATAATTTTAGTAAATTTTACACACACACACACACATATATGTTTTTTTTTTGCATTCTATTGTTTTAGAATGCTAAAGTAAAGCTTCACTTTGTATAATTCTAATAAATTCTATACACACACATATATTAATTAGTTCTTTTTATTTCACCTTTCATTTCACAACTTCACATGGTTTTATATTTCTTGCATTTTATAGCTTGATTCCAACCAGGGTTAACCTTCAAGAAAGTCTCTTTTATTAAGCGACTGCTGATCAAGTTTCCTTCCACAAAGAAGGAAACCGGAATACTAGCAAATTTTTTGAGATTTGCAGAATTTTTGGACGACTTTCTCACATATTTCATCGATTTTTCTTCCATTTACCATGGTTTGCAACTAGCTAGTCTCGATTTTCAATCGGCTCAAGACTAAGCTAAGGCAATCCTTTCCCAAACAATGATACCAGTTTAATTCAACCTAACAATTTTATCACTTTCTTATTGTTTTTGAAAGCCCTCGTGACCCTTTCACTTGTTTTTACTCTTATTAAACCTATCTTTTCTTAAGTCATTATTTTATTATGATCTATGCTTATTAAATCCACTTTTTAGTTTGTAATGGGGTCTCTTTATTTATTCATTTTACTTTACTTTTTTACTTTACTTTATCTTAAAATGCCAATGTGATCTTTTCACCTTGTTTAAGTGGGCCCATCATAATAGACAAGGCATCTCGACTACTTCTTTATGGAGTTTGGAAAAAATAAGTGCCATCTTAAGGGTGATTCCACTTTTTGCATTTTAAAGGTCATAAAAAAACTCTCCTTTTCTTTCTACATTTACACAAACTTTAACCTCACTATTTGTTGACCATTTCACCTCTACATAGATGTGTGTGCATTTGTATGTGGGGGACTTGGGACAAAGGGAAAGTGCATTTCCCATATCCATAATCCGTCTCGAAGGCAGTGGTGGGAGCCATACTGATTGGCAGGTCATTTTGGAACCACTAGTTTCTAACACCTATGTCACATTGGGGCATGCAGATAATGTTTATTCTCTTTCCAACCAATCAACGGTTGTGCCAACAAAGTCACTTGTCACATTGGGGTGTTGTCCATGTTTCCCCAGCTTAGTTGGTAGTCTAGCTTAGCAGCACACTTTTTCCAAAAGTGTATGGGCCTCCCATGGCCGCTCAACTTCAACTCCAACACTAATCCTGCAGTTTGATTGAACGCGTAACAACTTTTCTAATTTCTCGCACGTGCTCAGTGTGACAGCATTTGTGCTAGCAGCTGTAATCTGAACTCTTCTCACACAAGAGCATGTTGGTCATGGTCATCCAACTCATGATGGGCACACGACCCAATGTGACATGGACCTAATTATGTGTGTATATGGACAATACAATTCTATATTAAAACAATACAATTGCACAACTAATTAAGACCTACTTTTGATAAATCTTCCCCCTTACCTTCAGCAAGCCATCGTGACTCCTCACCTTGTTTGCTTCATGTATTTGAGATTTGGGGTGGGGGGGGTGTCCACTTTATGTAAAGTATATATATCACGTGTGTTCAAGGACTATTTATAAAACCCCTTAGTTGTGAATTTTTTATCAATAAAAAAGACCCTTTTCAAACTGTAAATTTTTTCTCAAGATCATTTTTTTCACACCCATCTGTAGGTGAAAATGTGAGAAAATATAAAATAGAATAATCCCTATTGTTGAACCCACGTGATAGTCATTGTTTATTGTCACGATCTCCCCAAGAGAGTATGGAAGGAAACCCTTTCTAAAGTTGTCTTTCAAGGATTTTTGGCCGATCTATATGGGTACAAAATGACGTGGAAAATTATCATGCAATTAAAGGTGGGCGGTGAGATCAATGTACCACCTTACACGAGTCCTCTATCCCAATATCTTGACTCAAGCCCTGAATAGCGGGTGCTATCATGAAAAAAACTCTTGCAAACCTGCCACCTTTCCCACCTCCCCACTCCTTCTCCACCCCACTTTGAATACTAATTGCCATAATCCCGCCTACTCTCTCTCATGGAGCACCTTCAAATTTATATGAAGGTGGTGGTCTATGATCCAGAGGCCTTCAACTTGCAAGAATTCCTCATTGGGCCATACTGCATCAATCAATCCTACATGGACCTTCCCACTCTTTCTTTTATTTGTGTATGGAATATAGTGGACATCGAGAACAAGTGCCCCACTTATAAGACACCTACAGTCTATGAGTTAAGTACTAACAGGTCCTTGTCTCATAATGGATGCGTGTATCATTTGTGGAGCTTTCTATATTCTACACACAAATTCTCTTAGAGTACTATGTTGTAATTTCCAACCTTAATGGAAGTATCTTTTCGTCTTTGACAATTCATTTATTGTACTTTTTAATTGTATGCTGATGCCTCCTGTCATAAAATATAATATCTAACTTTATCAAATGATTTTCTCATATTAAACTGATCATTTAATATGGGAAAATAAAAGGGGAACAAGAGTTAAGATATAGATATGTGCTTTTAGACCTATCTCAACAGGGGACCAAAAGGAGAAATGGTTGCATCTCAATAGGGGTCCAAAAGCAGACTGTCTACCAAAGAGCAATGTGCAATAAGTGCTTCTAGATTTACCTCAGCAAGGGACCAAGAGGAGAGATGGGTACATCTCAATAGGTGTCCAAAAGGAGGTAGTCTATCAAAGAGCAACGTGCATCTAATGGAGCTTAAAAGACCTCAGGGTTAACTTCATTACAAACCTCCAAAAGTTAGTGTTTAAAAGTCCTTTGACCTTAGGCAAGCTAGGGATGACCTTGAGATGGGAACCCTACCCAATCATGAAGTACTTGTCGGCTTGCTAACTAAAGTGCTTAAAATGTTTGTGGGAACCCTGCCCTAAGCTTGAGGCGATTTTCATGCATAAAATGACTAGATTCTTGAAGTGTTCGATTCAAAGATAAATTCTCAAGAGGCATAGAATGTTTCCATGCTTGATTGACTAGGTGCTTGAAGTATTCAATTCAAACCAAATGACTTAATAAGTATAAAAGACACAGGTTCAAATGATCCTCCACATGTGGCCCTCATGATGTGCTTGAATCCTATTGGATAGGTTTTAAAGGGGTCCAATGAGAATTTAGATACATAAAAATAAATAATTAAGTTCTTTCTCTCAAAGAGGAAAAAGAGAACACATGTCCAAATGAAATAAGTAAATAATACGAGAGCGAGAGAGAGAGAGAGAGAGATAGAGAGAGAGTTGTGGAGCAAGCATGAGAGGGGGGTATACTCTCCCACAAACACACACACATTGTCTCATTGTGTGGAGTGTAAAGTGCAAGAGCTCCATCTCCTTCTCCAAGCTTGGTGAGAAGTGGAGAGCCTACACCAACACTCTTGGCTATGGAATGCAAATCCAACCAAGAGTCATGCTTCAATGCTTAAGCTTTCCATATTCTTCATCTTCATTACTATGCTATTATGCTATGCTAAGCAAGAAGAGTGATGATAAGTGAGGAACTACTTCTTTCACCTATGAATGATTCTTCTTCCTCTTCCCTATCCTCATTCCCCGCTAGCTTTCTCCACCTTCGAAGGTGTTTGAGGCCTTGAGACTGAGGCTTGGGATTGTTAATGCAAACACCTTTCGGAGGGGGGATCGGCTCCAATTAAATCTGGTCCTCAACTATTTTCATATTCTCTAATACTCTCTCTCTTGCAAAAGTATTGTTCATTCCAAGTTAATTAAGTACTATGTTTATGTTGCTACCATCAATTAAGTTCACCCTCCATGTTCTCAAAGTAATCTCACAAAAATGGTCACTCAAATTCTCTTAATTCTGCTATTCTCGAAGTTCATAGGCCATTTCCATTACATTGGTATCAGAGCATTTGATTTCTCTTTTCTTCCTTAAGAAGAGAGGTCCTTAAGTAGCCTATTAATGGTTGATTTTGTTAATTATATTAGAGTAAGTGGGATTGGAATCTATTATCGATTTTGTTGAGCCCACTATGTGGGATATGGTGCATACCTCGGGAGATTTGGTCTTAATAATGGGGTCTTTTTAAACTTGCCTATGGCTTTACCACTATTGAGCCATAAGAAGTCCAAAAGGAGCTACCCTCGGTAATTTTACTATGTTAGACCCACCCCACTGCTCTCTATAATTAACCAATTCGAGCCGTGGGTGTAGATACTTAAGTGCTTATTTTCAAAGGCTAAGAGGAGTAGCAAGTAAGGTTTTGAATTGCTAAAGGATACACTAAGTGAACACATAAGTATAATTAGCATGGCTGACAATAACCAAGAGAGTAGAATGAACATTGTTAACTTTGATTTTGCACATGAAGGTGCTAATGATGATGCCCCCATGTTTATCAATTATCTTATTACTAGGTTGCATCAAGCTATGGGCAACCCTACTTTGCAAGCCAAAGTTACCCAACAAATTTGTGCTTATGGGTTTCCTTCCTCTCCAAGAGGAGAGAGAGTTTATAAGGCCTCTTGATGAGACTCCCAAAAGAAGACTCTCCCATAAGAGAGGAGGAATCCAAAGAACAAGAAAGAAGCAAAACCTTAGGTTCCTTTGAAGATGTGGCTCCACGAAGATGCCGGTCTAGACTGTCGCCAATCCTCCCAAGAGGAAATGGTCAACCCATAGTCCTTCTCCTTGTCATTCCAAAAGGGAAGAGAGGAAACAAAGGAAGATAAGGGGCAAGAAAGAGGTCACCCTCTTCTTGTTCTTCTTCACCTTCCTCCTTTTTCGACGAAAGTAATAGTTGTTCTCCTAGAGAATACAAGAGGGGAGGAGATCGAAAAACTTACCCTGCATGGCAAAGGTCCCAAAAGCTCAAGAAATTCAAAGACGAAGGAAACAATATCTCTTTTCTCACCTATGATGGTATCTTTGGTGCCACCGAAAAAGTATTGGCCTTCTTCTAATAATTTTATCGGCATTTGGAGGACGAGGGCTTCATGGAATCCTCCAACCTACACCATGTAGATCTGCACTTCCAGAAATCCGCTCGTCAATGGTGGGCTAGCCTTTGCGGCAATGGTGAGGCCACAAAGACATGGAACACTCTACGAGTTTCCATCACGAACCAATTTCTTGCAAGCGATGCCAAGGACAGAGTGCTCACCGAATGGTGAAGTTTGAAGCTGCTCTTCAACAAGTCTATCCACAAATATGTAGACAAGTTTTGGGTTTTACATCTCAAAGGTACAGTCTTTCAAAGGATAGACTTCCCCAAACAAAAGAAACAATTTTGTGTGGTATTACCCCATGCATAACCATTAGCCCTGTTAGGAATCTACTGAGGAAGTGGAAACATATCACCTCCCATTCGTATTGGCCTTGGACATTGAGTTTTGATGTGACCAAGTTCACCACAATTATAACAGGTAGGGATGAACCTCCTTTGTGGCTCAAAGACACCTTGTCCATGATCCCCATTAGCATTAGGCTGAGCCTCATGGCTGGGCCATTCCTCTGCCACGACCACAACCACGACCACCTCCAAGAACATTGAGCCATATTTCCTGCATCATGGTCATCATGTCTTGCATATTTTGCTGTAACTGTTCAGTGTTCGCAACTCTTTGAGCAGGCTGGGTTTCAACCTTTGCCTGATTTCCCTCATTTTGGCTACCATTACCTTGCACATGGACCGCTCTCTCATACTCATTGAGTCTTTGAGCTTTCCATTCTTTCTCCCTGGCGATGGTGACTGCTTTCTCAAAAGTAGCAGGCCTTTTCAACTCAACTTTGAACTTCAAAGTTTCCTTTAAGTTTGCCACAAAACTTTCCTTCTTTAACATGGTTGGAGGGATTTCATGTCCTAAAGCTCGGGCCCATTTATCCCATAAACGAGTAAACTACATGACAAAATCATCAACACTGTGATTAGCCTTCTGAATGTACCCCAAAACTTCAGGCCAAACTTCATCAAGTACTTCAATGGATCTGTATTGTGCCAAGAAAGCCTGTTTCACATTATTGTAGTCTAGAACCATCCGTGGAGTTTGTGCCCATACCACCTCTTCATAATTTGGTAACCAAACTTTTGCCTCATCCTGTAAACTTTATTGCAGTAACTGCAATAATATAGCTTGATATAGTATATTTTGTAGTAAGAAAGTAACTTCCAATTTCTCAATAAAAGCCCGTTCTCATTAGGAAATCCATGAAATTGTGGAAACTCGTCAGCCATGTTAGATTGCCACAAAAACTTACATGTGACATCGTAAGTTCAAGGGATGTCGATGGATTGCTCCAGTACCTAATCCATCTCACACTGGGTAGCTCGACACCTAGTGCTTCACTTCACAAAACCTCACAACCCTCTAAAGGATGCAATCCAATTACCCAACAGCCTCAAGTGCTGTCCACAATTTGCACATACTTAGGCGGTTGTCCATAAGGAACTACACCCCCTTTACATTCTCTACCTGCAAAATAGACATATTTCACAAGAATTGGGGGCACATGAGCACTTGCTCCTCCGTGGGGGCACCAAAATGATTTTAGAATGCAAACAACAAGGAAAACAAGTGCCTCTATAGCCTTGCACGAGTTACACTGTCGGAAAGAAGAACTATTGCATCGTCGAAACCACCTGTGATAAGCACCTATAAAATTTTATGAAGAACCCTTCTAGCATGAATTACACTTAGAATTAGGAGAAACCAAGGACATAAAGAGGTAGCTTGTCTTGAGTAGATGTCCGTAGAGTATCCATAGGCTAAAAGCAGATAAACGATGAGAGAGATATGGCTATTCGAAGTTGGGGGTGTACTCTCTTCTGCTAAAAAATGAGCTCTTTGGAAAGTTTGTAGGTGTTGTAGCTATAAAAATGGGGGCTTTTTTCTCTTTTATCCAAGAGGTGTTTTTCTCTCTCCTCAGTCGACAAGGCTCCTTTTTTGGGCTTTATTTGGGTATGGAAAAGACAATCGATGACTTTTGGCCCAAGGGAAGGGGTGGGGCTAGTGTCCAAGGGACCAAAAAGGTGGATAAGCACCTGGGTAGCCAAAGTGAAGCCAAAAATGCGCCCCCTTATCCCCCAAATGTCCATGAGCCCCCATAGCCAAGCTCCTCCCAAGCTCTTCTTTCCTTTGATACAACCCTTATGAGCTCCCCATCCTCCCCTTATACCCTTTGCTTTGAGCCCACTCTCCCCTATGTGGGATCATCCCATTGCCACATGACACCTTCTCCACAATCTTCCCAATTTCCTCCTTTCCCCACCAAAATGTTTCAGCTCAACCTTCTTTCCGGGAAAACTTTCTGGAAGCATACTGCACCGCTCCGGCCACCAAATGCGACTTCGTAAAGCACGACTTGGAGCCCATTACTTCGGCTACTTCTAAATTTTTTGAATCTTAGCTTTTGTAATTTAGGTCATCAAGTTGGCCTAATTGCCTTTGTCGCATGCATCTGCAACCCTTTCTAAGTCAAGACCGCCCACTTCGGACGCACATATCTCATGATGTACAAGTCCGATTCACAAGCTATAAAACACGGCTGAAAGTACTTATCAAAAACCATCTTTTGGGGACTCAACCAACCCAAAGAGTCAATAAACAAGGCCGGAAAAACTAAACCTTTGTACATGAATTTTTACATGGTCACTCTCGAGACTCGAAGCACTATGTACACATATATACATGAGGCTAGTTAGCAAGCTTTTTGGCATGATCTACTGGCTTTATGCTCATCCAAAAAATGCTTGACTGTGTCTGTGCCATACACATTCAATTGTTGTTGTGAATAGAGCCATGTACTCAGCCTCACACAACTAGAAGTGGGTCCACAATTGGTGTCTTCTTGCTCAACATATGATATGCATGAACTGCCAAGCATGAAACAGAAACCACTTGTGGACACTCGTGTGTCAAAACAACCTGCCCAATCTGAGTTCAAAAAAGCATGTAAAACTAGCGGCAATGATCCCCCCTTGGGATAAAACAACCCAAGATGTAAAGTGCCACTCAAGTAGCAAAAGATCCGATTGACTACTTGCCAATGTTTAGACCCTGGGCTATGCATAAATCTGTTTACCTGTGAGATTGCAAACTGAATATCCGGTGTTGTATTGCATACATAAATAAGGCATCCAACAATACCCAAAAAGAGGAGAAACAAAGGAGGAACAACACATGCTATATAACACAAACTATAGAAGACTGTAAGGGGACATGTTATGAAAAAAATGGAACTGACAAAAATACTGCACAAAATGACAAAATTGTATGCACAACACTGCCTGTAGTCGAAACGGAGGCCAAAACTGGCACTAATAAAAAATCCGAGTAGACCAAGCTCTACGATCTCACCCAAAATATTTGTCAACCTGTTGACGCTTGCCAAAGATCACAAAAATCAAAGAAAGTGAGTAGGCGTGTGCTGGAGCTGTTGGCAACTAAGCTCGAGAGGATGCAACCTGCTCTGATACCAATTGTTGGAATTAGGGTTGCAAGAAAACACACAGCGCTTAAAAGATGAAAAAAGCTAAAGGCACACAACATAGAGTGTATTATTTAGTGTGGAATGGAAAGATGAGATAGCCATAGAGTGATGGGCGTATATACAATGCATGGGGAAAAAAAGCCTCCTAGTGAGGGAAAAAATGGCCCAGTAGTCCTAAGTGTGTTCACAGACATCACTATCACATGTATATTGAATAGGAGGCTGGGAATGTCAGAGCACCTACATGAGTGGAGATTGAGAGCCTATTTACATCAAGAAGTAGCAAAGAATGATCAAGCAAAACAAAGCGTGAAGAAGGCTAAAGCCTATGACTTTGAGGATGGACAATTATTTTTATTATATGATGCATGTCATGACTTGCTCCTTGGGAAATTGAGCCATGCGTGTTCCAGTCCTTATCGTATTGTGAAGATCTTTCCTAAGAACAAATTCCAACTTGCAAAAATGGATGGGACACGGTTTTCTACCAAAACCAACTTTGACAAAATTCAATCATATTGGAGGTGATATGGTGCATATTTCTTAATCCTACTCTCCTATTTAGTTGTAAGTAAAGGTGATTCTTCTTCTTCTACATGGTCTCTCTCTACTTTGATGGCACTTGTCAAGGCACGAAGAAGACGGGAATTTGTGGCAATGTCGTTTATCCACCTAATGGTTCTGCTATTCTTTTAGGAGTTCTAGTTAAGGAGAATTTAAGTAATAATGTTGCAGAGTATCAGTCACTATTGATTGGGTTGAGAGCTTTGCATATATTGGGAGCTACACATGTGAGACTATTTGAAGATTAAAAATATGTGGTGCACTAGTTCCATGGCCAAGCCCGTATCCTCCACCCTTTGATTCATTAGTATAGCCAAAAAGCTCGTGACCTCCTCACCCACTTCCTATACCCTCACCTTTTTGCCTCTTCATGAGAACATTGTAGAAAATTCCATTGCCCTGATGGCCTTATTTAGATATTGTACCCAACATTTTGATTGTGCCTTGATAGACTCCATTTCACATCACCTTGACCCATGGGATTTAGTGAAAAATCTTAAGAATTTGGCAATTAAAGAGTTGTGTTTCCATTTGAGAGCTTTGAGAGTATCTAACCCTTCTACTTTTGAAATAATTAGTCTCTCTATGAATAGATGACTTATATATTCCTCCCCCAAAAAAACCTTTGTTCTCTCCTCCTCCTCCCTCCTCCCTCCCTCTCCTCTCCCTCCATGTCCCCTTCTCTCATCCTCCTCCCCTCTCTCTCCCTCTCCCACCCTGGCTCCTTCTCTCCTCCCATCTCCCTCCCTCTTCCCTCTCTCTTTTTATCCTTTGCTTCCTCACACATCAATTTCCATGGTGCTCACGGGCATAAAAAATCATGTGCCTCCACCATCACATACTCCACACACAAAAAACGTACATATTCGCTTGCCATTTGAGAGCTTTGAGACTATCTAGCCCTTCTACTTTTGAAATACCTAGTCTCTCTATGAATAGATGACTTATATATCTCCCCCCAAAAAAAACCTTTGTTCTCTCCTCCTCCTCCCTCCCTCTCCTCTCCCTCCTTGTCCCCTTCTCTCGTCCTCCTCCCCTCTTTCTCCCTCTCCCACCCTTGCTCCTTCTCTCCTCCCATCTCCCTCCCTCTCTCTCCCCCCTCTATCTTTTCATCCTTTGCTTCCTCACACATTAATTTTCCATGGTGCTCACGGACATCAAAAATCACGTGCCTCCACCATCACATACTCCACACAACAAAAGCGTACATATTTGCTTGCCCACAAATTTTGCACCAACAATCGCATGAGAGGGTGAGCAGAGGTCATCACAAGAATTTTGTACTGCCGGTGATGAATGTCGACATTTGGGTGGATGGCCATTTGTACCATTATGATCCTATAAGCCGCTTCCATCCATACTTTAATAGACTTTTGATGTTTCTTCAATATCTTGGAAGGGGAGAAGCAGGCTTCTTAGGCTATTGCAAGCGGTTGTCTATGGGAGTAGGTGCTCCTTAGGGATGCACTCACCAAGGACCTTATGCACAAATTGGAAAATGTGGTTAGTGAAGATGACATGCAACAAGCTTGTGATGAAGCTGGGATCAACACCAAAACTTACAAGGCTATTTTTCAGCTCCTAAAGGATGCCCTATGAGAACATGGCATCATGGATAATCCATTTCCTATTTTGTACAAGGTCAACCTTGCAAAGAAGGCCACAAACAAAGATGTGTTATCTCACATTGGGGCATACCTACACATCGAGGACACAATGCTAGCTTCACTCTATGCTTCATGCACACTAAAGGCAAGGGTTTCGAAAACATAGGCAAAACTCCATAAGACCTTCTGAGAAGGATTTCCCTTACACAATGTGGAATTACCTCTACTTGTTTTGTAGTGCTTGGCACAAAGGCCACTTGTGTGATGAAACTTGACGAGTGTCAAATAGTGACAGGTCAAAGGCTAGAGAGGTTAAGTATCTCTCTAATGAATGAAGCCCTATTGAAAACCAAGCAAAGGGATTCAATCAATCCATCTCCCATCCTGTCTTTCAATGTGCAATAAGAGAAAGACATTTGGTGGTTGGGTGCTATTGAGGTGCCCAAAGAGACCAATGGATTACTTTCACGGATTTTTGAGAGAAATTCATGGATAACACATGTAATACACTCCCAAATTGCATGTGATAAGTTGGAGGTTGATGGTTTTGGTAGTTTTGATGTGAAGTGACACCTGGTGTATACTTAAAGACCATAAAGTGTTTGCTTGGCTGCAAACAAGGGGCTTCTTTTCTCTTTCCTTGTCCATTTTGCACTCAGGGGTACAAACCTAGTATGCAAAAAGCACAAAAGAATCTGGCAAAGGGTGGTTCAATGCTTCCATGGCAAGAGGATGGAGACAAAGCATTGGAGGATCTTGATGTCAGAGATGAAGGTAGAGAATGGGAAGTGTCTGTTTTGAGATGTCCCATGCTCAATGCCCCAAATCGTGCACAAAAGGACAAGGATTGGAATCCAATATTTCCATTTTCTCTATCTAATGTACATTTTTATACATTACACGCATTCATGAGCATTTTTGATAGGCTATTGAAGCTTTACATTTACTATTCTTTCACAATGAAGCCATTGGGAAAGTCCCAGGAGGCGATCGAAAGGGTGGAGGCACTTCTCAATTCCATTGGTTGTCACGGTGAAATGTGTCAATTGTTGCTGCAAAGAACACAATGGAGGCCCATGATATTGCCCAACAAGTGTCAATGAGTGGACAAAAAGCGAGACACTTTTTGAATAAAGCAACCCTGGGAAACCCAAGCTGACATGATGCTCAAAATAGCTCCAACCACAAGGCAGCGAACCTTTGGGAACTCTAGAAGGAATTATGAAAAGCTATACTATTGACAATGACTCAAATGGCGAGCTTGCAAACAAGCGCAAGTAAGTTTGGGTAGCTTTTGATAAAATGGTCAAGCTTATGGGTCCTACCAGCACAGTAGAGGAGCAACGCCAATCATTTCAAGAAGTGTTGGCGGATATTTCCAAGGTCTTTACCCTTGCTTGGGGTGAAAATAACATCACACATTACATGGTAAGCCATGTCACACATTGAACTTATTACAAGAGATTGTGTTCATTTAATAATGTGCATCATTTTCTCATGTGAACAACATATCTTGTTTGCGTATGGAGCATTTTTTATGCACATATATGATTTTCTTGAGATTTCTAGCACTCAAGTCATGGAGAATTCCCATTATCGAGCAAGGGGGGTGTACTTTAATAATACTCAACATGGTGGTGGTATGGTACAATCTAATTATTTGGAAGAGATGTTCAACCGGTTTTTTCGCATGACATTTGTTCGTAAGCTCACCATGGAGTGTGAGTGATAATCCAAGATTGCAAGGGTCATGAGAAAAGAGACACTCCTCCCTATCCACTACCATTGAAAAAAAGTGACTAATTTCTACTTTTGGGATAGCCTCATCAATCAGTGTTGCATCCTCTAGAGTGTCACTAGTGCCAGTCACAATGATGGCTTTTTCAACCACTGATTCGAGCCTCCTAGGGTACTCAAGCTAAAGTGCATGTACTTTTTGCTATAGGGTTAATGGGGCACCCTCTTGCTCCTTAACATCCTTGATGATGGACCCAACCTGTAGATTTGGAAGGTGCACCTCCTCCAAATTGGGTTCCTCACTGACAAGAAAGATGAACGTAGCTAGTTGAGAAGAGTATGAAATTGATTATCATGTTACAATCCCTCCCTTCTTTTCTTTCTTTCCTTCCTCTTCCTTCCGGCCACCTTCTTCCTTGCCTTTTTCCTTCCCCTCTTTTTCTTTTTCTCCTTTCTTCCTCCTCCTCCCTAAACAATCCTAAGATTCAAAAAGGAAGGAAGGCAAGGAAAATTTGGATCTTCAAGACCCATGGTAACAACTAAATCCACACAGATAATCCAAGAAAATAGGGGAGCGATCATCACCATATGGAAGTAGACGAACTCGGATGAGTAGAACAAGACCTTGGGTGCCGCATTGACTGACTTGCTTAGGTGAAGTTATGGGCTCATTCCTATCCATGAGGTGGATCCTCTTTCAGTTGGTGTAGTTATGACCCTTTGAAGCTATCATGGCTTATCACGAGCTTCAACAAGGGGAAAAAAATTCTCCTTTTTTTTGCTTCTCTCCTCTGGTTTCTTGCTCGTCGGTGCCTTCCTTTTTTTTCCCCGTTTTTGTTCTCCCCCACTCTTTTTACCCCTAACCCTCACACATGCTTTTCGGCCCCCCAACCCCCCCCCCCCCCCCCCCCCCCCCCCCTTTTTGGATAGTCATGGAGCTGTGATTGTCCCTTTTTGTGGAGGGGCTAATTCCTTTCAATAAAATGAATTTAGGCAGTCATTCATATGAGCTTTTCCCCCACTGACGATCAACCATAGAGTCACCTATAATACCACCGTGTTGATATATACCGCAATCAATGCGGTCCAAGTGATAACATTTTGGATGGGAAACCCACCAAAAAGTTTTTGGTTTCATGAGAGCACCACATTAGGCATAAATTTCAACTAAAACATTGACAAATACAACATTCTCTTTAGTTACATCCCATACAAAATATTTACAAACCAAATCATTGCCATGGACAAAATTTGGCATCAATCATAAGATTGTAAAAACTCAAAAATGCATATAGATCCTCATGTTTCATCCCGTGCCAGCAAAGTGGCACGACATCCATCTTTTATGAACCTGCACATCCTCTAGTATGTGGCAGCTATTATTACAAACTAGTAAGAAAAAAACCTATAAACACATAACCATTGCCCACTAGAAGCATACCATCCACAATCTCCCAATCTAAAGCTTCATGCAAGCATACCCTCCTCCAGGATTATAGGGGAAACACAAAAACTTCCCATTGGTAGAACATAAACATCCATTAACCCATAAACCATCATGAACACCACCTAGATCATGTGGAAGATAAAAATAGTGTCATAAATCACAAGCACTATGATATCCTCCCCAATCAAAACATACCACCAATTCCCCTACATCATTGGGTAACATCAATCCCCATGTACCTTTAGGTATGATCAAATTCCATATAGCATCAGGTTTCATTAGATACTACCATATTCATTGTGCAACATGCTTAGCTAATTGGCAATCATCCATCGTTGGTAGGAACATTGGTAATGTAGCTTCACTCACACATATCTGAATATATCAGTTCCCTGGCAAAACCCTCCTCATTTGACTCCCATGAAGCACCATAATTTTTTTTCGTATTTTCTAGCAGAGCCTCATCAAGCAATTGCATAAGGTAAACATCAGCTGCATCTCGATAAACTTGCTTCTGCTTGGGGGATATTTCCATGCGAGCAATTTTTGGTGACCACTTTTTAGGAATCAGGCGAGCAGATTCCTAAAAAGATTCTCTTTTCCTCCTTCTCTATCTCTCTTGTGCCATTTTTCTAGTCTCCACTCCTTCTTTTTCCT
Organism: Adiantum capillus-veneris; assembly: GCF_014529385.1. NCBI lineage: Eukaryota > Viridiplantae > Streptophyta > Polypodiopsida > Polypodiales > Pteridaceae > Adiantum > Adiantum capillus-veneris. The sequence goes on along the minus strand of NC_140953.1, from coordinate 80,261,242 downwards.
CTCTCTACCTCTCTCTTAGAGAGAGAGAGAGAGAGAGAGAGAGAGAGAGAGAGAGAGAGGGTAGAGAGAGGCAATGAGGTATTAGGGAGGTTGAGACATAGACAAAGATATGCCACAGAAACAACAGAGGCAAGGGTACTTGAAACAACAACATCCATTCATCATAGAAAGTTACATTTTATTGCACTTGCATTACATAGGCAAGAAGCGTTCATCTTCTAGAAGGCCTGGTTTTAGTAGTAGATGTGTTGTCCTTGAGTGGAAAAAGAAGATTCACCACGTTCCCTAGCTACTATGTCATTTGCTCCTCATCCTCCTCTATGATGAGCCCAATCTTCTTCTAGCAAGAGAAAGCGAATTGTCCCTTCTCGTTCAAGCTGAGCAAGGTCCGCATATTGAGTTTTGTGCAGCAATGATAGTGGCATAAACATTGATTGTTGCCTTCAAAGCCTCCTTAAACTAGTCAGCTCCATACAACGCCTCTCCATTGGGAATGGCTTCCATGGCATCCCACACAGACTTGATTTTATTCTCAAGATTGTCAGACATCGTGAAAAGTAAGAGAAGTTCGCTATGGTAGCTAGTGGATGCTTTCACAAAAATAATTCAAGCAATGCCAATTTATAGCAATTGTGGGAATATTATATTATTACTTTATTAATGATGCGACACATAAACAACCACTTTCCAAATTTGAAAAAAACTACAAAACAATGTACCGAAATGTGGACATCATAAGATAAAATTAGAACCTAGTAGTTTTTGTGAATTGACATATAGAAAGTGAGAAATGACAAATGCTATGCATCCATGCCTGGATAGATCCAGCCTCGGCTCAGTGCCCTGAAGATATCAGCATCTGCCAGAATTGGTTGATAGATAAACATGTTCTCATTTTGGCTTAACTCTAGCACACACAGATAAATAAAATACAAATGTTTACATGCAAGATATGGTTTTTGTTTTGACACCCGTTCCATGAAGTCTGGACATGTGCACGATGGTTGGTTGCAAATACAAACATTTTACAACCCGACATGACCTTTTTCACTTTTGGTCTCTACTTTGAAGACCTCATTAACACCATCTACTGCACATATCTCTTTTACGACCTTGGCATTTAGCGCTAGTGCTAAACTGATCTTGTGAGCAACGTCCTCAAAAATGGAAGTCCGATACCGTACATGCACACCATCTTGCACTGTGGCTCATGCATTGCCTTGAGGAGTGGATGTATCTTTTGACTTGAAAGGAGAGTTGGTCATATTTTGTGCAGGAACAACAAGTGTTACATTACAGATTCCTTTTTTCTTGAACTCCACTTGATACCCCCCTTCATGCAATATTTGCACCTCATTCGCAGATAGGTTGGTGCCCACATGCCCGGGCCAAGTGTGGTGTGGATGCTGAGGCTGCAACTCAATGTTCCGGTCTACTATATGGCAATGCAAGACATGATCCAGACAAAACCAAAACCACTGGCGCACCACACCATTCGGATGCTTTTGATATCCCTCAAAAGATGGGGCCGATATACCAAGGCTTGAACCTGCAATACTGTTTCCACACCTTCATCCTCCTCTTGGCGTGCCGCTACATGTGACTCTACTACCTTGTGGAGTTCGGTGTATGGCCCACATTGACCTTGGGTTCCACTACATACTGCCTACCTGAACCTATACTTTGTTTTGGGATTTGTGATATCCCTTCTTGTGCAAAGTTTATCTTACGAGGTCTTCCACACTTCTTGCGATATTTGGTGACTGAATTGTACTCAGGCCTATGCGATGCATCATTGATAGCCTCATTTGGCTTGCATTTTTGCCTTGATATCTCCTTATCTCCTATCAATGGAGTTGGTTGTTTATACATTGGAGTGCCCTCTAGCCCCATTCACTGCTCTTATTACTTGACTGGGATGTTTTTCATGGCGCTTCGCAAGCTTCTGTATCGATGGACCCTTCCCAGTGTGTTTTCCATGGCTGTATGAAATGGCCTTTGTGCTCTGTAAGATGGAATTTGCAAGGTCGGTTGTACATGCATCATATAATGAAATGCGTTTACGAATACCCTCCCCTGCTAGCCAGCTGCCATGCTTGCTCTCTAGAAGGTTTGTGTGTGGAGTGTTTGGTCTATCAGAGCTTCTTTCTACGCACGTCATAATGCCACCCAATGTGCAATACAGATTTCCCAACTAAGCCATGAATCCATGTATGGAATATTATGGTCTATGCAATGACTGTTACGCCACCATTGGCGTATCAGACAAACCTATGCTGCTACAGCCTCTTTTGTTGGTGCTTGCCTCCACTTCTCACACATTTCTTTGTGTTTGTGTTGAGAAGCTTGTGCCACATACTTCATTGTGTGTTGATTCAAGCTTTGCTTCCAATGGAAAAGACAAGAATGCTCTCGATCGCTCATTGTATTGGTCTTGTCGCCACACAGCCTCTTTTGTTGGTTCTTGCCTCCACTTCTCACACATTTCTTTGTGTGTGTGTTGAGAAGCTTGCGCCACATACTTCATTGTGTGTTGATTCAAGCTTTGCTTCCAATGGAAAGACAAGAATGCTCTCGATCGCTCATTGTATTGGTCTTGTCGCCACCATTGAAAACAATTCAAACTGCATTCCAATTTGCTTGAGCTTCATCCGCCATGAAGTCAAAGAAATTAGCTCTATCACACCCACATGGTTGCGTTACATCATTGAGGTACTCCCAAAACAGACATTGCATCTCCATGTCTTCTTGTTTCATTTCACAAGTTGCAATAGTCAAAAGGTCCTGCATGCTACAAACAAATTGTTAGAGAGAGTCAAAGGCAACCCACAATGCTGTCAAGGTGCACCATGTACCTTGGATCATAGACATGACAAGCCATAGTCACCCAATCGTTAACACGTATGGTGTGATCAAACTGGATCCACGCACGTCGAAGATTGCCATCCTTGTCTTGTCTCATTTGGTTCACCAGGTCCACACCGGATGCTGGACCAATTGTGGACATTTTGAAGACATAACATTTCTCCCCCTCGGTACCTTGACCAGGAAACCTGCTTCCATGGAAAAAGTCACATGTTTAGTCTCGCTTCAGCTTTAGGAGTGCATCAATGCCACAAGATTCTTTGTCAACCCCTCTTCGTAAACTAGATACTGACCTTCAAAACCTAATAAGGTTCATAGTGTTTAGAGCAAAACTAATTTAGCATAGAATTTTGCATTGAAATAAGAATCTAGGAAATGCACATACCAATTATCTTGCACCAATGGCCCCAACTCCTCAGTGATTGCAAATAGTTGTTGCTCGCCTAAAATTCCTTTGTTGGTGTTGTTGCGAAGAAGTGTTGTACTTATAATTTCTTTTGCTAAACACTTTTGAACTTTCCTGGCTCCTGCATGTGGGTCAACAGTCAAAATCCTTTGCACCATCACCTTGGTGTTGTCCGTTAGTGTTTTGGATGTGCCGCTGCACATCGTGTCTATGTGTGTCACGATGAATCATGACTCTAGTGGAGGTCTCATCGGATGGCATGATATAGTATACTACACAAGCACATGTTGCAATACAGAAATCAATTGCCTTGCAAAAGTAGCATGTAAGGCTCTTATCTCCAATCTTACAATATTGTCTGGGTGCAGCTGCCTTTTGTATGTACCCATTTGAATGACTTGTATTGGGAATATGATAATTAGCCAAGCGGGCACATTGTTCATTCATGCACTTCAGAGATCCTATGCAATGGACTAAGATGCACTACACCCTGGAAAACTATATTGGACGTTTGTGGCTTCAACCACAAATGAGGATCATACTTATGTTCCATTGCATCCATATGGTGCAACCTCCCTATGGTAGGTGGAAATTCTAAAACAAGATCACCATTGTAAGCCCTTGGAATCTCTGTAACTTGTTCCACTTGTTGTATTTGCATTGAAAGCTTTGTTAGTGTGCCCTTCTTTTTGGCATGCAGAAGTTTTTGTCTTGTACTCCTTTTGAAGCTATTTGGAAGCAAACTCGAGGCGGGGTGCAAAGATCTACTAACTCCTTCTGAGCGAAGTGCACCTCTGACGGACTATCCACAATGGCAATGGGAGTCGTGCTAGGTGAGCCTCCATAGTGTGCTTGATGGGATACATTGACTTTGTATTTACGTGAAAGTTGTTCATCCAGTACATAAATGAATTCACCCAAATTGTTGAGCGTCCTTTCAAGAGGCAAATTCATCTCAATATCACCAACTTTGATCGCTGCATCTAAAGTTGTGAATTGCATTGGAGAAATTATTTCTAAAAGAAATGATTCAGATATTATAAATTTACCATTGTAAAAAGGATAAGAAAGCTCTTTATCAAGGAAAAATAAAGAACAAGCCATAATAATAAGCTAAACAAATCATTAAGCATAAGGTCACATTATATAAACTAACAAATTGTTTATATATTCACATCTAATAATATAGATGTTATAAATTTAAATTTAATAATATTTTAATATTTTAACAAATTTATTTAAAAATAATATTAAAAATATATAATTTTAAAAAATATAAATTTTAAAAATTATATATCATATAAGTTTTGTGTGCGACTCTGTGCGCAAGCGAATATGTGTGTCGGACAAGCACACACATTCCGTGTGAGGTGTGTGTGTGGGTGGGAGAGGGGAGGCGACATGCGTGGGCCACACGTTGTCATAAATGTGGTGTGTGTCCGCTTCCCAATGCGCCAAGGGACGATGGCAGCGTGTGTTTGTGTGGTAGGGGGGACGGTGTGCGGGCACCTGGGTGTGTGGCCTGCCAGGGGTGGGCCCGGGTGTGGGACGGGCGGTTGTGTGGGCGGCCTAGGGGGTGCCCGAGTGTGGAGAGGGGATATGTGTGGGCGGCTTGGGGGGGCGCCCGAGAGTGGAGCTGGGGGGTGTGTGGGGGGGGGGGGGGGGGGGGGGGGGGGGGGGCAACATGCAGCGACCACGCACTGCCATGCGAGGGCGTATGTCTCCGCATAGCTAAGGGTCTTAGGATGGCACGTAGCCCAAGGGCCACGTATCGCCCAGCGACAGACCACGTGGCCACATAGCGACCATGCAGGCCGCCTCGTGGCCACGTGTACCATCGCTAGCCGACGGTACATGTGGCATGCCACGTGTACCATGTAGTCTGCCACGTCGACGGCCTCGTGGCCACGTGGCATGCCATGTGTACTGTCGCTGGGCATTCATGCCACGTGTACTACCGCCCAGTGCTCGGAGGGTGCACTATGTAATCATGTTAATGTATAACGTGAGTTTGAAAGGAGGGGTTTTAAAATGCAAAATTTTTTGGTAATTTAATAGAGATACATTAAAATAAGGGGTTTTTATATTCAATTTTGGAAAAAAATCATAAAATAAGGGGTTATTTTATTCATTCAAACATGTTAAAAGAGGAATTTTTTAAATACCCCACGAATGCACGTTATATAGGGGGATCCTGAACAATGAACCCCCCGAGGCTCAGTGATAGTACACATGGCATGCCACGTGGCCACAGCGCTGCCGACGTGGTAGATGATGTGGCCAGTGTGGCATGCCACGTGTATCGTCGGCTGTCGACGGTACACATGGCAAACCATGTGGCCACGAGGCGGCATACGTGGCCGCTCCTTGGCCACGTGGTCTGCTAGTGGGCGACACGTGGCCCTTGGGTTACGCGCCGCCCAACGACCCTTGGCGCATGGGGAGCATGTCCCCATGCACTAAGCGCCACGGGGCCACGCTGCCTCGTGGGAGCGTGTGGCCCTCGTCCACCCCACGCACACACACACACACACCACCAACGTGGGGTGTGTGTGTGTGTGTGTTGTGTCACACACACACACACACGCCAATGCGAGGTGTGCGTGTGTGTGTGTGTTGAATGACACTCACCCCATGAGGGTGTGTGTCTATTGTGTCACACCACATACACACGTACATGTAGATGTGTGTGTGTTGACGTACATCCACCATACACACATACACACATCCACCACACACACACACTGCATGTCCACCACACACACACACACACACACACACACACACACACATATCTCAAATATTAAAAAAATTAAAAAATAAATTATTTTTTAATTTAAAAACTTTATAAAGAGCTTTAGAAGCTCTTTTTCATATCATTCTCACCTCTTAGCTCTTCATATTTCTCCTCATCTCTACTTTCCTTACACTAATTTCTCTGTGAAGCTTTCCTTTGATCCCACTTTCTTTCTCTCGAGCTCTTAACCTCAATTTCTTATAAGCCAAACCTTTATCTATTTTCTCTAATTCTTTAGCTAAACCATGAGAACAAGAAATCAATCCAAAAAATGGTGCCATGGATGAAGTTTATGTTACTACGTCGCAAGAAGTCCCTCTACGATGCACTCAAGAGAGCGAACAATCTTAAGCCTTAAGCTCTCTAGATTGGATTGTGTCCGTCGTGACCGGTGTGGGTGGAACAACGCAATCAAGTGGAGAATTTATCCATTGTGTGAAAGCTGCTGCCACAACAGAAGACATAGGAAATGAAGCGTTTGGAAATGTGGTCGACAAACATATTTCTTTGGGTTGGGTGGATTCTCATAGAGCTCCCTATGATGGAAAACTTCCGCGCTTACCTCTATGTCAACTTCTTTCATACCCCGCCATCTGCACGCATGATGACCATGTGGTGGATTTGCAACTCTACATTGCAAATAAAAGCTACCAACCAACCATGGCAAGATTTATTATAAGTGAGCAGATTCTTGGAAATGATCATAAGCAATTCTCTTGTCGTGGTCACACTTCGAGAGATCTTGCTGTTAAGTATGGAGCCTGATTTACCCTTGTAATTTTCTGTGGTAAAAGCGCACATTTGTAAGGTCCCCATTATGAGGAGAAGCCATCGTTCGTGAAGGAAAATCACTCACCGGAAACCAAAATTTCCACGGACAAGAATCAAGGGCAACTTTAAAGGCCTCGGGGGCGGAGGCCCCCGAGACTTTTTTTTTCGCCAGAATATTATGGCCGGACGGCGGCTGGAAAGTGGTCGGAAAACTACCGGTCGGTTGGCCGGTGGCCGGTAGTCAATGGTCGATGGCCGGTGGTCGGAAGTCAATGGCCGGTGGCCGGTGGCCGAATTCAAAAGCGGACTTGTCTTCTCAAGGGCGGCCACACATGGGCGGATTGGAGGGTCCGATTTGGACTTATTCGCACAAGGGCGGCTACACATGGCTGTCTCTCATAAGAGAGGGCAGCCCTTTTGGCCTATAAAAGGAGGCTATTTCTACACACATTTCATAGTGTGAAGTTGATGCAACAAGGTGAGTGTGAGGTGGTGAGAGTGAAGCAAGGCGGGAGCTCCATTAAGGGTATAATCCCTTTGTAAACTACTTCTTGTTTTGAAGTACTAAAGCCATTGAGTGGCTGCTTTGTCGTGGACGTAGCCCACATTGGGTGAACCACGTATATCGTGTGTAATCTCTCTCTCTCTACTCTATAATCTCGTGTATATAAATCTGTCTCTCTCCATTAAGTAATCTACTCAATTATCTATTTAGCTACGTCTTATTTCCTAACAACTGGTATCAGAGCAAGGTTTGCTCGTAGCTAAATTATCTCAAGGAAAGGATTCCTTGAATTGAGTGGGAGTTATGGCGGAGGAAGGGAAGCTCAAGATTGAGAAGTTCAACGGCAAAAACTACCAACATTGGAAGATGTAGATTGAAGACTATCTCTACCAGAAGGACCTCTATTTGCCACTAGGCGGTCTTGTGAAGAAGCCCGCAACAATGGCAGATAAAGCATGGATTGTCCTTGATCGAAAGGCACTGGGAACAATCTAGTTAAGCTTGGCGTCAACGGTGGCCTTCAATGTTTCGGAGATGAAGACCACGGAGGACTTGATGAAGTCACTTGACGACTTCTACGAGAAACCATCGGCATCCAATAAGGTATTTCTTATGAAGCGCTTGTTCAATCTAAAGATGGCAGAGAATGGTTCAGCTACAGAACACCTAAATGACTTTAACACAAACATAAGTCAACTTCGATCAGTGAAAATCAATTTCGATGACGAAGTGCGAGCTCTCCTTATACTATCATCTCTACCGGATAGTTGGGACAGCCTTGTGATGGCTGTAAGTAATTCTATCTCTGGCACAAATACTCTTAAGTTTGATGATGTTGTGGGTGTTCTCCTAAGCGAGGAAATGCGAAGGAGAAGCACAGGAGAATCATCAAGTGCTGCACTATCAGTGGAAACAAGAGGAAGGCTTAAGGAGAGGTTCAAAAACCAAAAGGGTCGTGATCGCTCAAGGCGGAGCAAGTCACGCACAAAGTCAGTTCTTGAATGTTGGAACTGCGGCAAGAAGGGCCACGTCAAGAAGGATTGCTGGTCCACTAAGAAGAACGAGACAGAGTCTCAAAACAACAAGCCAACATCGGAGGCCAATGTGGCAGGTAAAGTAGAGCAAGATGCTCTAATTCTCTCATTAGACAATGTGTCTAATTCCTGGATAGTAGATCCCGGAGCTTCATTCCATGCGACACCACACAAGCAACATTTCCAAGACTACACCAAAGGTAATTTTGGGTATGTATACTTGGGAGATGATGAAGCTTGTGAGATTGTCAACAAAGGTACAGTTTCTCTCAAAACTGCTAACGGAAATGAATGGAAGCTTAAAGATGTTAGGCATGTTCCTTCTCTTCACAAAAATATGATCTCTACAGGACAATTGGATGATGAAGGTCACAACATTGCATTCGGAAACAAACGGTGGAAGATCTCAAAGGGACCTTTGGTGGTTTCCAAGGGTGAAAAAGTCGGTACACTTTATTTGTGTACTGTTAGCACGCAACCTTCAGCTTGTGCAGCAACTACCGAAGTTGACAGTGCGGTGTGGCACTACCGACTTGGGCATATGAGTGCCAAAGGAATGCAAATCCTTCAAACAAAGAAGCTTCTACCAGGTTTGAAAGAAGTGGACTTAGAGTTCTGTGAAGATTGTGTTTATGGTAAACAAAAGAGGGTAAAATTTCAAAAATCAGGAAATGAAAGAAAAACTAAAAAACTTGAGTTGGTTCATTCTGATGTTTGGGGTGCTGCAAGTACACCATCACTTGGTGGCTCATTGTACTATGTAACATTCATAGACGATGCAACTAGAAAAACATGGGTTTATGTCATTAAGAATAAATCCGATGTATTTTCCATATTTCAAAGGTGGAAAGCCTTTGTGGAGAATGAAACAGGTACAAAGGTTAAATGCCTCAGATCCGACAATGGAGGCGAATATTGCAGCCAAGCTTTTGAAAGCTTTTGTGCTAGCAATGGCATTCGGAGGCAAAGGACAACCCCAAGGACACCTCAACAAAATGGGATTTCGGAAAGGATGAACAGGACAATCATGGAACGAGCACGAAGCATGTGGCTACATGCAGGCCTACCGCTTAAGCTTTGGGCGGAAGCTGTAAGTACGTCTGTGTACTTAATCAATCGGTCACCCTCAACGGCCTTGGATGGGGGAGTTCCAGAAGAGGCATGGACAGGTAAACCGGTGAATTATGCATTTCTCAAAGTGTTTGGGTGTGAGGCTTTCATGCACATAGATAGAAGCCTAAGATCAAAGTTAGATGCAAAGTCCAAAAAGTGTTTCTTCATTGGCTATGGAGAAGGAGACTTTGGGTATCGCCTATGGAATCCTCAAGATGGTAAAATCCTAAGGAGTAGGGATGTAATTTTTAACGAACAAAATATGTACAAAGATTACTTGGAAAGAAAACAAACAAAAGAAACAGGTGATGAGTACATGGAGCTTGAGGACGGTGAAGACTCAAGGACTGCAAACGGTGACAATGTGCAACAACGTCAACCAAATGAGGAGCCTCAACCTATTCCCCGAAGATCTACAAGAGCAAGTAGACCTCCAGAAAGGTTTGTTCCTTCCTTCAACCATCTCTTGATCTCAGATTCTGGAGAGCCGGAATCATATGAAGAAGCTATGCAACATGAATCCAAAGAAGAATGGAAGAAGAGCATGCAAGTGGAGATGGACTCACTACATCGCAACCAAACATGGGAGTTGGTTGAGTTGCCTAAAGGTAAGCGGGCACTTCAAAACAAATGGGTGTACAAGCTAAAGGAAGAAGAAGGTGGGAAGAAAAGGTACAAGTCTAGGCTTGTGGTAAAAGGTTTTTCTCAAAAGAAAGGTATTGACTTCAATGAAATATTTTCTCCTGTTGTAAAAATGAACTCAATTAGGCTTGTCTTAAGCCTTGTGGCTGCTCATGATCTAAATCTTGAGCAAATGGATGTAAATACGGCATTCCCTCACGGTGACTTAGAGGAGGAAATCTACATGCTTCAACCAAAGGGGTATGAAGTAAAAGGTAAGGAGAAAATGGTTTGCAGATTAAAGAAGAGCTTGTATGGTTTAAATCAAGCATCAAGACAATGGTACTTGAAGTTTGATCGATGGATGTTGGATCATGGATTCACAAGATGCAACTCGGATCACTGCGTCTACACGGAGAATTTGGGAGATGGGAAATTCATCATCCTAATGTTGTATGTTGATGACATGTTGATTGCAAGTGCTAACATGTAGGACATCATAGACCTAAAAGAGGAGCTGTCCAAATATTTTTCAATGAAAGATTTAGGTGCTGCAAAGAGGATACTTGGTATGAAAATATCAAGGGACAGGACAAAGAAGACAATAGAGCTATCTCAAGAAGATTACATCAAGAAGGTACTAGAAGGGTTTGCAATGCAAAATGCAAAACCTGTTTCTACACCTTTGGCTGGTCATTTTAAACTAACGAAGGATATGTGTCCAAAGACACAAGAGGAGATAGCCTATATGTCTAAAGTTCCATATGCTGCAGCGGTAGGTTCTCTAATGTATACTATGGTCTGGACAAGGCCAGACATTGCACATGCAGTGGGAGTTGTGAGTAGGTTCATGGACAACCCAGGTAAAGAGCATTGGCAAGCTGTGAAGTGGATACTTAGGTATCTAAAAGGGACAACATCAAATTCTTTGTATTTTGGAGGAACTGATATTCTTCTAGAAGGGTATGCTGATGCAGATATGGCAGGTGACAAAGATACTCGAAGGAGCATTACTGGCTATGTGTTCACGGTTGGAGGCACAGCAGTAAGCTGGGCTTCAAAGCTGCGTAAAGTGGTTGCACTTTCTACCACGGAAGCAGAGTATGTAGTAATGACGGAGGCAAGCAAAGAAATTCTGTGGCTTCACAGATTCTTAGAAGAGCTTGGATTCAAATAAGACAATTGTGTCTTGTACAGTGATAGCCAAAGCGCTATCCATCTTGCGAAGAACTCAACCTTTCATTCAAGGACAAAGCACATTGAGGTGAGATATCACTTCATACGCACTCTTTTGGAAGAGGGACAACTAAAGCTAGGGAAGGTGCATACAAGTGAAAATCCTGCAGACATGTTTACAAAGGTGGTCAACAAGGAGAAGTTGAGCTTTTGCTCATCTTCAATCGGCATTCAAGGATAAGAAGCCAGAATGGAAAGCAGTCACAGGTTTGGTTTGGAGATCAGTTTCCAAGTGGGAGATTGTTAAGTATGGAGCCTGATTTACCCTTGTAATTTTCTGTGGTAAAAGCGCACATTTGTAAGGCCCCCATTATGAGGAGAAGCCATCGTGCATGAAGGAAAATCACTCACCGGAAACCAAAATTTTCACGGACAAGTATCAGGGGCAACTTTAAAGGCCCCTGAGACTTTTTTTTCGCCGGAATATTCTTTTTCGCCGGAATATTATGGCTGGCCGACGGCCGGAAAGTGGTCGGAAAACAACCGGTCAGTTGGCCGGTGGTCGGTAGTCAATGGCTGATGGCCGGTGGCCTGTGGCCGAATTCAATGGCCGGTGGCCGAATTCAAAAGCGGACTTGTCTTCTCAAGGGCGGCCACACATGGGCGGATTGGAGGGTCCGATTTGGACTTATTCGCACAAGGGCGGCTACACATGGCTGTCTCTCATAAGAGAGGGCAGCCCTTTTGGCCTATAAAAGGAGGCCATTTCTACACACATTTCATAGTGTGAAGTTGATGCAACAAGGTGAGTGTGAGGTGGTGAGAGTGAAGCAAGGTTTTTCTCAAAAGAAAGGTATTGACTTCAATGAAATATTTTCTCCTGTTGTAAAAATGAACTCAATTAGGCTTGTCTTAAGCCTTGTGGCTTCTCATGATCTAAATCACGAGCAAATGGATGTAAATACAGCATTCCCTCACGGTGACTTAGAGGAGGAAATCTACATGCTTCAACCAAAGGGGTATGAAGTAAAAGGTAAGGAGAAAATGGTTTGCAGATTAAAGAAGAGCTTGTATGGTTTAAATCAAGCATCAAGACAATGGTACTTGAAGTTTGATCGATGGATGTTGGATCATGGATTCACAAGATGCAACTCGGATCACTGCGTCTACACGGAGAATTTGGGAGATGGGAAATTCATCATCCTAATGTTGTATGTTGATGACATGTTGATTGCAAGTGGTAACATGCAGGACATCAAAGACCTAAAAGAGGAGCTGTCCAAATCTTTTTCAATGAAAGATCTAGGTGCTGCAAAGAGGATACTTGGTATGAAAATATCAAGGGACAGGACGAAGAAGACAATGAGCTATCTCAAGAAGATTACATCAAGAAGGTACTAGAAAGGTTTGCAATGAAAAATGCAAAACCACTTTCTATACCTTTGGCTGGTCATTTTAAACTAATGAAGGATATGTGTCCAAAGACACAAGAGGAGATAGCCTATATGTCTAAAGTTCCATATGCTGCAGCGGTAGGTTCTCTAATGTATGCTATGGTCTGGACAAGGCCAGACACTGCACATGCAGTGGGAGTTGTGAGTAGGTTCATGGACAACCCAGGTAAAGAGCATTGGCAAGCTGTGAAGTGGATACTTAGGTATCTAAAAGTGACAAGAACAAATGCTTTGTATTTTGGAGGAACTGATATTTTTCTAGAAGGGTATGCTGATGCAGATATGGCAGGTGACAAAGATACTCGAAGGAGCACTACTGGCTATGTGTTCACGGTTGGAGGCACAGTAGTAAGCTGGGCTTCAAAGCTGCAGAAAGTGGTTTGACTTTCTACCACGGAAGCAGAGTATGTAGCAATGACGGAGGCAAGCAAAGAAATTGTTTGGCTTCACAGATTCTTAGAGAAGCTTGGATTCAAACAAGACAATTGTGTCTTGTACAGTGATAGCCAAAGCGCTATCCATCTTGCGAAGAACTCAGCCTTTCATTCAAGGACAAAGCACATTGAGGTGAGATATCACTTCATACGCACTCTTTTGGAAGAGGGACAACTAAAGCTAGGAAAGGTGCATACAAGTGAAAATCCTGCAGACATGTTTACAAAGGTGGTCAACAAGGAGAAGTTGAGCTTTTGCTCATCTTCAATCGGCATTCAAGGATAAGAAGCCAGAATGGAAAGCAGTCACAAGTTTGGTTTGGAGATCAGTCTCCAAGTGGGAGATTGTTAAGTATGGAGCCTGATTTACCCTTGTAATTTTCTGTGGTAAAAGCGCACATTTGTAAGGCCCCCATTATGAGGAGAAGCCATCGTGCGTGAAGGAAAATCACTCACCAGAAACCAAAATTTTCACGGACAAGAATCAGGGGCAACTTTAAAGGCCCCTGAGACTTTTTTTTTCGCCGGAATATTCTTTTTCGCCGGAATATTATGGCAGGACGGCGACCGGAAAGTGGTCGGAAAACAACCGGTCGGTTGGCCAGTGGCCGGTAGTCAATGGTCGATGGCCGGTGGTCGGAAGTCAATGGCTGGTGGCCGAATTCAAAAGCGGACTTGTCTTCTCAAGGGCGGCCACACATGGGCGGATTGGAGGGTCCGATTTGGACTTATTCGCACAAGGGTGGCTACACATGGCTGTCTCTCATAAGAGAGGGCAGCCCTTTTGGCCTATAAAAGGAGGCCATTTCTACACACATTGTGTGAAGTTGATGCAACAAGGTGAGTGTGAGGTGGTGAGAGTGAAGCAAGGCGGGAGCTCCATTAAGGGTATAATCCCTTTGTAAACTACTTCTTGTTTTGAAGTACTAAAGCCATTGAGTGGCTGCTTTCCCGTGGACGTAGCCCACATTGGGTGAACCACGTATATCGTGTGTACTCTCTCTCTCTTTCTATTTACTCTATAATCTCGTGTATATAAATCTATCTCTCTCCATTAAGTAATCTACTCAATTATCTATTTAGCTACGTCTTATTTCCTAACACTTGAAAGAATACATACGAGAGGGAGTACTTTGGGGTGTAGCCTCTCAGCTCCACAAAGCCCAACGAGAGGAAGGAGAGTCGATCAGAGACTTTATTAGTCGCTTGAAGCATTTGAATTCTCGATGTATTCTAAATGAGCGCTTCAACAATAACCAATTGCTTGATAGATTTATTAGGGGATTACGACATGAGGATATCTACAATGGCCTACTCATTAGAGGTATCACCACTTGGGAAGCAGTCACCACCAATGCGATCCAATTGGAGGATAATTTAATGATTCAAGGAGAAAGAGTATCTGTTGAGTCTAAATCTATTAGCTCACAAGCATCGGGGCATCAGCCAATGACCCTAAAGCCTATTGCTAAAGAGCCAAAGATATCTTAGATGACTTTAGCAGATCTCACCAAGGCTATTCAAGAGAGTCTTAGAGACAATCGTGCTCCGCAAAACAATCATATGTATCCAAGAAGGGAGCAACAATGGTGCTCAGTATGCTATGGACCGCATAGTACCAGTGAATGTCCTACTTTTAGAGTAAAATTCAATGGGAACTGCAATGCCTATGGGAGGTATGGTCATCAAGCTAAGGATTGCATAGTATTTAAGCGCGCGATGGCCAATAGACCAACCTTAGCATAGACAGACACACCTCGAGTGCCTGCATTGATGCCGGCCCCACCTCTTGAACAAACAACACAACACATGGTCCCTAGGGCCCAAAATGTTGTGAAAACAACACCTTTACCACCTCCAGTGCTAGGACCGCAACCACCACATCCAAGAATCATTTCTGTGAATCAAGTGGGTTGTGAGTCATCTATTTCTTGTTTGGAAGGCTGTGAGGAAGATATAGATCCTAATATCACCTATGGGATGGATGTGTTTGAAGAAAGTCCACAATACTACATGGAGGACTATTGGGGACAAGTCAAACTTGTATATCAAGTAGCTGCTCTTGTTGCAAGAGGCCAAAATATCAATTACACTGCTAAGAGACCACCTCTTCAATGCTATGAGTGTGGAGGTCCACATCGTGTAGCCGAGTGTCCTATTAGGCTACAAAAGAACGCCACACTAATTCAAACCAATCAAGCGAGCACGTCTACAATACCGATACTCATGTGTAATCGCTGTGGCATAGATCATTTGATTGCCCAATGTCCAAAAATCCAAATGCACCGAAGATCACGCCATTAAACTTGATTGAAGTTACCGAGGAGCCATCACAAAGTACACCTGTGGTACCAATAAACGTACTCACACGATTGATGCTCCAAAAACAAAATTATATTCTTGAGGAAAGAGACATGGCATCAATTGCCCAATCTCAGAAAAAGAAGAAAACACGAAGAAAGAGATCACAAAAAGCAGCGAAGTAAGACCCCAGTTCAAAGACCAACATAGGGACTGGTGACGACCCGTATATATGAACGATGTTGAAGAAGATTCTGATTCAGGTGAAACCATGGAGACCAAAACGACCACTAACATATAAACCAACAAGGAAGATCTTCATGAGCCACAATGGCCAGGACCCAAGAAGAAGATAGGAACTTATCCAAACCCTACAGAGGAGATTGAGCAAGTCAAGCAATTAAGGATTTTGGTAGAAGATACCCAAAGGGATCTAGAACCAGCACCTAGGAAGATCCAGATTACAGACACCGTGTTCCCTATGCAACAACAACCTCACCAAGTCCATAGACCATTAGCCATACCTAGTGTCATCCAAGAAGAAAGTGACTTAAAGTCATGGGAAAGTGGGCGTACTCACTTCTTGATGGAAAGAATGTTTACAGAGGGACTACTTGATCCTATCGAAGAAATGGAGATCCCATCTTCCCCACGTCAAGGGACTCAAGGCCAATAGGTGCCGTTAAACATTGCCAAATTGATGGATTTCATGTCTTCAGAAGTTAGAACCACCATCATGTCCAAACTATATAAAGACCCTGAGCTAGTCTCAGCTCTTTGAGCCTTCCTCAATGGAGAACTAAAGTTTGGGCTACCACAATTTGCACAGATGGATGGAGTTGGGGAGATGCCAATAGAGGAGGAACACTTAGATCCACAACCCAACCTAGATGAGAACCTTGTTATAGAAATACCTCTTAACAAGTTGGGACAATACTTTGAGGATGATGAATCCAATGCAACCATACCAATCACTACTAAGGGATTAACTGTGAAGGGAATCCTTGATGGTGGCGCTGGGGTTAGCATTGTGACTAAAAATTGCTGGGAAACTATGGGAAGACCTCACCTTGCGACCACAACCATAGTAGTGAAGATGGCCAATGGGTCTATTGTTAAGCCTATTGGGGGCTAGAAGATCTCAAGATCAAGGTCTTTGGACATAAAATAAGGATTACCTTCATTGTTATGGATTTCTCCAAACACACTATGGCATCGGAGATGATCTTAGGACGTCCTTTCATGAGGGAAGCAAAAATGGTGCATGACTGGTCTAAAGACCATGTCTACTTGCAATTCCAAGTTTCTGTCATTCGAGTGGATCTTGTTACTGGTCGAGCACATCCTCTAGGAAACAGGTTTATAATTGATCATAGATCTGACACAACAGTTCACTCGGCCCCATTGCAGTATTGTTACACGTGTAAAGCGGACACTGATGTTGGGGAAGATTCTCCTTATATGGATGTCCTACCTGGGATGACTGAGTTGGACAATGTGGATTGGGTCCACCTAGCAGCAACCATAGACACTTGGGGAAATAGGGGGACAACCTGGGTAACACCTAAGGGGGATGAAATGCCCGTACCCTTAAATATGCTACAAGCAATGGATATAGCTTCTGACAAGACTCATCCTAATGTAACAAAGAAAACATACAAGTGGGTCCCTAAAGCTTCTTTAGCGACCATAGCTAGTGCTAAAAAACAGAAGCCTTGTAAGAAACGTCCCACTCGCTCCAAGAAATGTAAGAAAATGTGGCATTGTATTCCTAAAACACTATTGGAAGCCCAAGGCTACTATCAAGGAAATGATCAAATCTGGGTGTCAAAATGTAGATTGTGTTCTTACTTGTTACCTGACCCATGTACGCCCAATCTCGTAGCTCCAAAACAAATGGACAATCGCGGAAAGAAAAAAATCACAGCATGCTACACACCCGTTCCAGAGCTAGTTTGGGTACCAAAGAAAGAACGATTTGTTCCACCTAGCTCAGGAAGGGGGGAGTCCCATGAAGCTTCTAGCTTCTCATGTAATGCATCCATAGAGATAAAAGCTTCTCCACAGCCTCCACCTACAATAGTGGACCTCCATAAAGCTACAAAGGAATCCACACTTCCAAGTGTTCAAGAATCACGTGATGAACCACTTCAAGTTCGATCTTGGGAGAGTACCTTACCACCCTTGCAACTCGACGAGGCACTTAAGGTAATAGAAAACTACTGGCAAAAATCCCCACCTATTACCAACTAGAACAATTGGTTTCAAAGAGTGATAAGCTCATTTCAAACGGTATGATCTACCCAAGGAAGGGGGGAGTGTTTGCTGACAGTCATCATTCACTTGCTTCCCTCTCAACCTTCCTCCCTGACCTCTCAATCTCCCAATCTTAGGGAATGTATATATAAAGTCTTATACTCACAAAAAACAAAAATAATAAAGAGCAAGAGCAATTAGCAAACGAGAATGCACAATACAAGTCAAAACATTGACCCAGACCTACACATTCACATTCGGTAGACTGAAACAGAAACCTATGCCATAAAACACCTTTGATCCTCATCACTCGAGTGATGGAGGGTAGGTAGAATTAGTACGATACAAGTCAAAACATTGACCCAAACCTACACATTCACATTCGGTAGACTAAAACAGAAACCTATACCATAAAACACCTTTGATCCTCATCACTCGAGTGATGGAGGGTAGGTAGAATTAGTACGATAGGAGTGTTTCTGTTTTAGAGTTGAGTGATTAGCAAAGTTCCTTTTGCCCACTGATGTGCCTCCTAGAGGTATTCTTGTGTTTCATAGTGTGTATAGGAACAATTGCTATGGTTAGGATTTGGACCTTCATGGAATCTTTCTCTCATCCACTTTTCAAATCAAGCACGATCATCAACACAAACAGGTGTTTCTTGTCCATTAGCATTGTCCCTTATCTTTTTTGCATCCATGTTTGTTTGCTTTGATTGTGATTGGTAGCATAATATTCAGTGGCTTTGTTTAGTATCAAACATTAAATTCAATGTAATTTTTTGTCGTAATCACTTGTCTAGGTTTAAAAATCAAGCAGTCCGACTAAGCTAGTTTGACCAAGTTAGGTGTTACAGATCTTCTCTTAATACCATGGGGAATGCCTTCCTAATAATCAATGGTTACTTAGGTTCTTAATCCAATTTAGGCAGCATTGTGTGAAATGTACTGGGGCTTTCTAGTGGGCTTAGTCCCTACTGACCTTTATCTTAAGTATTATAAAGGGAGTTTACTAGTGTGATGAGTCCCCTTGTAATTTTCTGTGGTAAAAGCGCACATTTGTAAGGCCCCCATTATGAGGAGAAGCCATCGTGCCTGAAGGAAAATCACTCACCGGAAACCAAAATTTCCACGGACAAGAATCAGGGGCAACTTTAAAGGCCTCGGGGACGGAGGCCCCCGAGACTTTTTTTTTCGCCGGAATATTCTTTTTTGCTAGAATATTATGGCCGGACGGCGGTTGGAAAGTGGTCGGAAAACAACCGGTCAGTTGGCCGGTGGCCGGTAGTCAATGGCCGATGGCCGGTGGTCGGAAGTCAATGGCCGGTGGCCGGTGGCCGAATTCAAAAGCGGACTTGTCTTCTCAAGGGCGGCCACACATGGGCGGATTGGAGGGTCCGATTTGGACTTATTCGCACAAGGGCGGCTACACATGGCTGTCTCTCATAAGAGAGGGCAGCCCTTTTGGCCTATAAAAGGAGGCCATTTCTACACACATTTCATAGTGTGAAGTTGATGCACCAAGGTGAGTGTGAGGTGGTGAGAGTGAAGCAAGGCGGGAGCTCCATTAAGGATATAATCCCTTTGTAAACTACTTCTTGTTTTGAAGTACTAAAGCCATTGAGTGGCTGCTTTCCTGTGGACGTAGCCCACATTGGGTGAACCACGTATATCGTGTGTACTCTCTCTCTCTCTCTCTACTCTATAATCTCGTGTATATAAATCTGTCTCTCTCCATTAAGTAATCTACTCAATTATCTATTTAGCTACGTCTTATTTCCTAACAACTGGTATCAGAGCAAGGTTTGCTCGTAGCTAAATTATCTCAAGGAAAGGATTCCTTGAATTGAGTGGGAGTTATGGCGGAGGAAGGGAAGCTCAAGATTGAGAATTTCAATGGCAAAAACTACCAACATTGGAAGATGTAGATTGAAGACTATCTCTACCAGAAGGACCTCTATTTGCCACTAGGCGGTCTTGCGAAGAAGCCCGCAACAATGGCAGATGAAGCATGGATTGTCCTTGATCGAAAGGCACTGGGAACAATCCGGTTAAGCTTGGCGTCAACGGTGGCCTTCAATGTTTCGGAGATGAAGACCACGGAGGACTTGATGAAGTCACTTGACGACTTCTACGAGAAACCATCGGCATCCAATAAGGTATTTCTTATGAAGCGCTTGTTCAATCTAAAGATGGCAGAGAATGGTTCGGTTACAGAACACCTAAATGAATTTAACACAAACATAAGTCAACTTCGATCAGTGAAAATCAATTTCGATGACGAAGTGCGAGCTCTCCTTATACTATCATCTCTACCGGATAGTTGGGACAGCCTTGTGATGGCTGTAAGTAATTCTATCTCTGGCACAAATACTCTTAAGTTTGATGATGTTGTGGGTGTTCTCCTAAGCGAGGAAATGCGAAGGAGAAGCACAGGAGAATCATCAAGTGCTGCACTATCAGTGGAAACAAGAGGAAGGCTTAAGGAGAGGTTCAAAAACCAAAAGGGTCGTGATCGCTCAAGGCGGAGCAAGTCACGCACAAAGTCAGTTCTTGAATGTTGGAATTGCGGCAAGAAGGGCCACGTCAACAAGGATTGCTGGTCCAAGAAGAAGAAGGAGATAGAGTCTCAAGACAACAAGCCAACATCGGAGGCCAATGTGGCAGGTAAAGTAGAGCAAGATGCTGTAATTCTCTCATTAGACAATGTGTCTAATTCCTGGATAGTAGATTCTGGGGCTTCATTCCATGCGACACCACACAAGCAACATTTCCAAGACTACACCAAAGGTAATTTTGGGTATGTATACTTGGGAGATGATGAAGCTTGTGAGATTTTCGGCAAAGGTACAGTTTCTGTCAAAACTGCTAACGGAAATGAATGGAAGCTTAAAGATGTTAGGCATGTTCCTTCTCTTCGCAAAAATTTGATCTCTACAGGACAATTGGACGATGAAGGTCACAACATTGCATTTGGAAACAAACGGTGGAAGATCTCAAAGGGACCTTTGGTGGTTGCCAAGGGTGAAAAAGTCGGTACACTTTACTTGTGTACTGTTAGCACGCAACCTTTAGCTTGTGCAGCAACTACAGAAGTTGACAGTGCGGTGTGGCAATACCGACTTGGGCATATGAGTGCCAAAGGAATGCAAATCCTTCAAACAAAGAAGCTTCTACCAGGTTTGAAAGAAGTGGACTTAGAGTTCTGTGAAGATTGTGTTTATGGTAAACAAAAGAGGGTAAAATTTCAAAAATCAAGAAATGAAAGAAAAAATAAAAAACTTGAGTTGGTTCATTTTGATGTTTGGGGTCCTGCAAGTACACCATCACTTGGTGGCTCATTGTACTATGTAACATTCATAGACGATGCGACTAGAAAAACATGGGTTTATGTCATGAAGAATAAATCCGATGTATTTTCCATAGTTCAAAGGTGGAAAGCCTTTGTGGAGAATGAAACAGGTACCAAGGTTAAATGCCTCAGATCCGACAATGGAGGCGAATATTGCAGCCAAGCTTTTGAAAGCTTTTGTGCTAGCAATGGCATTCGGAGGCTAAGGACAACCCCAAGGACACCTCAACAAAATGGGATTTCGGAAAGGATGAACAGGACAATCATGGAACGAGCACGAAGCATGTGGCTACATGTAGGCCTACCGCTTGAGCTTTGGGCGGAAGCTGTAAGTACGTCTGTGTACTTAATCAATCGGTCACCCTCAACGGCCTTGGATGGGGGAGTTCCAGAAGAGGCATGGACAGGTAAACCGGTGAATTATGCATTTCTCAAAGTGTTTGGGTGTGAGGCTTTCATGCACATAGATAGAAGCCTAAGATCAAAGTTAGATACAAAGTCCAAAAAGTGTTTCTTCATTGGCTATGGAGAAGGAGACTTTGGGTATCGCCTATGGAATCTTGAAGATGGTAAAATCTTAAGGAGTAGGGATGTAATTTTTAACGAACAAAATATGTACAAAGATTACTTGGAAAGAAAACAAACAAAAGAAACAGGTGATGAGTACATGGAGCTTGAGGACGGTGAAGACTCAAGGACTGCAAACGGTGACAATGTGCAACAACGTCAACCAAATGAGGAGCCTCAACCTATTCCCCGAATATCTACAAGAGCAAGTAGACCTCCAGAAAGGTTTGTTCCTTCCTTCAACCATCTCTTGATCTCAGATTCTGGAGAGCCGGAATCATATGAAGAAGCTATGCAACATGAATCCAAAGAAGAATGGACGAAGAGCATGCAAGTGGAGATGGACTCACTACATCGCAACCAAACATGGGAGTTGGTTGAGTTGCCTAAAGGTAAGCGGGCACTTCAAAACAAATGGGTGTACAAGCTAAAGGAAGAAGAAGGTGGGAAGAAAAGGTACAAGTCTAGGCTTGTGGTAAAAGGTTTTTCTCAAAAGAAAGGTATTGACTTCAATGAAATATTTTCTCCTGTTGTAAAAATGAACTCAATTAGGCTTGTCTTAAGCCTTGTGGCTGCTCATGATCTAAATCACGAGCAAATGGATGTAAATACGGCATTCCCTCACGGTGACTTAGAGAAGGAAATCTACATGCTTCAACCAAAGGGGTATGAAGTAAAAGGTAAGGAGAAAATGGTTTGCAGATTAAAGAAGAGCTTGTATGGTTTAAATCAAGCATCAAGACAATGGTACTTGAAGTTTGATCGATGGATGTTGGATCATGGATTCACAAGATGCAACTCGGATCACTGCGTCTACACGGAGAATTTGGGAGATGGGAAATTCATCATCCTAATGTTGTATGTTGATGACATGTTGATTGCAAGTGGTAACATGCAGGACATCAAAGACCTAAAAGAGGAGCTGTCCAAATCTTTTTCAATGAAAGATCTAGGTGCTGCAAAGAGGATACTTGGTATGAAAATATCAAGGGACAGGACGAAGAAGACAATGAGCTATCTCAAGAAGATTACATCAAGAAGGTACTAGAAAGGTTTGCAATGCAAAATGCAAAACCACTTTCTATACCTTTGGCTGGTCATTTTAAACTAACGAAGGATATGTGTCCAAAGACACAAGAGGAGATAGCCTATATGTCTAAAGTTCCATATGCTGCAGCGGTAGGTTCTCTAATGTATGCTATGGTCTGGACAAGGCCAGACACTGCACATGCAGTGGGAGTTGTGAGTAGGTTCATGGACAACCCAGGTAAAGAGCATTGGCAAGCTGTGAAGTGGATACTTAGGTATCTAAAAGTGACAAGAACAAATGCTTTGTATTTTGGAGGAACTGATATTTTTCTAGAAGGGTATGCTGATGCAGATATGGCAGGTGACAAAGATACTCGAAGGAGCACTACTGGCTATGTGTTCACGGTTGGAGGCACAGTAGTAAGCTGGGCTTCAAAGCTGCAGAAAGTGGTTTGACTTTCTACCACGGAAGCAGAGTATGTAGCAATGACGGAGGCAAGCAAAGAAATTGTTTGGCTTCACAGATTCTTAGAGAAGCTTGGATTCAAACAAGACAATTGTGTCTTGTACAGTGATAGCCAAAGCGCTATCCATCTTGCGAAGAACTCAGCCTTTCATTCAAGGACAAAGCACATTGAGGTGAGATATCACTTCATACGCACTCTTTTGGAAGAGGGACAACTAAAGCTAGGAAAGGTGCATACAAGTGAAAATCCTGCAGACATGTTTACAAAGGTGGTCAACAAGGAGAAGTTGAGCTTTTGCTCATCTTCAATCGGCATTCAAGGATAAGAAGCCAGAATGGAAAGCAGTCACAAGTTTGGTTTGGAGATCAGTCTCCAAGTGGGAGATTGTTAAGTATGGAGCCTGATTTACCCTTGTAATTTTCTGTGGTAAAAGCGCACATTTGTAAGGCCCCCATTATGAGGAGAAGCCATCGTGCGTGAAGGAAAATCACTCACCAGAAACCAAAATTTTCACGGACAAGAATCAGGGGCAACTTTAAAGGCCCCTGAGACTTTTTTTTTTCGCCGGAATATTCTTTTTCGCCGGAATATTATGGCCGGACGGCGGCCGGAAAGTGGTCGGAAAACAACCGGTCGGTTGGCCAGTGGCCGGTAGTCAATGGTCGATGGCCGGTGGTCGGAAGTCAATGGCTGGTGGCCGAATTCAAAAGCGGACTTGTCTTCTCAAGGGCGGCCACACATGGGCGGATTGGAGGGTCCGATTTGGACTTATTCGCACAAGGGCGGCTACACATGGCTGTCTCTCATAAGAGTGGGCAGCCCTTTTGGCCTATAAAAGGAGGCTATTTCTACACACATTTCATAGTGTGAAGTTGATGCAACAAGGTGAGTGTGAGGTGGTGAGAGTGAAGCAAGGCGAGAGCTCCATTAAGGGTATAATCCCTTTGTAAACTACTTCTTGTTTTTAAGTACTAAAGCCATTGAGTGGCTGCTTTCCCGTGGACGTAGCCCACATTGGGTGAACCACGTATATCGTGTGTACTCTCTCTCTCTCTCTACTCTATAATCTTGTGTATATAAATCTGTCTCTCTCCATTAAGTAATCTACTCAATTATCTATTTAGCTACGTCTTATTTCCTAACACTTGCAATGTCATATGATTTGGATGAGGAGCTTCGTCTAATCCCCGAGCTTAGTCACATGGTCAAGAGGTACTTTGTGGTTTGGGATGGAAATCATGGATTGGAGGCATGGATGCGGTGGATGAACGAGAATGACATGCCAATTGAGAAGGCACCAAGGGTGGAGTGTGTGCTTGTCGATTTTCAACCCCATGAAACAACAGAGTTTCTATTGGTTTTGGGAATGATAAACAGGTCCCGGGGCGGTCACTTTTTAGAATGTGTATGTTATCACGTGAGTTAACCGGAGAGGATTATTAAAAGATCAAAATGTATCAAAATGTATACATACAGAGGGGGGTGGGGTTTTTTTCAAATAGGCACGTAGTGTAAATATAGTGTGTATATTGAGGTATTATTAATAACCTCTTGAACGCACATGATATAGGAAGCTTTTGATAAGTGACCGCCCCGAGAAACAGGTAACTCCAACTGTTTTTTGCAAATGTAAATGCATATTATTATTTTTGACAATGTGTATTACATCCGAGCGTTAATCACGGCCGTAAGGGTCTCAGTCCCTCACACTACTGCACATGATATATTCATGATGAGAAAGCTAGGGTTGGTGTTAACTGAGTCAATGTCAGTGAATAGAAGCTGCTA
Source organism: Adiantum capillus-veneris (assembly GCF_014529385.1). Classification (NCBI taxonomy): domain Eukaryota; kingdom Viridiplantae; phylum Streptophyta; class Polypodiopsida; order Polypodiales; family Pteridaceae; genus Adiantum; species Adiantum capillus-veneris. Next base: position 80,236,307 of record NC_140953.1, on the reverse strand, counting down.
AAGACCGAAGACGTATGGATGTACATCGAGGATGAATACAAAGAAGTAGTGAACATTGGAGTTACATATTTTGCACGCTTTCTCAAAATGGTCACGTATTGTAAATTCCCGATTTATTTCAAGCCATTGTAGTATTTATATGTGTTACGGGCTTAATGGGAGTTCCAAGCTGTAAGAACAGGTCAGTTAGTGTGCCTATGTAGCAGATTCAATAAGTGGAGGAGCCCTAAAGTCCTTGGGCGCCCGGACATTGCATATTTTTACCCTAGGTACATAAGGCAGTGTGTAAAAGAAAATAGGGTTCTCAAGCTCATTTGTTGAGAGCACTCTTTGGTGAGAGCTCTTGAGGTGTGTGGCTATGGAGTCCTTGAGCTTCTCCTTGCTCATGAGACTTGATTAACACTAATCAGTGATTCATTCTCTTTCACTATGCCTCTCTCATGCTTCTTATGATTGCCTATGATCCTTAGATTAGCTAAATGATCTTGACTAATTAGTGGTTATTCCCTCTGTAATCTTGTGTGATTGCCCTCTTTTGCTTGTGTGTGCATGTAGGTTTGATTGGAGTGTGGTGCTCGATAGATCTATGTGTGTGTGCTTGCGATTAGTGTGTTGCATGATAGAATAGTGTTGTGTGCGTCTTGCAATCGTTAGTATGTGTGATTGGGTTGATTAGAGGTGATGAGAAGTGAATGTGGAGATTGCCTTCATTGTGGCTTAGCTTCTCCATAGGCTGAGAAGCTCACCTCATATTGTGTTGCCATGATTAGCTCACTAATAGTGTGAGTGTTTCCATGCCCTAGCCGGGTACTCATCCCTCCGGATTGATAACTTTGTTGGTCATTGGAGCTATGTAACGATGGGCCCAACATTTGGTGCCGTTGCTGGGGACGATGGCCTACGCTAGTGTAATTGTGGCATAAACGGATGTGTTTCCTCACTAATTTCACTACTAATTTCACTTGTGTGTTTATGTTTTTGTGGATTTTGGATGTGTGTTCATGAAGCAATGTGTTCATAATTTCCTAATTTATCACCGTATCTTGCCAATTGTGTGTTTACACACTCTAATTTCACACTAACCCCTTGCTAATTTCACTAGTTTTTGCTAACTTACTAATTTGCTACGAAGGATGGGAGCTTTCAACCGTCAATCAATCTTTAGTGGAAGGTAATTAAGGCGGTATTCTCAACCTCCCTAAAATATGAAGATGTGTAGAATTGTGTAGAGATCTCACCATGATGCAATGTAATGTTGATACAATGCAATGTTGATGCTATGTTGGATTGAAATTTTTTTCATTGTTCGTTTTCATGCCGTCGTAATGCCGAAAATTTTAAGATTTGGTGGCGTATGAATTTGACAAATTCAATTGCTAATTGGTGATTTTATATTGCTAATTGGGTACTTAATTGAGTTAGTTGCATGCTTGAATGGTCAATTGCAAGTGTGTATGCATTCTAATTGAGTGTATGTATGCCTAATTTTAGGTGTGTGTGCACTATTTTGCCCTTGATTGTGCACCTAAAAATCAATGTGTGCTTAATGATTTTTCAATTGTGATGATTGATTTGTTGTGGTCATGCCCAACTAGAATTTGTGAAATCACATTGCAATTTCGACAAGATTAACCCTTTTGTGTGCGCACCGAAAGATTGGTGAAAAACTGCCAATTATTAGTGTGTGTGCCTAAAAAGTGTTTAATGTGCATGATTAATTCAATTTTTGATTGCATATTTGATGTGTGTAATGGTTAATTACTACGTTTTTGAGCTCAAAACAGGGATTTACACACCCCAAATGCGTCGAATTTTACCGCTAATTTTGCCGATTTAATGGTTTAATTTGGATTTTATTGATCAAATTATTTGGCAATTGAATTGATGTGATTTTTGTGATTTTATTTGGCTACACAAATCCCCTATGTGTGGAGAATTTTCAAAAACTTTTTGGGTATTTTTTGGATAATTTTTGTAAATTTTTGGTAATTTTTTTGCTAATTTTTGCATTAATTTTTGCTTAATTCCATAAAAAATATGATATCTTGCGATCTATATGAGCTGTTTTGAATGTGTGTGAATGGCTTGATTTTGAGCGCATTTGGGTTTTCGTTCGTAAAATTTTGAGCATTTTGCTATTTTTGGGGACTGGGTTGATGATTTTGTCTAATTTGACATTTTCAGTAAAAATTGCTATTTTTGGTGTGCTTATGCCTGTCGAAAGTGTTCGATTGTGATTGTCGTTGATTTTCTAAAATTTCTAAAATTTTAAAGGAATATTTTGGTGAATTTTTGAATTTTCGGGTGTTTTTTAGCGTTATGGCAAATTTTCGGACTAAATTCGATTTTCTTTCAGTTCTCAAGCGTGCCTTTCGACGCATGAACTTTCTCATCGGATAGATCTTTACGATCTCTTGGGATAGTTTCCTATGACATTAAATTAATTTTCTTCTTCTTTTTCCTCTATCGGCCAATCTCTTTGTCTCGCTCCGCGTGAACACCACCCCATACACAGTCCCTCTCTCTCTCTAGCTTCCCCTTTCTCTCTCCTCCCCTAACGATTATTAACACTCTCTCTCATCCCCCTCACTCTCTCTCTAACTCCCTCTTTCTCTCTCTCTCGAATCGTGCTCATTTACGCTCTCTCTCATCCCCCTCACTCTCTCTCTTCTGAGTTGACACACTCCCACTTCTCTCTCCAGCGCGTGCACCACGCCTCTCTCTCTCTCTCTCTCTCATTACGGCACGCTAGACTCCTTGCTGCCCGTGATTAACGCACCTTGCGAGTCAACATACATATGCACTCTTTTGTCTCCTTCTTCTGTACGCATGAATGCCGTCAACCACACACACACACACACACACGCGTGAATACACCCCTACACATACAATTTATTAAGCTACAAGAAGACAGAAAAAAGAAAAGAGGGCCCCTCACGTTTTATCTTGTCTTCTTTCTCTCTTATATGAACGTGCTGCGTACTTGGAGCTTTTTGTCTTTTTCCTTTCTTTTTGTGTCATTGACTTTTTATTGTTATCATTTCATTTCGTTTCTTTTTAATTTCATTTTATTTCTTTTAAATTTCATTTCACTTCAGCTCAATTTCATTTTATTTTATTTTTCTCTCACTTTCATTTCATTCATTTATATATTAGTCAAAAAACAAAAAACAATTAAAAAATCCAAAAATCCAAAAATCCAATTAAAAAAAAAGAAATCTAGAAAATTACAAAAAAACTAAAAAAACTCACAAAATAATAATAATAATAATAAAAAACATAATTTTTTTCCAAAAAAGTAAAAAACACACAAAAGATCTTTAAAAATCCAAAAATTCCACAGATAAGTCACAAAAATTAAAAAAACTCAAAACACACACAAAAAATCAGTAAAAAATAAAAAAGCGACCAAAAAAAATTAAATAAATCACAACAAATTCATAAAACCATCAAAAATTTCATAAAATTCTAAAATTCATGGAAAAATGAGAAAATTACCAAAAAATTCACAAATTCATAGAAAAATTCTAAAAAGTCAAAACCTATCCAAAAAATGCAAAAAGAATTTAAAATTTAAAATTTTGTAAAAAATTAAGAAAAAATAATAAGAAAGTCATCGAGAGTGTAAAAAAAGCCAGAAAGCGTCAGAAAAGCAAAAAAGCAATGCCGAGAAGTGTACCGCAAAGCGAGCAAAAAACAAGAACAACAATCAAGAAAAAAATCGAGCAAACAACGGAACAATCAGAAATAGCTGAAGAATAGCTAAAAAAGCTGAAAACGATCACCTCGAAGGCGTGAGTGGTATACAAATTTCTAAATTTGTCAAACTGAAGCCGAAAATCAACCAATCACGGTGGATTGTAGATTAAGCTATTCAAGGCCCAGATTTTCATTGTTTCAAAAGGTTGCAATTAATTTTGACACTGTCGAGCTAGAGTTAATCAACTCTTGTGAGTCTGAAGAGTAGTCAACTGCAAAAGTGCTCTGGCTAAAGCAGTTTAATCAAAACCAAGAAGGAGAAATTCTACTAATCGATACCAAAATCTGCTAGGAGATAGTTTTTTCAGAACAAGCCAACATGGACTCAAATCGAGCCGAGAGTTCAAGCACAACAGAGCAAGCTAGTAACAGTGGCAACACATGCACAACTGCAACAGAGCAGATTTTACTAACGTAAGCCTAGCTGCTCTGCAAAATACTCGAAAATAGGACATAGCAAGACATAAATGACTAAATCTACGTACCTGCCGACTCGCATAGCACATAACCACGACGTATGCAAACAGAGAGAGATAGAGAGAGGGAGAGAGAGAGATAGCACGTGCAGGCGCACCTCCTAGAGCGGAGTGCTACGCCGGCACGGTGAGAGAGAAGAGAAGAGAGGAGAGAAGAACAACGTGGACACAGGGTGCAATCTCCCCCCATGCAAGAGTGACCATTTCCCTCTTGCATGTATTTAATTTATAGATTCTTGTATGGTCAAAGTGAGTACAACCTGGCCGGCCGGTCATAAATGGCCAAAGCTCATAAAGAGCACTTGAATAATAAAATGTACATAAAATATGATATCCTTTTGCAATAGCTTAGCTCGGTCAAGCCTTTTCCACATGTCACAGCTGCAATAAATAATAAGATATCAATTCCATAACATACCTCTCCGTTGGAAAACAACTATCCTCAGTTGCGAAGATAAAAATCTGCAAACAATACTTGTCAAAAATAGTGATTAGTATGTTGTGTCAAAAACATCACATAATGAAGGAAAAATTTATGAAACTAAACAACATTAGCTTATGCCTGCCGTCATCCACATACTACCTATTCTAGTGTCCCATACCACTAGAATAAGCAGTATATGTCATACCCTGATGAATCAGGATATCATTGGTCACACTCATCATTAATCTCGTAATGTCAAGTCTCATCATATAAACACTGCCATAATAATCACCAGATACCAAATCCCAATCCAATTCCAATTCCACAATATAAGTCCAAATCCAAATCACTGTCATTATGTACCCGGGTAACAAAATCATACCAGTTATAGTGGTGGCCAGCCACTGCAGCATGATTTTGTGATTGGTGTTGCCTAAATCGGCGAATCTACACCAATAAGATGTGCTGCCTAAATCGGCGAATCTGCACTAATGCTGCCTAAATCGGCGGATCTGCATTGGATATTGTTTAAAAATCATACATCTGAAGTTTATTATTGTGTTGCCTAAATCGGCGGATCTGCACCAAGATGAGTATCTACACACTGCTTAGATCTGCGAATCTGTGTGTGCGTGTGACCAATGGACTAGATCAAGCATAAAAAACAAAACATCTACTACCTGTTTGACACAAAAATTGGAGTATGCTTATGTGACAAAGTATCTACAAACAATTTTTCTAGTATCCCAAAGCACCTTAGCTCACATGAGGAGCTGCATAGCTTACTGACAAATCATCTCAACAAAAACTTCTTTCAATACAATTAGAGGGCATGACCTTAGCAGTGTAAGAGGGTATCATAAAATCGGATAAACTGGGGTTAGGAGATTAGTACGAAAGCTGTAAAAATGAGTTTGCAAGATAAAGTGAAGAGATTACTTATCTCACGTCCTCGCATTATGGTCTGCATAGGTTTTTTGAATCCTTAAATGAGTTAGAGAAATGTAACAAAAACAAGTGAAGATCATGATAAAAACCATTTGAGGAAGGTCAATCAAGATAGCGACTTTTATTTCCTTGAAATTGTGGTAAATGAAATAAAGGTAACGGTGTGGAGCAGTGATATTGTACAGCAGTTAGTTAAATATAACATTGAGTCATACAAAGAGGAGAAAACCCAAAAAATCTTCAAAATTTTATAAGTGCAATAATTTCAAGGCCCATTTATGAATGCTTGATATTGGACAACTGGAATTGATGAACAGAATCATAGAGAAGATCATGTGATATAGAACATTGCTTGTGTAAGTTGACCTTAATGTCACTAAAGAAGGAAACTACATTGGATAATAAATATGGGAATGGGTGGGAACTTGGAATAGGCATGAGTAGATATGGGACTTGTTTCAAAGTGTTATCTATCTTTGACACATACAAGAGTAATCATACCAATTGTAGTTTGGAATTACTACTATTCTTACCTTTTTCATGCTAGGAATTGTCTTCTAAGGTGTGTTCATAAAACCCTAAACAATATTTCTTAATGTTATCCTTGCAGTCTGACATAAACATGAAGAAGTGGATTAATATGTGCATATTTTGAAGTAAAAAAGAATGCTACAAAATTACCCTTACTTGAACCATCTTTCATTCGAGAAATAAATTGACTTATCTTAAAATAATGAAGATAGACAACAATCAATCAACAATTTCTCAATCCACGATAAATCTAATTGGTGATATAAACTAAATAAACCCCGACATAATGGGATGAACAATTGATATATAGGGATTCCGTTGAGTGTATTATTATTATTATTATTTTTTTCTTGATAGGAGAAGGCCCCTCGGGATATTCCATCCCGGAAGAGGATGCCGGCCAAAGTCTGTGAAAACAATTGTGGCTAAGTATCATCATCATTGATTTACATATGTTGAGAGTATTTTCCCACATGGGGCCGCTTGATATAATCAATTATACAAACGAATTGTGAGGTGTGCATTACCCACAAAGTCTTACTTGACAAACGAACACCAACTCAGTCTATTGTTGTGTCGTGTTTTGAGACTGTCTCGAGGGCATACAATATGATTGCTAGTGGCATGACGTAGCCAATACTACTCACAAGTTAAGCTATTAAGAGAGAGAGAAACGAAATGAAATGTTATATTATGCATCTTCAAAGTCCTATGGGACCAAACTCAAATAATCTTGATGGAGTGAATACAATGTTTGGATACAAAATAAAACGAAGTAAAGTAAAAAAAAATTTAATTAAAAAAAAAAAGCTGAAACATCGTCGTCGTCGTCGTGACTGGGAGGATGCCCGATAGCGGCATGTTGTCGCTGAGAAAGTATTGAGGCCGTCGCAGAAGAAGAGCTTTGTCAATGTCCGTGTCTGTAGGCAGTCGTCCGGGGGGAGAGAGAAATGGCCGGGGGAGCACGGGGACAGGGGAAGCTTTTTTTTGTAGAGAGACAGAGAGTTTTGAGAGTAGATTGACCTTCATTATCCGTAATATCCTCATGAACAACCTCAAGGAAAACACTACACGCGAGTGCCGGCTGTCTCTGGAAGCCCGGTACCATGCACTGATGGCCCTTCAACTCGTCGCCAGGCATGCCTGGTGACAACATGGCTACATCTTTCAATGAAGGTAGTGCGATGCTGCAGGGCGGTCGCCAAAAGGCTGAGGTCTGTGTGTAGTTGCGGGTGTGCGCTACAGCTCAAAACGAAGGTCTCCATGTGAGTATTGTGGCTGGTGTGGGCGCAAGTTGCAGACGAAGGGGAGAGAAAATGATCATAGATGGGGAGGGGGGATTGAGGTAATGCAAACTGCTGTAGGGGCGTCAGGTGTGATGAGAGGGAGACTAGAGAGAGAGGTAATTGGAGTGTGAGCACCACACGTAGACTCGGAAGGTGCTTCTGCCCTATGCCATGCAAGAACAAGAGAGAGAAATCTGCTGACGAGGGTGTGTGTGTGTGTGTATGAGTGGGGGAGAGAGAGAAAATACATGCAGAGTGTAGACAGAAAGCAATGGTATAGAGAGATATAGTGTGTGTGGTCGTGGCCTACCAATTCCATGCACCTCACGTGGGGAAGAAAAAAAAGCGGGCAGAGAACTGCGCAAAAGAGAGAGAGAGAGAGAGAGAGAGAGAGAGAGAGAGAGAGAGAGAGAGAGAGAGAGAGAGAGAGAGAGAGAGAGAGAGAGAGAGAGAGAGAGAGAGAGAGAGAGAGAGAAGGGTTTTTGATGGCTCACGACTTGCATGGGCATGGGAGAGTTTAGTGAGACCGCCAGTGGGCCAAAGAGAGAGAGAACGAGAAGCGCTGCTTGGAGTTGGAGGAATCAGGGAGTAAGATTTGGTTTGCCACGAGAGAGAGAGAGAGAGAGAGAGAGAGAGAGAGAGAGAGAGAGAGAGAGAGAGAGAGAGAGAGAGAGAGAGAGAGAGAGAGAGAGAGAGAGAGAGAGAGAGAGAGAGAGAGAGAGAGAGAGAGAGAGAGAGAGAGAGAGAGAGAGAGAGAGAGAGAGAGAGAGAGAGAAAAAGTCGTGATTATAGAGAGAGATAGAGATAGTGATTCTGTTATGGTTGGTGTCGAATGAACTGTCGGGCTTGCAGTTGCGCCTTCATCTGCTTCTGATGGCGCTACTGCCATTCGTCGTGCAAGGTTGTTGGTCTTAGAGGGCTGCTGATTTCGCAGGTTTTGGTCGCCAGCTGGCTCGATTTATCTGGAGTTGCTTTACTCAATTTAGAATCAAGACCAATAACCTTGGGGGTGTTTTCCATGGTGCTTTAAAGACCATATTAGGTATTTTGGTAAAAATCTCACATTATGGGAATCTCCAAATCGACCGAATTCATGTAATTTGGGAATTTTCCACTTAAAGTGGGAAAAATTGAGGTGTGTGGCTAGTAAATAAAGTGAAAATCTCATAGGATTGTGGTGTTGATAAACACCAAAAGTCAAGAGGATGTACAACACATGGATTTGAATAATAACTATAAATTACATAAAACAAAGGAAGATACAAAAAAGATTTTGTTTACAAATTGACTAGTATAGTCACAATAGAAGCTCCACATAATTCTACTCCACATTTGATACCATATCTGAACTTTGATCCAAGTGTGGCTGATGTGCACGAGTGAGGCCTTCTTTGGCTTTTAGAGCATGTCTTTCTGGAATCTTTATTCTAGAAAATGGTCCTTCTTTGTTGGGTCTCCAGGACCAAACAATTGCATCTATAGTTTCCCACACTTGTGGGTCCTTATAGTTGACAGCCCAATAACCCTTCCAACAATTACTGTAAGCTTGAGTATCTGTCATCCCACTTTTTCTCGCGCAAGGTGCCCAATATTGAATCAAGAGTTTTCTGTAGTTTGGTGATGTAGGGTCATTATCAATGTCAGATAAAGCCATTGCAAGCCACACTGGATAGATTTCTGTGTCACTCGGAACAAGCATAAGAAAGTCACCTTGGTGCACATCAGACATAGGGTCAAACTCTTCCCTTGGCCTATCTCGTTGAGGCCCACAAAAATGATCATTCAACTCTTCAAGGCCTAGGAATCTTTCTGCTCCTTGTTGCAAATTCATTGTAGTGCTTTGTAGATGAGAATATTCTTGAGTTTTTGGCCAAAACATTTCATACAAGACTCCCTCTGATATGATTGCTTTTCCAATCTCTTCAATTACCTTACTCCAATAATCTATCACGGGTCTATAATATCGCGGAATACTTGAACCATTCCCTAAATTTTTCCAAAATTTTATATAGTTCTTTAGCCCCAAAATGACTTCTTCGTGGGCCTTGACATACTCCGCCATTTGTACTAGAGGTGGATCTCCATGTGGTAACATTGGCTTGCCTTCTGTGTCTGTTTTCCAAAGGCGAATACTTCCACTCCAACTTGATACACCTACATGTGCCTTATATTGCATCATTGGTGTCTCATCTTGCATAAAGAACCTGAACTGAAGCGGTTTGGAATGTCCAACAAGTATGTCTTGTCCATCACAAAGATAGCCATCACAATATTGCTTGAAATCAGGGATCTTTGTGAGAAAAAATGGAGCTGGAGATGAAGATGAGCTGTTTCGTAATGTATCCATCAAATGTGGCAAAGTATAGGTTTGTGTAACTCTCAACTTCTCTGAAAACCTACTAAACATGGCGTCTATGTCCTCATGTGTATGCCCAACCATTAAAAATCCCAGCTGGATGGTTTTGAAAACACCCCTTGCAACAAGCATTGACAAATAGGCAAATAAGTATCGATTTTTGTTTTCCCCTGCACAATTATCCAATTGTAGCAACAAGTTCTCTGGCAATCTGCGAAATGTTGACCCCAATTCCTCTTCTGCAATTTCTGACGACTGCACAATGGGCTCTTTTCCATCACTCAAGTTATGGTAGTCCAAAGCATCCCTTGAGTTCAAAGCATGTAGTAGTGAAATATTGCTCCTTGGAAGTCCATTTGTTACTAGATCACCAAGAGGATGCTTATCTATCCTCTCGAGGTTATGTAAACAATTAGCAATTGAGCCAATTGTAAGATTTGGATCAGCTGGCCACAAACCATTCAAGACAAAGTGTCCGTAATGACCTTCTCCATGTCCATGAGTGATCATGCCAATCAATGCCACCTGCAGATTATATCCTGAATCCACACCCTTGGGAACAATGCGTAATCTAGGAATGGCAGTCTTCTTTTGATCCATCTTATCATGGATTATGCATACATATTTTTGTGGTTGAGTTTCTGAATACGTGCGCCATGCATAATATAGGCTTCTGCAACTCTTTTGTTGTGCCATGTGAACTTCTCTCTCCCTCAAGAGAAGAGCTCTCTCTTCAAGAGAAGGTTTAGCTTCTAACCTTGCCTTGATTGAGCTACAAATATTGCACTTAGAGAACTCACTCGTCTTTGTTAAAGTGACATGTGGGTACTCTTTGTTCCAAATTCTACCAAAAGAAGATTGGGATAGCTTCTTCTCATAGCCCATTTGGTCAAGTGTCGTGTTGATTTCACATAAAATATCCACTTGTTTGTATGTTGATGGAATCACCAATTGAGTCTCTCTTGAGCCATCTAGCAGTGTTCTACTTCTATGTGGCATTTTCTCAGAGTTATTTTCCACAAACTCGTTTAGTAGTGCTCTTGCTAAACTAGTATGTTGAAGTCCCCTTCTCAATGTACATGTGTTCCCATGTACATATTGGCGCACACCATTTTCAAAGTTCTCCTTGTATCGATAAAATGATGTCTTTGGTATTCCATGTAGCTCATACCATGCTCTACAACAAACAATAGAGCCATTTAGCCTGAATTGGTATCGTGACTTCTCATCTTTCTGATAACATATAGAAAGAACATCATAAACATAATTAGTGCGTGATTTTTGAGACTCTCCCCAAAATTGTTGTCGTAACCTTGTCACCATATCACGATCTGCAAATTGGCAGCATTTTTGTGCACAACAATCAATGCATGATACCCTTTGAATTGATTTGTTTGAAAGGTAAAAAGTCGAAGCTGGTGCTGCTTTTGATTTTTGAGTCCTGTTCATGAAAGTGTATCGTCTCTTCCTTGACAACTGGACAACATTACTCCCATCAAGTTTTTTTCCAACATTGCCATCGTTGGATACATCCTCATATGTAGCATGCATGCCATCAACAGGAACAAAGCGTTGTAATGGGCTCCCATTCAACATTGTTGTCTGCTTGATGGGCCACTTTAGCAAAGTGATGCTACCCACTTCAACCACATCATGAATGCTTGCATTTTCTCTTTCAATACCCACACCCACACAATCAGGACCAAGTTCCTGAAAGTTGACATAATCATGTGGAAATACATATAAGATGGTCCCTTCATTCATGGTTTGCATCATTGTGTCATCTTTTAAAAGGACCCTCTGATTTCTCCAAGACTCTCGAATCATTGCTTCAAATTCTGGGCTTGTCATAGGTATTGCATCTGTAACTAGAGGATCAGAATGATCATGTTCTTCATCACCATTGTAGCTTTCGTGTGGATCAATTAAGTTCCCATTTAATACAAAAGATTGCAAAAGAAGCTTTGACCATCGAACAACACTCCATAATGAGCCTTGGAGAGATGAAGTATCCATTGTAGGAAAAGGTAGGACCACATCCTTCAAGCATTCCTCCACTAGTATGGAGACATTTCCCAGCCCTATCTTTGTACCACCACAAGTGGAATCTGGATCTGTTCTACACACACAACCAATACCAACGATTTCATTGTCAAGTATCATATGTACTTTCTCCCCAGATTCAAAGTCCATCCTGTAAGTAAAAAGATTACATTGTTAAATCCATAGTTATAGAAAAATACTCTTCAAACCAAAAATCATGCTACAACATGAAAAAGGTTTGCATAGGTTGGACAAGTGGTGAACCTTGAGACCAAATCCTCCTTGCTATATTAATGGAAGCAAGGTTGGACAAGTGGTGGACCTTGAAACCAAAGCCTCTTTGCTATATGAGAGCATAGGTTGGACAAGTGGTGGACCTAGTTGTAATACCCACTGCCACCTATCAACTACTATAGGACTATGCTTTCCAATGTCCAAGTATCCCTTGAGTCTTTCAAGGTTGAACACGTGGTGGACCTTGAAACAAAAATCCCCTTTCTATATCAGAGCATAGCTTGGACAAGTGGTGGACCTAGTTATAATGCCCAATATCCAAGGTGAAATACCTTAGGACTTTGCTACCTTGCTTGCCAATGTTTACGTAGCCCCTCATTTCTTTAATGGAAGTAAGGTTGGACAAGTGGTGGACCTTGAAACCAAAGCCTCTTTGCTATATAAGAGCATAGGTTGGACCTAGTTTTAATACCCACTGCCACCTATCAACTACTATAAGACTATGCTTTCCAATGTCCAAGTATCCCTTGAGTCTTTCAAGGTTGAACACGTGGTGGACCTTGAAACAAAAATCCCCTTTCTATATTAGAAAGGTTGAACACATGGTGGACCTTTAAACGAAAATCCCCTTTCTTTATCAGAGCATAGCTTGGACAAGTGGTGGACCTAGTTATAATGCCCAATATCCAAGGTGAAACACCTTAGAACCTTGCTACCTTGCTTGCCAATGTTTACGTAGCCCCTCATTTCTTTAATGGAAGCAAGGTTGGACAAGTGGTGGACCTTGAAACCAAAGCCTCTTTGCGATATGAGAGCATAGGTTGGACCTAGTTGTAATACCCACTGCCACCTATCAACTACTATAGGACTATGCTTTCCAATGTCCAAGTATCCCTTGAGTCTTGCAAGGTTGAACACGTGGTGGACCTTGAAACCAAAATCCCCTTTCTATATTAGAAAGGTTGAACACATGGTGGACCTTTAAACGAAAATCCCCTTTCTTTATCAGAGCATAGCTTGGACAAGTGGTGGACCTAGTTATAATGCCCAATATCCAAGGTGAAACACCTTAGAACCTTGCTACCTTGCTTGCCAATGTTTACGTAGCCCCTCATTTCTTTAATGGAAGCAAGGTTGGACAAGTGGTGGACCTTGAAAGCAAAGCCTCTTTGCGATATGAGAGCATAGGTTGGACCTAGTTGTAATACCCACTGCCACCTATCAACTACTATAGGACTATGCTTTCCAATGTCCAAGTATCCCTTGAGTCTTGCAAGGTTGAACACGTGGTGGACCTTGAAACCAAAATCCCCTTTCTATATTAGAAAGGTTGAACACATGGTGGACCTTTAAACGAAAATCCCCTTTCTTTATCAGAGCATAGCTTGGACAAGTGGTGGACCTAGTTATAATGCCCAATATCCAAGGTGAAACACCTTAGAACCTTGCTACCTTGCTTGCCAATGTTTACGTAGCCCCTCATTTCTTTAATGGAAGCAAGGTTGGACAAGTGGTGGACCTTGAAAGAAAAGCCTCTTTGCGATATGAGAGCATAGGTTGGACCTAGTTGTAATACCCACTGCCACCTATCAACTACTATAGGACTATGCTTTCCAATGTCCAAGTATCCCTTGAGTCTTGCAAGGTTGAACACGTGGTGGACCTTGAAACCAAAATCCCCTTTCCATATCAGAGCATAGCTTGGACAAGTGGTGGACCTAGTTATAAAGCCCCTCCTTTCTTTAATGGAAGAAAGGTTGGAAAAGTGGTGAATCTTGAAACCCAAACCCTTTGGCTATATATAGAGGATATCTTGGACAAGTGGTGAGCTTAGTTGTAGTATCCAATGTCCAAGGTCCAAGGTGAACTATGTAAAGACCTTACTTCCAAAAACAGAGTCGTACAAGTGGTTCTCCTTGAAACCAAAACCTCCTTAGTGTATTAGAACATAGCTTGGAGAAGTGGTGGACTTAGTTGTAATGGTGAATGTCCAAAGCAAACTATTATAGGACCTTGCTTCCCAAATCAAGTTTGGACAAGTGGTGGATCTTGAAACCAAAACCCCCTTACTCTATTAGAGCATAGCTTAGATAAGTGGTGGACCTAGCTGCCATGGAAAATGTTCAATCTGAACTGCTGCAAGACCTTGCTATTAAATGTCTAAGTAGAGCTAGCTTCTTTAATGGAATCAAGGTTGGGAAAGTGGTGCATCTTGAAACCAAAAGCCCTTTATTGTATTAGAGCATAGCTTGGACAAGTGAGGGACCTAGTTTTAATGTGTGATGTCCAAAGAAAAGTATTACAAGACCTTGCTTTCCAATATTTGAATTGGTCAAGTGGTTAAAACTAAGTATAAAACTTTGACCATTTTCTTCTCGAATTGCCAAAAAGCTAGTTTTAGACACCCCTAAATGAAAATGGTTTAGGGTGGCCTTAAACAATGTTTTTTCAAAGACTTGAACAAAAGGGTTGTTGAAGAGTAATGACAATTTATTGTGGCTTGAAGTGCCTGAGTATGTGAAAACAAGCCTAGGTTTTCCACGAGGCAAAAGGTGACATAATAAGAACATTGGAAAGTTAGGATTGACCATGTGGCCTAAACTTTGGCAAGTGAAGTGGTGGCCAAGTTTTGTGGCACAGTGTGCACTTGGTCCTATATGTGTTGACCACTTGGCTAAATCTAGGACCATAAGGCCAAACCTTTGGCACCTTAAATATAGTATGGGACATAATCTAGAACTGCTATAGTAAATTAGTAGTATAGCTAATATGTTAATATTTGTATTATATTTAAGTATATGCTAATATAATTTATGTTCAAAATTTCACTAATGAAGAATGTTCCCATTTAGCACTCCAGATGCGGGGTCTTAGGGCAATGCCACAATGGGGTGACAAGGCAGCGCTTCCACGTGAGGTTTGGGGGTAGCGCTCTTGATGGGGATGTGGAATATAGCGCTCTCGATGGCGGGGCTTGGGAGGTTGATTTTGGGATATTGTTCTGAGCGGGGTCCTGGGGCAGCGCCCCAGGCGGGGTCCGGGGCAGCGCCCCCGCGGGGCTAGGGGCAGCGCCCAAAGATTTTTTTTTTTTTTAAGTGAATTCCTAGTATAGAGTTATGCATGTTTTTCATATTTTCAACCATGATTTCTTTAATTTTGGCCGTGTGAATTGGTTAATTTTTTATATTGCTTTTGTTTTTTTTAATCCTATGATAAAACATGGACTTGTAGCATACGTGGCATTCTAATAAACCCTATCAAGATTAGGCACACAGAGAGCGCACGAGAAACGCACACAGAGAAAGCAGGCGAGCAGCAAAAACACAGAAAGCGCACACGGATCGCACACAGTTGGAGTATACGCGCGCGTAGAGGAGCAAGCTCGGCATCGTACACAACACACAGGTGGAGTGCACAGGATTGAAAGTTCGCGCACAAGACAAAGAAACAGCAGCGTACACAACGCTTTCCAGAAGGGCAGGATCGGGCAGTCTTCTCAGGAGACATTGCACACCTCACGAATAGAGAAAAAACAGGTATTTCTCTCTCTCTCACTCTCTGTCTTTCTCCATATAGAGAAGATGGTTCTCTGTAACTCTTCTTGCACACACACTCTCTCGTCAAAAGACAGAGATACATAGTTTAAACGTATCCCCGCACACATACACATATTCCCACACATCGTCTTCCTCTCTTCCACATACATAACCACAGTGAAATCTGTTATCTTGCTGTCTCTCTCTTGAAAATACATGCACATATTCCCACACATCGTCTTCCTCACTTCCACATACATAACCACAATGAAATCTGTTATCTTGTTGTCTCTCTCTTGAAAATACGTGCACATATTCCCATACATCGTCTTCCTCTCTTCCACATACATAAACACAGTGAAATCTGTTATCTTTCTCTCTCCTCTCTCTAAAAAACAGTTATTTATCTCTCTCTCTCTCTCTCTCTCTATCTATCTCTGTATTTGCTATCTCTCTCTTGAAAATACATGCTCATGTATGTGTGCGTCTGTGTTATCTATGTGTATGTATGTATATTTGTGTTATTTCATTGTAATACTCATACATAATGCAGATACACAATTACACTTAATTACGATATGCACACATAGTATATATACATACATAAATATCACAAATAACTAACACATTGTAATACTAGTAAAATTGAATGGAAGACTTACTTGCGTGATCTGTTAAAGTCGATTCTTGTAGCGAGTTCTGGATGTATGCTGAGCTGATTTTCCTCTAATCCATTTGTAGATATGATTGTAACTTCTGTTTCTCAAAAATAGTAGTGTTGTTTAGTGATACACCTAATGGACATAAATGGTTTAAACTAGGACATGTAGACCAAAAATACGTGTATTTCTTTGGATGAATATATACACTTTTTGGTGACCCTTACCACAAGTGGTGGACCTTAAGACCAATGGACTATAAGGACCTCCAAACAATACCTTGTACACTCAATCCTTCTTGGTATCTAGGTTGGACAAGTGGTGGACCTTGTTCAAATTCTCTAACCACTCTCTCTAACATGGTGACATAATTTAGGTGTGATAAATTCATATCTATGCAAACTAATATCAGTTTAGGCTTGTTAATTTGAATTTGTTTGAATTTATGTACAATATAATGATTTGAGGTTTGCATATTTGAATTTAGGTGGTATAATGATATCTTTTTGTGGTAAACTTGAATTTAAAATCAATTTTGCGTAGAATATTTTAAATTTAAGTAGTAAAATTTAAATTTTTATAAAAAAGTTTGAATTTTAAAATTTGGGCGGGATAGTTTAAAATTTAGGCGGGATATTTAAGATTTGGGAGGGATATTTTAAATTTAGGCGGGAAGGTTTTGAATTTATAGCGAGATCTCCCTTACATAAGAGAGTATAGGTTGGACAAGTGGTGGACCTTCAAGCTAGAGCATCCATGCTACTGGACATGATAGGTAGGGAATCTAGTTGAATATTGTATGTATAATATATATGTAATAGATCTAGCTTGGACAAGTGGTGCACCTTGGAATAAAACCCCATGTAAAACATATCATGCACATTCCAAGTGGTCAAAAAAAATATCATTTAGAATATAGCCTTATAGGTTGGACAAGTGGTGGACCTTAACACCCAGATATTCTTCATATAATGACATAGCGTGGAAAACTGGTGAATCTTGAGACCAAACCATGCTACTAGCGATAATAGCTTGGACAAGTGGTGGACCTTGAAAGTAAACCCCCCATCTACGAAATATCGTGGGTTTAAGGTATTTCGATGGAGCCTAGCATCTTGGAGACATCGTGCATCTTGCTTCTCTTCATGTTTCAATGGAGCCTATCTTGGACAAATGGTGGAGCATCCTTCTCTCCATGTTTCAATGGACCCTAGCTTGGACAAGTGGTGGACCTTTACTTCTCTCTATTATTCAATAGAGTTAGCTTGGACAAGTGGTGGACCTTGGAACCAAACCCCCATTTAAAACCTATCATGGTCACTCCAAGTGGTGAGAAAGAATAACCTTTAAGATATAGCCTTATAGGTTGGACAAGTGGTGGACCTTAACACGCGCATATTCTTAATTTAATGACATAGAGTGGAAAAGTGGTGAATCTTGAGACCAAACCACTCAGGCTACTAGCAATAATAGCTTGGACAAGTGGTGGACCTTGACTGTAAACCCCTCATCTACGACATATCGTGGGTTTAATGTTTTTCGATGGAGCCTAGCATCTTGGAGACATGGTGCACCTTGATTCTCCTCATGTTTCAATGGAGCCTACCTTGCACAAATGGTGGAGCGTCCTTCTCTCCATGTTTCAATGGACCCTAGCTTAGACAAGGGGTGGACCTTTGCTTCTCTCTATGTTTCAATAGAGTTAGCTTGGACAAGTGGTGGACCTTGGAACCAAACCCCCATGTAAAACCTATCATGGTCACTCCAAGTAGTAAGAAAGAATAACCTTTAAGATGTAGCCTTATAGGTTGGACAAGTGGTGGACCTTAACACCCACATATTCTTAATAAAAGTGGTGAATCTTGAGACCAAACCACTCAGGCTACTAGCAACAATAGCTTGGACAAGTGGTGGACCTTGAATGTAAACCCCTCATCTACGAAATATCGTGGGTTTAATGTATTTTGATGGAGCCTAGCATCTTGGAGACATGGTGCAGCTTGCTTCTCGTCATGTTTCAATGGAGCCTATCTTGGACAAATGGTGGAGCATCCTTCTCTCCATGTTTCAATGGACCCTAGCTTGGACAAGTGGTGGACCTTTACTTCTCTCTATTATTCAATAGAGTTAGCTTGGACAAGTGGTGGACCTTGGAACCAAACCCCCATTTAAAACCTATCATGGTCACTCCAAGTGGTGAGAAAGAATAACCTTTAAGATATAGCCTTATAGGTTGGACAAGTGGTGGACCTTAACACGCGCATATTCTTAATTTAATGACATAGAGTGGAAAAGTGGTGAATCTTGAGACCAAACCACTCAGGCTACTAGCAATAATAGCTTGGACAAGTGGTGGACCTTGACTGTAAACCCCTCATCTACGACATATCGTGGGTTTAATGTTTTTCGATGGAGCCTAGCATCTTGGAGACATGGTGCACCTTGATTCTCCTCATGTTTCAATGGAGCCTACCTTGCACAAATGGTGGAGCGTCCTTCTCTCCATGTTTCAATGGACCCTAGCTTAGACAAGGGGTGGACCTTTGCTTCTCTCTATGTTTCAATAGAGTTAGCTTGGACAAGTGGTGGACCTTGGAACCAAACCCCCATTTAAAACCTATCATGGTCACTCCAAGTGGTGAGAAAGAATAACCTTTAAGATATAGCCTTATAGGTTGGACAAGTGGTGGACCTTAACACGCGCATATTCTTAATTTAATGACATAGAGTGGAAAAGTGGTGAATCTTGAGACCAAACCACTCAGGCTACTAGCAATAATAGCTTGGACAAGTGGTGGACCTTGACTGTAAACCCCTCATCTACGACATATCGTGGGTTTAATGTTTTTCGATGGAGCCTAGCATCTTAGAGACATGGTGCACCTTGATTCTCCTCATGTTTCAATGGAGCCTACCTTGCACAAATGGTGGAGCGTCCTTCTCTCCATGTTTCAATGGACCCTAGCTTAGACAAGGGGTGGACCTTTGCTTCTCTCTATGTTTCAATAGAGTTAGCTTGGACAAGTGGTGGACCTTGGAACCAAACCCCTATGTAAAACCTATCATGGTCACTCCAAGTAGTAAGAAAGAATAACCTTTAAGATGTAGCCTTATAGGTTGGACAAGTGGTGGACCTTAACACCCACATATTCTTAATAAAAGTGGTGAATCTTGAGACCAAACCACTCAGGCTACTAGCAATAATAGCTTGGACAAGTGGTGGACCTTGAATGTAAACCCCTCATCTACGAAATATCGTGGGTTTAATGTATTTCGATGGAGCCTAGCATCTTGGAGACATGGTGCAGCTTGCTTCTCGTCATGTTTCAATGGAGCCTATCTTGGACAAATGGTGGAGCATCCTTCTCTCCATGTTTCAATGGACCCTAGCTTGGACAAGTGGTGGACCTTTGTTTCTCTCTATGTTTCAATAGAGTTAGCTTGGACAAGTGGTGGACCTTGGAACCAAACCCCCATGTAAAACCTATCATGGTCACTCCAAGTGGTAATAAAGAATAACCTTAAAGATGTAGCCTTATAGGTTGGACAAGTGGTGGACCTTAACACGCGCATATTCTTAATATAATGACATAGAGTGGAAAAGTGGTGACTCTTGAGACCAAACCACTCAGGCTACTAGCAATAACAGCTTGGACAAGTGGTGGACCTTGAATGTACACCCCTCATCTACGACATATCGTGGTTTTAATGTTTTTCAATGGAGCTTAGCATCTTGGAGACATGGTGCACCTTGCTTCTCCTCATGTTTGAATGGAGCCTACCTTGGACAAATGGTGGAGCATCCTTCTCTCCATGTTTCAATGGACCCTAGCTTAGACAAGGGGTGGACCTTTGCTTCTCTCTATGTTTCAATAGAGTTAGCTTGGACAAGTGGTGGACCTTGGAACCAAACCCCCATGTAAAACCTATCATGGTCACTCCAAGTAGTAAGAAAGAATAACCTTTAAGATGTAGCCTTATAGGTTGGACAAGTGGTGGACCTTAACACCCACATATTCTTAATAAAAGTGGTGAATCTTGAGACCAAACCACTCAGGCTACTAGCAGTAATAGCTTGGACAAGTGGTGGACCTTGAATGTAAACCCCTCATCTACGAAATATCGTGGGTTTAATGTATTTCGATGGAGCCTAGCATCTTGGAGACATGGTGCAGCTTGCTTCTCGTCAAGTTTCAATGGAGCCTATCTTGGACAAATGGTGGAGCATCCTTCTCTCCATGTTTCAATGGACCCTAGCTTGGACAAGTGGTGGACCTTTGTTTCTCTCTATGTTTCAATAGAGTTAGCTTGGACAAGTGGTGGACCTTGGAACCAAACCCCCATGTAAAACCTATCATGGTCACTCCAAGTGGTAATAAAGAATAACCTTAAAGATGTAGCCTTATAGGTTGGACAAGTGGTGGACCTTAACACGCGCATATTCTTAATATAATGACATAGAGTGGAAAAGTGGTGAATGTTGAGACCAAACCACTCAGGCTACTAGCAATAATAGCTTGGACAAGTGGTGGACCTTGAATGTACACCCCTCATCTACGACATATTGTGGGTTTAATGGTTTTCAATGGAGCTTAGCATCTTGGAGACATGGTGCACCTTGCTTCTCCTCATGTTTGAATGGAGCCTACCTTGGACAAATGGTGGAGCATCCTTCTCTCCATGTTTCAATGGACCCTAGCTTAGACAAGGGGTGGACCTTTGCTTCTCTCTATGTTTCAATAGAGTTAGCTTGGACAAGTGGTGGACCTTGGAACCAAACCCCCATGTAAAACCTATCATGGTCACTCCAAGTAGTAAGAAAGAATAACCTTTAAGATGTAGCCTTATAGGTTGGACAAGTGGTGGACCTTAACACCCACATATTCTTAATAAAAGTGGTGAATCTTGAGACCAAACCACTCAGGCTACTAGCAATAATAGCTTGGACAAGTGGTGGACCTTGAATGTAAACCCCTCATCTACGAAATATCGTGGGTTTAATGTATTTCGATGGAGCCTAGCATCTTGGAGACATGGTGCAGCTTGCTTCTCGTCATGTTTCAATGGATCCTATCTTGGACAAATGGTGGAGCATCCTTCTCTCCATGTTTCAATGGACCCTAGCTTGGACAAGTGGTGGACCTTTGTTTCTCTCTATGTTTCAATAGAGTTAGCTTGGACAAGTGGTGGACCTTGGAACCAAACCCCCATGTAAAACCTATCATGGTCACTCCAAGTGGTAATAAAGAATAACCTTTAAGATGTAGCCTTATAGGTTGGACAAGTGGTGGACCTTAACACGCGCATATTCTTAATATAATGACATAGAGTGGAAAAGTGGTGAATCTTGAGACCAAACCACTTAGGCTACTAGCAATAATAGCTTGGACAAGTGTGGACCTTGAATGTAAACCCCTCATCTACGACATATCGTGGGTTTAATGTTTTTCGATGGAGCCTAGCATCTTGGAGACATGGTGCACCTTGCTTCTCCTCATGTTTCAATGGAGCCAACTTGGACAAATGGTGGAGCATCCTTCTCTCCATGTTTCAATGGACCCTAGCTTAGACAAGGGGTGGACCTTTGCTTCTCTCTATGTTTCAATAGAGTTAGCTTGGACAAGTGGTGGACCTTGGAACCAAACCCCATGTAAAACCTATCATGGTCACTCCAAGTAGTAAGAAAGAATAACCTTTAAGATGTAGCCTTATAGGTTGGACAAGTGGTGGACCTTAACACCCACATATTCTTAATAAAAGTGGTGAATCTTGAGACCAAACCACTCAGGCTACTAGCAATAAATAGCTTGGACAAGTGGTGGACCTTGAATGTAAACCCCTCATCTACGAAATATCGTGGGTTTAATGTATTTCGATGGAGCCTAGCATCTTGGAGACATGGTGCAGCTTGCTTCTCGTCATGTTTCAATGGAGCCTATCTTGGACAAATGGTGGAGCATCCTTCTCTCCATGTTTCAATGGACCCTAGCTTGGACAAGTGGTGGACCTTTGTTTCTCTCTATGTTTCAATAGAGTTAGCTTGGACAAGTGGTGGACCTTGGAACCAAACCCCCATGTAAAACCTATCATGGTCACTCCAAGTGGTAATAAAGAATAACCTTTAAGATGTAGCCTTATAGGTTGGACAAGTGGTGGACCTTAACATGCGCATATTCTTAATATAATGACATAGAGTGGAAAAATGGTGAATCTTGAGACCAAACCACTCAGGCTACTACCAATAATAGCTTGGACAAGTGTTGGACCTTGAATGTAAACCCCTCATCTACGACATATCATGGGTTTAATGTTTTTCGATGGAGCCTAGCATCTTGGAGTCATGGTGCACCTTGATTCTCCTCATGTTTCAATGGAGCCTACCTTGGACAAATGGTGAGCATCCTTCTCTCCATGTTTCAATGGACCCTAGCTTAGACAAGGGGTGGACCTTTGCTTCTCTCTATGTTTCAATAGAGTTAGCTTGGACAAGTGGTGGACCTTGGAACCAAACCCCCATGTAAAACCTATCATGGTCACTCCAAGTAGTAAGAAAGAATAACCTTTAAGATGTAGCCTTATAGGTTGGACAAGTGGTGGACCTTAACACCCACATATTCTTAATAAAAGTGGTGAATCTTGAGACCAAACCACTCACGCTACTAGCAATAATAGCTAGGGATAACCATTAAGATATAGTCTTTCAAGGGGTGAGAAAGAATAACCATTAAGATATAGTCTTATAGGTTGGACAAGTGGTGGACCTTAACACCCAAATATTCTTAATATAATGATAGAGAGTGGAAAAGTGGTGAATCTTGAGAGCAAACCACTCATGCTACTAGCGATAATAGGTTGGACAAATTGTTGATCTTGAATGTAAACTCCCCATGTACAAAATAACGTGGGTTTAAGGTATTTCGATGGAGTCTAGAATCTTGGAGATATGGTGCAGCTTGCTTCTCTTCATGTTTCAATGGAGTCTATCTTGGACAAATGGTGGAGCATCCTTCTCTCCATGTTTCAATAGACCCTAGCTTAGACAAGTGGTGGACCTTTGCTTCTCTCTATGTTTGAATAGAGTTAGCTTGGACAAGTGGTGGACCTTGGAACCAACCCCCCATGTAAAACCTTTCATGGTCACTCCAAGTGGTCAGAAAGAATAACCATTAAGATATAGTCTTATAGGTTGGACAAGTGGTGGACCTTAATACCCAAATATTCTTAATATAATAACACAGAGTGAAAAAGTGGTGAATCTTGAGACCAAACCCCTCATGCTACTAGCGTTAATAGGTTGGACAACTGGTGGACCTTGAATGTAAACCTTCCATGTTTCAATAGAGTTAGCTTCGACAAATGGTGGAGCATCCTTCTCTCCATGTTTCAATGGAGCCTAGCTTGGACAAGTGGTGGACCTTTTGCTTCTCTCTATGAGAAGAATAAAGTTAGCTTGGATAAGTGGTGGACCTTGGAACTAAACCCCTATGTAAAACATATCATGGACATTTCAAGTGGTGAGAAAGAATACCCTTTAAGATATACGCTTATAGGTTGGACAAGTGGTCGACCTTAACACCTAGATCTTCTTTATATAATGACATAGAGTGGAAAAGTGGTGAATCTTGAGACCAAACCACTCATGCTACTAGGGATAATAGCTTGGAAAAGTGACTGACCTTGACGTTAAACCCCACATGTAAACAATATCGTGGGTTTAAGGTATTTCAATGGATGCTAGAATCTTGGAGACATGGTGCAACTTGCTTCTTTTCATGTTTCAATGAAGCCTATCTTCCACCAATGGGGGATCATCCTTCTCTAAATGTCTCAGTGGAGCCTAGCTTGGACAAGTGGTGGACCTTTGCTTCTCTCTATGTTTCCATAGAGTTAGCTTGGACAAGTGGTGGACCTTGAAACCAAACCCCCATGTAAAACATATCATGGTCATTCCAAGTGGTGAGAAATAATACCCTTTAAGATCTAGCCTTATAGGTTGGACAAGTGGTCGACCTTAGAACCTAGATCTTCATAATATAACGACATAGAGTGGAAAAGTGGTAAATCTTGAGACCCAACCACTAGTGCTACTAGGGATAATAGCTTGGAAAAGTGACTGACCTTGACGTTAAACCCCACATGTAAACAATATCGTGGGTTTAAGGTATTTCAATGGATCCTAGAATCTTGAGACATGGTGCAGATTGCTTCCCTTCATGTTTCAATGGAGCCTATCTTGGACAAATGGTGGAGCATCCTTCTCTCCATGCTTCAATGGAGCCTAGCTTGGACAAGTGGTGGACCTTTGCTTCTCTCTATGTTTCAATAGAGTTAGCTTGGACAAGTGGTGGGCCTTGGAACCAAACTCCCATGTAAAACCTATCTTGGTAACTCCAAGTGGTGAGAAAGAATAAAGTTTAAGATATGGCCTTATAGGTTGGACAAGTGGTGGACCTTAGCACCCATATATTCTTAATAGAATGACATAGAGTGGAAAAATGGTGAATCTTGAGACCAAACCACTCATGCTACTAGAGATAATAGGTTGGACAAGTGGTGGACCTTGAATGTAAACCCCCATGTACAAAATATCATGGGTTTGAGGTATTTCAATGGAGCCTAGCATCTTGGAGACATGGTGTAGCTTGCTTCTCTTCATGTTTCAATGGAGTGTATCTTGGACAAATGGTGGAGCATCCTTCTCTCCATGTTTCAATGGACCCTAGCTTGGACAAGTGGTGGACCTTTGATTCTCTCTATGTTTCAATAGAGTTAGCTTGGACAAGTGGTGGACCTTGAAACAAAACCCCCATGTAAAACCTATGCTGGTCACTCCAAGTGGTGAGAAAGAATAACCCTTAAGATATAGCCTTATAGGTTGGACAAGTGGTGGACCTTAACACCCAAATATTCTTAATATAATGACAGAGTGAAAAAGTGGTGAATCTTGAGACCAAACCACTCATGCTACTAGCGTTAATAGGTTGGACAAGTGGTGGACCTTGAATGTAAACCCCCCATGTTTCAATAGAGTTAGCTTCGACAAATGGTAGAGGATCCTTCTCTCCATGTTTCAATGGAGCCTAGCTTGGACAAGTGGTGGACCTTTGTTTCTCTCTATGTTTCAATAGAGTTAGCTTGGAGAGTGGTGGACCTTGGAGCCAAACCCCCATGTAAAACATATCATGGACATTTCAAGTGGTGAGAAAGAATACCCTTTAAGATATACCCTTATAGGTTGGACAAGTGGTCGACCTTAACACCCAGATCTTCTTAACGTAATGACATAGAGTGGAAAAGTGGTGAATCTTCAGACCAAACCACTCATGCTACTAGAGATAATAGGTTGGACAAGTGGTGGACCTTGAATGTAAACTCCCCATGTACAAAATATCATGGGTTTAAGGTATTTCAATGGATCTTAGCATCTTGGAGACATGGTGCAGCTTGCTTCTCTTCATGTTTCAATGGAGCCTATCTTGGACAAATGGTGGAGCATCCTTCTCTCCATGTTTCAATGGACCCTAGCTTAGACAAGTGGTGGACCTTTGCTTCTCTCTATGTTTTCAATAGAGTTAGCTTGGACAAGTGGTGGAACTTGGAACCAAACCCCCATGTAAAACCTATCATGGTCATTCCAAGTGGTGAGAAAGAATACCCTTTAAGATATAGCCTTATAGGTTGGACAAGTGGTGGACCTTAACACCCAGATCTTCTTAATATAATGACATAGAGTGGAAAAGTGGTGAATCTTGACATCAAACCACTCATGCTACTAGTGATAATAGGTTGGACAAGTGGTGGACCTTGAATGTAAACCCCCATGTACGAAATATCATGGGTTTAAGATATTTCAATGGAGCCTAGCATTTTGGAGACATGGTGCAGCTTGCTTCTCTTCATGTTTCAATCAAACCTGGCTTGGACAAATGGTGGAGCATCCTTCTCTCCATGTTTCAATGGAGCCTAGCTTGGACAAGTGGTGGACCTTTGATTCTCTCTATGTTTCAATAGAGTTAGCTTGGACAAGTGGTGGACCTTGGAACCGTACCCCTATGTAAAACCCATCATGTGCATTCCAAGTGGTGGTAAATAATACCATTAAGATATAGCCTTATAGGTTGGACAAGTGGTGACCTTAACACCCAGATCTTCTTAATATAATGACATAGAGTGGAAAAGTGGTGAATCTTGAGACCAAACCACTCATGCTACTAGGGATAATAGGTTGGACAAGTGGTGGACCTTGAATTTAAACCCCACATATACAAAATATCATGGGTTTAAGGTATTTCAATGGAGCCTAGCATCTCAAAGACATGGTGCATCTTGTTTCTCTTCATTTTCAATGGAGCCTATTTTGGACAAATGGTGGAGCATCCTTCTCTCCATGTTTCAATGGACCCTAGATTGGACAAGTGGTGGACCTTTGCTTCTCTCTATGTTTCAATATAGTTAGCCTATATTAGACAATTAGTAGACCTCGAATCTCTCCATGTTGTCTAGAGCTGAGCTTGGACAAGTGGTGGACCTTACTTCTCCTTCCCTTAGTTTACTAGCTTAAATGATCACTATGTATACTTGCTTAGATCTAGCTTGAACAAGTGGAACTTGTATTCACACAAACTTAATCCATTACAAAAAAGTATATGTTAAAATAACATTTGTTTTTTTTGTTTCAGGAAAGATGGCTCCAAAAAAACAGGTTGCAAGGGTTGCTGTCTCAGTTGACTATACTTGCAATGATCTTAGGAAATGGTATTTGGACATACATGGTATAGAGGGTGCACAATTTCATAAGGTGCATCTATTTATTGCCAAAAAGGAGAATGACAGCTTGTTTGAAGATGTTGGACAAGTTGTGGAAGCATCTGTCTCTGTAGTTGATAGTCATCCAGAGGTGGAATGCATTGACATTCTAGTTCCAATGAATCTAGAATTTCAACTATCTCCAGGAGCATATGCATTGGAGCGCATGTCTAGAAACAAAGAAGAGACAATGTTTTCTCGAGGATGGAAGTTTGCAGAATCAAATCCAAATATCACAGCAGATCAACTTCAAAGCTCCATCATTGCCACACTACAACGAAAAAAGGTGAAAGCTTCACGACCACCATCCACAAAGAAGCAAGCAAAAGTGCAGAAAGTAGAAGCTAAGCGAACTAGCTCCATTTTGGATGTAGACAAGGCATCTTTGGCATCCTCATCAACAGAGGGTTCAATGTCAAAGATGAGAATTGTGGATCCAGATGTTTTAGAAGCTGAGGCCATGAAAGGACAAGAAAAAGATCAGGTGGAATGAATAAGTACATAAATTATTTTCCTTTCCAATATAGGGAATTTGATATCCCTATTCAAAATTGTTGGCTTGCTCCTGATCACTATAATGCACGTATTATGGATAAAAAACACGCTGAAAGTGTGTTATTTGGATTTTCACGGAGTACGACCAAGCCTGCAGCATGTGCATATTTGATGCCTGTTCGAAATGCAAAATCAAAGAAGGGGACTCCTTTGGCAGTAGAAGAGGTAGAGGAGCAAAAAATTAAAGATTATCATTATTGGATTCTGATGGGCAGCATTCAATCTATGCTGCAAAAGTTTTGCTTCACAATGAACAAAACAACAAAGAGATCTTTGAAAGACTGATTAGCGTGTATAAATTTAGAAAGGCTCGCATTGTTGTGAATGCCCTCCATTTGTTGCAACTGCTATATCTGCCATTGCAAATGAGGAGGCTCAGGCATTGTATGTCAAGCAACCTTACAGCCAAATATTGAGACATTTACGGAGTCAATGGATCTTCGCAGGACGACCACCAAAGGCAGCAAGTGGAATTGCAGAGGGACATGCATCTCGTGCCGGATGGGATGTAAGTTATTTTCTTTGTCTTTTTGATAGTGTTTAATTAACAAATCTTGCTCAATAGTTTAATTATTCTCTATTTCTTTTTAGGCTTTTCTTCGATTGCAAGAATGAGTGCAGCAGCAAGTTGGATTGCTAAACAGGCACACATGGTCACCTACTCTGATTTAGTTTATGATTGCTGGATAGAAATCATTGAAAATCTAGAAGAGGAGAATAAGAAACCCCAACAACTGTATTTAGATACCTTTGTGGCCTTGAGGAATCAGAGGTAAAGACTATTCAAGAAGAGATTAGAGATGAGAAGATTTTACTGTCAAAGAGTGCAAAGGATGGTGATGCAACTGACATGTATGATCGAATCAAGCAGTTGAAGCAAGACAAATTGATTCAAGATGCACTTCTTGAAGGCTTCAACAATTTGAATGAGTCTTCACCATGTAAAGACTGGGAGGAGGTGGTCAAAATGTATAACATCAATGATGTTGTTTATAAAACAATTTAATGCTATGCGGGAATGGATCAGATCTAGTTTGACGCGTGGAACAAAGAAAATGGCTTTCCAGATGGAGCAATAAAATACATGCAATGGGCAATTCACCTTCAAAAGGAGAAAACTGAGCCTAGAGATTTGCCATGGTCAATCTATGTGGTGAGCCTACAAATGGAAGGCAATCTCTACTTGATGCGCCACTTCAATAATAAAGTGCCTATTGCTTATGTGTTTTAGATATGACAAAAAACGTTGGAGGCAATTTGAAGTGGAGTGAGGAGACATTTAACAATGCTTTGGATGGGATCTTGGCTATTGCTGGAGGGTCAACAGATCCTGGATTTGTCTTTCTTGCATTTGTGGATTTCACTAACTTCACAAAATTGCAATGTGCCTTTCACGCCATGGAGATAATTTGAGCTACCATTGTTGTGGTGCATTGCATCACTTTCCATCAGCTCCTTGCAAAGGAGCAATTCAATTCCTAACAGTTATTGCCTTCTTGGGACAAGGCAATGCATTTGAAGACCTGAGAAGAAGATCAGAGGAACATCCCATGCCAATTGATTGTTCTCTTCTTCAAGTAGCAGATAACGATATGTCAGATTTGCAATATTTGGAGGCCAAAAAAAGAGCTTTGGTCAAGCACTACATTCGTACATATTGTTTTGAAGACCGCAAGCTTGTTGATGTTTTTGGTGATGGCTCCTTGTTGCACAAGAAGAATACAACAAAAAAAGAAGTCATCTGCTTAATTGATAGTGTGGAGGAGCAAAAAGCATGGAGACCATGCTGCTAGACTTTGTTAAGTCTCATGAAGATATAGAAAAATGGGCTGGACTTCAACAATCACTTCGCAATCAGGCGACATTGTGCCTGTTACAGAGGAGTGCTCTCCACAAAGAGAAGAAGAACAACAACAACACCATCCTCTGTCAATGGAGGACTTTTTGGAAATGGAGACACGTATGTTTTGAGTTTCTTGTGCATGTTAGTGTTTCTTGTTACTGATTTGATACTCTTAATGTTAGATTTTGCTTTTATATAGTATTGATTGAGCTTGTATTTTTTATCTCAAGCATTCAAGGTTTGAATGTAAATAGTAAATTACTTGAGTTTTTGAATGGTGGATCTTAGACTAAAACTAAAACATTTAATACTCACAAAGACTTAATTACTTAAGAGCTTGAACTCATAATTTTGGACCTTTTATCAATACCCCCTTGATATGATACATTAGATCGTAGCATGGTTAAATGGTGATGCTTCATAAATTGAACTTAGCTTAGACAGGTGCTGGAGCCTAAATTTAAACTAACCTTGCTAGAAGGGAGCTTATGTTTGGACTTTGAGAGAAATAGCATAAGTAATCAATTAGAGCATAGATTAGACATTGTTGGTGGCCGCCTTAGAGACCAAAATCTTATGAGCTTGGAAAGGTATTTAAGTACTGCAATTTACTTAGTTTTTAGTACTCATTAAATGCATAGCTTGACAAAAGGTGGACCTTACATGATCCTAATTTTCAAGAGGTGTGGTAGACTTCAAAACAACTCATATAGCTTGGACATGTGGTAGACCTTGCATGAAGACTAGTTTAGACAAGTGTGGTACACCTTGTAACCAACACCCATTTGTTATATTAGCTTGGACAAGTGGTGGACCTTGCTTTTATGTTTCAATGGAGCATATTTTGGACAGGTGGTAGACCTTGTTTCTCTCCATGCTTCAATGGAGAGAAACTTTAGCTTGGACAAGTGGTGGACCTTGTTTTTATGTTTTAAAGGAGCATATTTCGGACAAGTGGTAGACATAGTTTCTCTCCATGGTTCAATGGAACCCACCTCAGACAAGTGAAGTACCTTGAAACCAAACCCCCATAATACAACCTACTAAATAGGTTGGAAAATTGGTGGGATATGAAACCATCCATGATAGAGCATAGTATAGGTGAAAACGTAGTGGTCCTTATATCAATTACCCATGCATAGCTTGGACAAGTGGTGGACCTTGATTCTCTCTATGTTTCAATGGATCCTATCTTGGACTAGAGATATATCTTACTTAGTTCCATGCTTCAATGGATTGTAGCTTGGATAAGGAGTGGAACTTCAAACAAAACTCCACAGCATAGCATATATTAACAATTCATGGGTTTTATAGAGATTGTCCTGCCTATTTTGGAGAGTTGGTACACCTTTATTCTCCATTCTTCAATGGATCTGAGGTTGGACAAGCGGAGCTGGAGAAGTGGTCAACCTTAAAATGAAACCTCCCATGCTACAACCCATCATAGATCGTATATGTAGTGGACCTTGAAACTCTTTTATGTCCCTAGCTTAGAGAAGCATTGCACTCTTGATTATCTCCATACATGAAGGCAAGGTTGGACAAGTGGTGGACCTTCAAACCAGAATCTCTATGCAATAATAGGCAAGTGGTGGAGCTTGTTTTCTCCTTGTTCCAATGGAGCCTAGCTTAGACAAACAATGGAGCTTGCTTCTCTCCATGTTTCAATGGATCCTAGCTTAGAAAAGTGGTGGAGCTTTGCTTCTCTCCATGTTCCAATGGACCATAGCTTAGACAAGTGGTAGACCTTGAAAAACACCCCTCGTATACAACATATTATGGGGTTTTCATGTTTCAATGGCTCCTAGCTTGGACAAATGGTAGAGCTTGCTTCTCTTTATGTTTCAATGGATCCAATCTTAGCCAAGGGGTGGACCTTGAAACAAGAATCCCCCCCCCCATGTACAACGTATTATGGGTTTTGAAAGCACTGGGAGAAAATAATAGCTTTGATAAGTGGTGGACCTTGCTTCTCTCCATGCTTCAATGGAGCCGAGGTTGGACACATGTTGGAGAGAAGATGGTTGCCCATGAAATAAGACCATGCATGCTATAATCAATCATATGTTGTACACATGGTGGACCTTGCAATTGTTTTATATGCCTAACTTGGACAAGTGGAGGACCCTTGATTACCTCCAGATATCAACAACAAGCCAAGTTTGGACAAGTGTAGTACCACCAAACCAGAATCTATATGCTACAATAGAGTATAGGTAGGACACGCGATGAACCTTGATATCAAACCATCCATGCTACTAGAGATGATAGGTTTCACATGTGGTGGAACCTTGTATCAATGTTCTATGTGTAGTTTTTGACTAGTGATAGACCTTGAAACTAATCCCTCTAGGCTACAAGAAAAAAGAGATGGATGAGGAGGCTAGACTACTTTTGTTGCATCAATGCATCCCATGTTACCACATATACTATAGGGTTCTTGGATAAGTGTTGGATCTTGTGTCAATGCTCCATGTCTAGCTTGGACAAGTGGTGGACCTTGGTTCTCTCTATGCTTCAAATGGGCAATAGATTGGAGACACAGTGGCCTTTTTTTTCCAATGATTTTATTTTTTGGAAACCTTGGAGGCACCATGTAAGAGGCACTCTAAGTCTTCCATACAATGGACCTATTGGACTATAAAATAATGATATCTTTCTTTGATATTGTCATTATTTTATGCATAATATTTTCTTCTTTTTGCAGACACAAAGGAGTTAAGTGATATAAAAATCTAGATGTATTTCACACTATGATTGGCATGAAGATCCTTTTGGGACACCAACTTTTCCTATTCCCAAAGATGTAATTTTCCATATTAACGGTGTGGATTTTGAAGTGCGACTTTCATGTATTGAAGGAGCTGGTTATGGGCTATTTGTGCATACTACCCTGGAAAGTGGTTTGACTATTCTAAACTATGGAGGGCATAAGTATAGATTTCAAGACTGGAAAAAGATATGCAAAATATTTCCAAGAGCTTATAAATATTCTCTTCTAGAGGATCCAAACATAGAAGAAGAGGAAGATCAATCATACATTATTGGTTGTGTAGAAGAAGGAAACGTGTCGGGCTATATAAATAGTTCTCACAGTACAAATGTCTGTCCCAACGTACGCTATACATTTGATCCAAATTTGCCACCTTGGCATAAATGCACCTCTTCACACATCAAGTCAGAAGAATATGGCCATGTATGCATTGAGACTATTTGTCAAGTTGAAGCAGGAGAAGAGTTGTTTGCTGACTATAACTTTACTTGACATTGTAAAGTATTGTACATGGATGGAAATCTCAAGTACATGCATCATTTTCATTTTTCATGGATGAAATCTCAAGTGAATATAACATTTGATTATTGTTTAGTTTATGCTCAACGAGAATCTAGAGTGCTCTTATGCTTTGTGTGTTGTCTAACATATTTGACTACCTTGGCCATAGAATCTTGATTCTACTCTAGATTTGTGATAAATCTTACCAAAATTTAATCAATGTCTAGGTTGGACAAGTGGTGGGGCTTCAAACATTACTGTCTTAAACAAGTGGAGTTATCTTACTTGAATAAGTGGTGGCCTTTGAATCCAAATCTAAGCCAAATCTCTAATTATTTTCTTGTAGTCTAGGTTGGACATTTGGTGGACCTTGTATCCATGTTTCCTCAACAAGGGTGGCTTTTAGTTTTCACTTTAAGTACTCATCTTTAATAAAGTGTAGGATGGAAAATGTTGAGTTAGTAGATTGTATTTTAGACAAGTGGTGTTTGGTGTACGAATGCTGAAAATGGTTGCAAGGATTCTAACAACGACTTTACCTTAAATAAATTTCTTACTAGGAGTTCTACATATAAATATGGTGAATAAAATTCTAGTGGTTTTGAGATACCATTTGTGTGTGTGTTTTCTTAGATTCACAAACTGGGATGGATAACGCTCCTATGGTTCAGTCAACAACTATAGAATCCATAGATTCTATGGTTTCTAAAGTGCCCAAGATGGATGATATTTCTATACTAGAGTCTAGTGTTGTGCAACTTGAGCAAGCTTCCAATAATGAGAACCAAGAAATCGATGCTTCAAAAATGCAACATACATCAAAAGAGACTGAAAAGTCCACTCACGAGCTATTGCCAATTGGTACTACGTCATGTAGCGTAGATGTTGAGAAATCCATGCTTACAATTATATTGGATTTAAATGGTCTATTGTTGAAACGTTCCCCTCAACCATCCTCACACCACAACTCAGTGCAAATGGATTCAAAAAGATATATTATACTCAGGCCAGGTTGCATCCAATTCTTGAAGACTATTTTACAAAGGTTTAATGTTGCAATTTGGTCGACAGCTACTAGGAATAATGTGTATCAAATCCTTGCAGCACTAAACAACTTAGCTGAGGATACATTGCCTTTCTTTGCAATTTGGTCGCAAGATGTTTGCTACACCGCTCAAACTCAAAAATTGTTTAGACCCGACAATCCAAACGTTGAGGCAATGTTCAAGCCTCTAGCCAAAATTGCCATGGGGTTTGAATGTGATCCACAAAGAACAGTGCTTATTGATGACTCTCCTTACAAGGGATGTATTTCACCAGCAAACAATTGCATTTTTCCACCACAATTTGATGCTGAGAAGATGGTTGACAATATGCTCTTGGAGGAGCTACTGCCATACTTGATTCAGCTTGATGAGAGAAGGGATGTGCGTGATTTAATTGCTTCTAATCGTTATGGACAACCTATAGTGACAAATGATAGTGAATACAAACAAATCATGGAGTATTGGAAGCAGAAAAATGATGTTTGGTCAGCTAAGGTGTTCTTTACAAGAAGAATACCACCTGCAAAAGGTGACAGAGATGAAACTATCATTGAAGATGCAAGTGACACAAGCCACCGCAATGAAATGAGAAGAGCCCAAATACAAGAGATCTTGGCAAAGGAGCGTACACCCATTGAAAGCATGAAGGCGTCACAATTGACCACTTTAGCTAGGCAATTGGGTTGTAACACAAAAGGAGTTTTGAAGGCAACCACAGCAAAGGCTTATATAAATAAGGTGAAAGCTGAGAACAATCTTCTAAGGCTGGATAGAAAGCAACCCTAAGGTACTAGTGACATGTCATATATTCTTGATACACATGCTTGAACACTCATGTGCATGGTATCTAACAAATCTTTCTTTTTATTCCTTCTTGCAGGATCTTACAAAGGATACTACTAGATGGAGCTCAATCAATAGAGATTTTGATATTTTTGCTCAAAATAATGAAGCAGTCACCTACATTTTTTGTTTATCAATTTCTTGAGAGACTTTATTTTAGTTTGTAATCATCAAATGAAATGAAAAGTATCCTTCTTATTAAGATTGTTGATCTTTTTCTTGTTCAAACCTTTCAATTGTGATTTATAGTTTTGTTAGCATGAGATTGTGCTTTTTTAGTTTGAAAAAAACTGTCAAAGATCCAAGTCTTTTTGGCTTTACTTAAGTTATTAATTGTGAAAGATCCAAGTTTTTTTTCTTTACTTAAGTTATTGATTGCCTATGTAATAGTCCTTAAAACAATATCGGATGGCTTTCTTGCTCCCATGTCTCACATTGGTCTTTAGGTAAGACAAGTGGTGACCTTGAAAGTATGGTCTCATATCTCGATCAAGTGAAGAGACATGAAGCTTAAATATCACTACTATGTATCTAGTGTTAAACTCCATCGAGACAAAGACTAGATAGCCAAATTGCAGTCGAGTTTAAGTGAAAAATCCATTTGAGCTAAGGTAAAACTTATAGTGCCTCAT
This sequence comes from Adiantum capillus-veneris, assembly GCF_014529385.1. NCBI lineage: Eukaryota > Viridiplantae > Streptophyta > Polypodiopsida > Polypodiales > Pteridaceae > Adiantum > Adiantum capillus-veneris. Next base: position 80,201,056 of record NC_140953.1, on the reverse strand, counting down.
TTTTCTAGGATTCTACCCCATCAAGGAAGTTATAATCTAGCACAAACCAATTAAGACTCTTTTGGAGCCTAGATAGGACAATTCGTGGAACTTATGAAACTTATTATTGAGTTAGAGTCTAGTTTAGATAAGCAAAAGATCTTCAAACCAGCACTTGGTCTTACTATTCAATATTCAAAGTCCCTTGAGGCTAACAAATTACATACCCACTTGTAACCTAACTAATGAGTAATTATATAGATCTAAGCAAGTATATATAATGAGTCTTCAAACTAATAATCCAAGGGAAGAGAGTAGCAAGGTCCACTACTTGTCCAAGCTCAGCTCTAGACAACATAGAAAGATGCTAGTTCTACTAATTGTCTAATTATAGGCATGGAGAAATGATAGAAGGTTGACCACTTGTCCAACCTATCATCTCTAGTAAGATGGGAGGTTTGGCCTTAAGATTCACCATGTAACCAACCTATACATCATTGTATTATGAAGAGTAAAAAAGCAAAGCTCCACCACTTGTCCAAGCTAGTTCTAAAATCCACATGGAGATAAGCAAGCTCCACCATTTGTCGAATCTCTCTTCCATTAAAACATGAAAAAACTCATCTATGTTGTACAGGGGGACTTTTTTCCAAGGTCCACCACTTGTCCAAGCTAGGATCCCTAGTAGCACGAGTGTTTTGGTCTCAAGATACACCACTTGTACACTCTATGTCATTATATTAAGAAGAACTATGTATTAAGGTCCACCACTTGTCCAACCTATAAGGTTATATCTTAAATGGTATCCTTTCTCACCACTTGAAATGCCCATGATATGTTTTACACGGGGGTTTCATTCCAAGGTCCACCACTTGTCCAAGCTAACTCTATTCAAACATAGAGAGAAGCAAAGGTCCACCACTTGTCCAAGCTAACTCTATTCAAACATAGAGAGAAGCAAAGGTTCACCACTTGTCAAAGCTAGGCTCCGTTGAAGTATGGAGAGAAGTAACCTCCATCATTTTTCCAAGATAGGTGCCATTCAAACATGGAAAGAATCAAGATCTACCATGTCTCCGAGATTCTAGGCTCCATTGAAACACCCTAAAACCATGATATTTTGTACATGGGGTGTTTGCATTCAAGGTCTACCACTTCTCTAACGTATTATACCTAGTAGCATGAGTGATTTGGTCTTAAGATTCACCACTTATCCACTCTATGTCATTATATTAAGAATAACTGGGTGTTAAGGTCCACCACTTGTCCAACCTATAAGGGTATATCTTAAATGGTATCCTTCACCACTTATCAAGGTCCATCACCACTTTTCCAACCTATAAGGTTATATCTTGAATGATATTTTTCCTCATCACTTGTAATGTCCATGCTATGTTTTACAAAGGGGTTTTGTTCCAAGACCCACCACTTGTCCAAGCTAACTCCATCCACCACTTGTCCAAGATAGGCTCCATTGAAACATGGAGAGAAGGATGATCCACCATTTCTCCAAGATAGGTTCCATTGAAACATTGAGAGAAGCAATCTCCACCATGTCTCCAAGCTAGGCTCCATTGAAATACCCTAAACCCATAATTTTGTACATGAGGGGTTTACATTCAAGGTCCACCACTTGTCCAACCTATTATCCCTAGTAGCAAGAGTGGTTTGGTCTCAAGATTCACCACTTGTACACTCTATGTCATTATATTAAGAAGAAATATGTGTTAAAGTCCACCACTTGTCCAGCCTATAAGGTTATATTTTAAATAGTATCCTTTCTCACCACTTGAAATGCCCATGATATGTTTTACATGGGGGTTTCATTCCAAGGTCCACCACTTGTCCAAGCTAACTCTATTAAAACATATAGAGAAAGAAAGGTCCACCACTTGTCCAAGCTAGGCTCATTGAAACATGGAGAGAAGGAACCTCCACTGTTTCTCCTAGATAGGCTCCATTGAAACATGGAGAGAAATAAGCTCCACCATGTCTCCAAGTTGCTAGGCTCCATTGAAATACCCAATACCCATAATTTTTTGTACATGGGGGGTTTACATTCAAGGTTCACCACTTGTCCAACCTATTATCCCTAGTAGGTTTGGTCTCATGATTCACCACTTGTCCACTCTATGTCATTATATTAAGAGGAATTAGGTGTTAAGGTCCACCACTTGTCCAACCTATAATGTTATAGCTTGAATGGTATTTTTTCTCACCACTTGTAATGCCCATGACATGATTTACATGGGGGTTTTGTTCCAAGGTACACCACTTATCCAAGATAAATCTATTGAAACATAGAGAGAAACAAAGGTCCACCACTTTTCCAAGCTAGGCTGCATTGAAACATGGACCTTAATACCAAATTATTTCTAGTAGCATGAGTGATATTTTGTACATGGGGCGTTTACATTCAAGGTCCACCACTTGTCCAACCTATTTCCCTAGTAGGTTTGGTCCCAATTTCACCACTTATCCACTCTATGTCATTATATTAAGAATAATTGGGTGTTAAGGTCCACCACTTGTCCAACCTATAAGGTTATATATTGAATGGTATTTTTTCTCACCACTTGTAATGCCCATGATATGTTTTACATGGGGTTTTTGTTCCAAGGTCCACCACTTTTCCAAGATAACTCTATTTAAACATAGAGAGAAACAAAGGTCCACCACTTGTCCAATCTAGGCTCCATTGAAACATGGAGAGAATGATGCTGCACCATTTATCCAAGATAGGCTGCATTGAAACATGGAGAGAAGCAAGCTTTACCATGTTTCCAAGCTAGGATCCATTGAAACACTCTAGGGGGTTTTATTTCAAGGCCCACCACTTGTTTAACCTATTATCCCTAGTAGCATGAGTGGTTTGGTTTCAAGATTCACCACTTGTACACTCTATGTCATTATATTGTGTTAAAGTCCACCACTTGTCCAACCTATAAGGTTATATCTTAAATGGTATCCTTTCTCGCCACTTGAAATGCCCATGATATGTTTTACATGGGAGTTTCATTCCAAGATCCACCACTTGTCCAAGCTAACCATATTCAAACATAGAGAGAAACAAAGGTCCACGACTTGTCCAAGCTAGGCTCCATTGAAACATGGAGAGAAGGAACCTCCACCATTTCTCCTAGATAGGCTCCATTAAAACATGGAGAGAAGTAAGTTCCACCATGTCTCCAAGATGCTAGGCTCCATTGAAATACGCAAAACCCATGATATTTTGTACATGGGTGATTTACATTCAAGGTCAACCATTTCTCCAACCTATTATCCCTAGTAGGTTTGGTCTCACAATTCACCACTTTTCCACTATATGTCATTATAATAAGAGGAATTGGGTGCTAAGGTCCACCACTTGTCCAGCCTATAAGGTTATACCTTGAATGGTATTTTTTCTCACCACTTGTAATGCCCATGACATGCTTTACATGGGGGTTTTGTTCCAAGGTTCACCACTTGTCCAAGAAAATTCTATTGAAACATAGAGAGAAACAAAGGTCCACCACTTTTCCAAGCTAGGCTCCATTGAAACATGGACCTTAATACCAAATTATTCCTAGTAGCATGAGTAATATTTTGTACATGGGGGGTTTGCATTCAAGGTCCACCACTTGTCCAACGTACTTTTCCTAGTAGGTTTGGTCGCAAGATTCACCACTTGTCCACTCTATGTCATTATATTAATAATAATTGGGTGTTAAGGTCCACCACTTTTCCAACCTATAAGGTTATATATTGAATGGTATTTTTTCTCACCACTTGTAATGTCCATGATATGTTTTACATGGGGATTTTGTTCCAAGGTCCACCACTTGTCCAAGCTAGATCTGTTCAAACATAGAGAGAAACAAACATGCACCACTTGTCCAAGGTAGGCTCCATTGAAACATGGAGAGAATGATGCTCCACCATTTATCCAAGATAGACTCCATTGAAACATGGAGAGAAGTAAGCTCCACCATGTTTCCAAGATGCTAGAGTCCATTGAAATACCCAAAACCCCTGATACTTTGTACATGGGGGGTTTACATTCAAGGTCCACCACTTGTCCAACCTATTATCCCTAGTAGCATGAGTGGCTTGGTCTCAGGATTCACCACTTGTCCACTCTATATCATTATATTAAGAAAAATTGGGTTTCCATATCTAAATGGATCTTTGCTTGGATAAGTGGTAGACCTTGAGACCTAAATACCCATTCTACACTAGAGCATTGGTTAAGCCTTATACACTTCAAGCATACCTTTAACAACAAGTAGTAGTTATTAGTTGACTTAAATCTAGTTGAACTCCATGGTATTGAGACTAAGAGAGAGTGTAGCATAAAAAAGAGTCAGGATTTTAATTTGACTTTCTTTCTATTAATGAGTAGATCATAGATGGATTTTGGTATCTAATAAAACCTTAGGGTAGACAATGTAAAAATCATGTCTATTGTTGTGTTTGCATTAAGTGTTCTTGTTCTTTAATTTCAGAACCATTACAGAAAAATGGATTGGCTATATGCTGGCATAAATTGAAGAAAACTATTGAATTACCCATCCAACCTCCTCCAAGACCTTGTCCAAGGAATGAATCACCTCCTTATCACCTACCACTTGCTTTCAAGGACATCAAAAGAGTACTTATCTTGGATCTAGAGGGGTTACTTCTCAAGACAGTTGAAATGAAACATGGAGATTCTATGCCATCTTGGGCTCAACACATGCGACTTGTGGAGGACAAAGATGAAGTTTATCATGTGGTGCGACCAGACGCACAAAGTTTTTTGGATTTTTGTGCTGAATACTTTGAGCTATGGATATGGAGTTGCTATAACTTAACAAGGGTGCAACGCATCACACAAAAGTGTTTTCCTGAGCAGTATACCAAGTTCAAGGTGTTTATGAGTAACAAAAATTGCCAAAATCCAAATATCATGTTAGGATTTACAAGGGTTTATCACAAAAATCTGAGTGATATTTGGAAGATATTTGAGGATTTGGATGCAAACAATACCTTAATTTTTGATGACACTCCATATAGGGTGATGTGGAACATGCCAGGGACATATCTTATATTTCCAAAGATGTGGAGGCAAACTTCCGAGCAACTTCAAAACTTCTTGCAGAGAACCATAATTCCATGGTTGGTAGGATGGTTGTATGCAAGAGATAAGAGAGTCTATACATATAACACAATTGTAAATCAGTATAGTGATTCTGAGACAAATTATGTCCTTGGTGTGTACTTGTCAACACGAAAGCATTGAATAAATATGGCTATAAGATGCTTTTTTTATTCTAGTGTGTATCTTTCAACATTTGTATAATTTGATATAGTCTTTTTTTTTTTTTTTAAAGGTGTGTCAATTTTATGAACACTTGAATGGAGTGCACCCTACTCTAAGGGGACTTCAATGTACTATTGGAGTGCATCCTATTGTAAGGGGACTCTGATGTATTGCTAGAGTGCACCCAAATTTTTGGGGACTCATTTTTTATTTGATTGGGGCCTATGTTGGGTCATATAGTAAAAGAAATTCATTTTTTGTCAATTCATATCGAGGTTGCATTTATTTGGAACTATGAAAGAATTGATGTTTGATGTCAAAATAAAACTTGTAAGTGTGGATCAGAGAATTCATGGACTTTAAATATGTGAGAGGGATCTTTTTCTTGGGCACAAATGTTTGCTTCAAGAATTTTGTCATTACATACTTTATGTGAAAGAGTTTTAGAACCTAAAAGACTTTGAAAACAAAACTATGGAATCTAAGTGCATGTATTCTTGAATGGCTTGAAAGTTGATGTATACATGCATGTCGCCTTGATGAAGATTTAGATCTGACAAGATGGAAAGATATAATTCTTGGACGTTACCTTTGTCAATTTGGTAATAACATATTTAACTTTCTTTTAATATGGGTGGAAAATATATTATTATGTGCATTTGGAAAATATATTATTATGTGCATATTTAACTTTCTTTTAATATGGGTGGAAAATATATTATTATGTGCATTTGGAACCTAATTGCTTGACCTTCAAACCAAGATTCCTATGTTATTTTTTCATATACTTTTTTATACTGAATTAAGATTGTGGATGCAAGGTCCACCACTTGTTCAAGCTAGATCTAAGAAAGTATATATACTGAGTCTTCAAACTAGTAAACCAAGGGGAGAGAGAAGCAGGGTCCATCACTTGTCCAAGCTCATCTCTAGACAACATAGAGAGATGTTATGTCTACTAATTGTCCAATATAGTCATGGAGAAATGATAGAAGGTTGATCCACTTGTCCAACCTATCATCTCTAGTAAAATGGGAGGTTTGGCCTTAAGATTCACCATGTAACCAACATATACTTCATTGTATTATGAAGAGTAGAAAAGAAAAGCTCCACCACTTGTCTAAGGTAGTTCCAAAATCAACATGGAGAGAAGAAAGCTTCACCATTTGTCCAAGATAGGCTCCATTAAAACATGGAAAACCTCATATATGTTGTACATGGAAGCTTTTTTCCAAGGTCCACCACTTGTCCAAGCTAGGATCCATTAAAACATGGATAGAAACAAGGCTCCACAACTCGTCCAACCTTTATAGCTGCGAAGTGTACCGGTTGTCTAAACTAGGCATGGGAAAATAATAGAAGGTCCACCACTTATCCAATATATTATCTCTAATAGCATGGGAGGTTTGGTCTCAAGATTTAGGAATTGGCTGACCTGTATTTCATTGTATTATGATGAATTTGGTTTTAAAGTCAACTACTTATCCAAGCTATAAGTTTATATCTTGAATGGTATTCCTTCCCATCACTTAGAAAACCAATGATATGTTGTACATGGGAGGGTTTGTTACAAGGTCCACCACTTGTCCAAGCTAGTTTCATTGAAACATGGATGAAGACAAGCTCCACCATTTGTTAAAGCTAGACTCCATTGAAATCTAGAAAATCCATTCTATGTTGTACATGGGGTTTTTGTTTTAAGGTCCAACACTTGTCCAAGCTAAGATCCATTGAAACATGGAGTAGAGAAACACTCCACCACTTGTCCAAGCTAGGCAACATTGATAGTAGTTGGTTTATTTTGAAGATCCACCACGTGTCTAAGCTAACTCTATTGAAACATAGAGAGAAGCAAAGGTCCACCAACTGTTCAAGCTAGGCTCCATTGAAACATGGACAGAAGCAAGCTCCACCATTTCTCCAAGATAGACTCCATTGAAACATGGAGAGAATCAAAGGTCCACCATTTCTCCAAGCCAAGATCTAGTTGTCCAACCTATAAGGTTATATCTTAAATGGTAATCTTTCTAATCACTTGGAATACCCATGATATGTTTTACATGGGGGTTTTGTTCCAAGATCACCACTTGTCCAAGCTAACTCTATTGAAACATAGAGAGAAGCAAAGGTCCACCACTTGTCCAAGCTAGTCTCCATTGAAACAAGGAGAGAAGCAAGCTCCATCATTTCTCCAAGATAGGCTAGCATGGATAAGTGCACCTTGAAACCAACCTTCCTATGAGGCAATAGAGCATATGCTACATATTTTATGTATGCCCCATGCCTCAAATTAAGAAGTTATAGATTAGAAGTGGACCTTGCTTAAATGTCACATGCAATAAATTAAGGAAAAATAGCCAAGTGGATTGTATTCCTCAATGGATCCTTGCTTTCACAAGTTGTGAACCTTGAGTCACTTTTACATTAACTTGGACAAGTGGTGGACCTAGAAACCAAGCTCTCCATGTTGAGATAAGTTGTAGGTAGGACATTAGAACATAGACAACGATAATGGATGCAATATACTCCTCTCCTAATAATCCAATTGATTGAAACCATGATATTTTAGTTGTTTTCATTGTGTATTGTATGTGCATAAAGTGGAATGAGACCTTAAGAAAACTCAAATTTTTGACAAAATCTC